>NW_006779909.1:929894-939024 GCF_000442215.2 Lipotes vexillifer | reverse complement strand
TAAAAATTGGATTTTATACTATTCCCCACAAATAAAAAAAAGGTTTCACCCCCCCCCCCCCCCCCCCCCGGAAAAAAAGAGAGAGAACTGGTCCTGTGTCCTCACCAGCAGAGGTACCGTGACCCAAGGACTTCTGACTTACTGTCAATGTGGAACCTGAAGGAGGAGTTAATTTGCACTGGACTGAAGCTGCTGGGGCCTGTTCTGATGTCTGTGCAATCTGCCCCCGGGGCTGAGGCTCTGAGATTGTGCGGGTTCCCAGGACCCCAGGAACTGGGGAGGGTACAGGTGCCACTCACCTGAACCTGATCCTCAACTCCGGTGTTTTCAAAAGCTTTCTTTAGTGTAGGACTAAGGCTGATCCAGACAAGTTTGAAATCGCGAATTGGGTATATAACGCTCTATGGGGGTCATGTTTTTGGCCATGTATATTACTGACTTCTGCTTTGAAGATGAAGCGATTTGGTAAGAATTAATCTTCA
Source organism: Lipotes vexillifer (assembly GCF_000442215.2). Classification (NCBI taxonomy): domain Eukaryota; kingdom Metazoa; phylum Chordata; class Mammalia; order Artiodactyla; family Lipotidae; genus Lipotes; species Lipotes vexillifer. The sequence continues at coordinate 938,542 of NW_006779909.1, read as the reverse complement.
TTGGGATGTCCTCAAAAACTGTGGCACCTTTCCCATCTATCCTGTTGAGTGTGCCCTCCTAGCCAAGTGACCAGCTGGCCTCACCCTTCTTTTGCCTTGTCCATTTATGGTTCTAAAGAGAGCATGGACTTCAGATCTAGACAGAGCCGAGTTTCAGTTTGGGCCCTGCCTTGGGATAGGTGGATATAGGTGGGTGCCCTGCCTGAGCCCCAGTTTCTCTCTATAAAATATCTAGAGTGATACCTACCTGGGTGGGAGGGTTTCCTGTGATAATGTGAAAATGTGTGCTACAAAGTGATCAAGATATTTACTGCCTTGATTTCCTGTTGTTGAAGTCGTTGGTAGGTGGACCAGGCATTTAGATTAACTCCACATTGGATACTGTGCTGTGGAAGATGGTCCTTGATCAAAAACTTACATATGTTTAGTATTAAAATATTTAAACAGATAATTATTTTAAAGAAGGCTGATGGGGAGCTATTTGTAATTGGTAGTAGTTTTTCTTTTAATTTTTATTTATTTTTAATTTTTATTTTTGGCTGCATTGGGTCTTTGTTGCTGTGTACTGCCTTTCTCTGGTTGTGTCGAGCAGGGGCTACTCTTCATTGTGGTGCACGGGCTTCTCATTGCAGTGGCTTCTCTTGTTGTGGAGCATGGGCTCTAAGAGTGCAAGCTTCAGTAGTTGTAGCACACGGGCTCAGTAGTTGTGGCACACGGGCTTAGTTGCTCCGCGGCATGTGGAATCTTCCCGGGTCAGGGCTCGAACCCGTGTCCCCTGCATTGGCAGGCGGATTCTTAACCACTGCACCACCAGGGAAGCCCCGGTAGTAGGTTTTTAATGCTTTATATTCAACTACATAGTCTTGGTGTTGACTGTTACCTCCCCCCTCCCCTTTAAGTATCTTCAGAGAATGTGGATGACAGTTCCTCAGTGTCTTTGATGCCTCATATTATAGTTTAATAGGTGTGGAAGACCTACGGGCTGGGATTTGATCCTGGATCGGTCTCTATCAGCAAAAGTTACCTACTTTTTCTCACCTGAAGAGGATCCTGTAGAGATTATAAGGGTTAATGTTTATTGGGCGCCTCCTGTGCGACAGCAGCCGCTGCCTGTGATGCATGTGTTAACGTGGAGATCATTTGGCCCCATGCGCCTGTGAAGTAGCTGCTGTAGTTAGTTACCTGCAGGTACAGGCGGGGAAGCTGAGGCTCACCCAGTTTGTCCCAGGGCACACAGCTAGAGCAGGTGATGGGATTGGGCTGAGTGTAGATCATGAGGACAGAACTCGGCATGGGGAAGGCACTCGGTAAATGTGAATGCAGGTGCTTGAGTATACACACATACCCTTAAATTGATATTTCCCTGAGATGCAAGAGCTACTAGATTGCAAAATCAGGAAATATCCTGGGAAAGTAGAGAGAGTCTAAGGACCAACCAGCATGAGAAAGCTCGTGTCAGAAACACAAACTGTGTTTGGTTGTCATTGTAGCTGCTTTGCATTTCTTTCTAATTGCTGTTTTAAACAAAGAAAATGTCTGTATTCTCTGTAGGGTGATATATACTTTCAAAGGATTGTAACTGGGGTTGTGATGTTTTTCTTGAGGAAAAAAATCAGTTATTTCTTTAATCATTGAGCATTCTGTCCTAAGAATGCGCTCAGTATAATTAGAGGGGATAAGCTCCAGCCGCCAGGGGTGAGCAACTGGTGGTCTTGAAATGTTCTGTAAATGTATTAGTCTGAAAACTGCATTTTAATGCAGTGTACTGCAAAATTGAATTTTACTTGCTAATTTATGCCATGTTAATAGTGGCCTTTTTCTACAGGAAGTCTGTTACTTTATTAAAAAAAATATGTAGGTCATTTGTTTCTTCCAAAATAATTGAACGATCTTTTGGAATAACCTATTAGTACTTCCACTTCTATTTGAGTCAGGATAGTGATGGAATACAAGAAAGCAGATAGAATTTCAGGTCAAGAATTTGATTTTAGGAAATATCATTTTCCCTATGATGTTTGCTTTGACTAGCTTTGGTGTACTGTGCATCCTGATTTAAATGCTATATTTTGATATTTAAAATGAGTTAAGGCAACTTTGTGGTCCTTTTTGCCATCTAGGTGACGCTAGTATAATAAAATGTTTTCATTGAATTAGTTATCAATAATGTCATCTAAGAAAGCCATCTTAAAAATTCTTGAGTAGTGAGTTGGTTAACAATTATTTATGCCAGAGAATTTCCCCAAGTCTGTTTTAATAAACAAACAAACAAACAAATAAATTATTTATTTATTTGGCTGTGCGGGTCTTAGTTGTGGCACACGGGATCTTTAGTTGCGGCATGCAGGATCTTTAATTGTGGCATGCGGGCTCTTTTAGTTGTGGCATGTAGGCTCTTAGTTGTGGCATGTAGGATCTAGTTCCCTGTCCAGGGATCGAACCTGGGCCCCCTGCATTGGGAGCGTGGAGTCGTAACCGCTGCACCACCAGGGAAGTCCCTAAAGGGCCAAATTCTGAATTAGCCTGTTTTGGAAATTTTTGGTTGTTTCCTTAGCATACAGAGAAAATCAGGCTTCCAGTGTGTGGTAAAGGTATTTCACATGATTAACAGATAAAGAAAGCACAGTTGATGTAGGGTGAATGTGCAAGTTTGACATTAGACTCTGGAGGTATAGGGAAGCTATCAATGGGAGAAATTTGAAACACACCTGTTTACTTGCATAGTTGTGTACTTCATTTACATGTTTCCTTGAGGGCTAATTTTTGTTAATAAAAATTTGAAGGCCGCGTGTAATCTTTAACTGTTAGCTGTAGGCCCCAAAGAATCAAAAGAAATGGATACTTCTCTTAAGAGTTTTAAAAGAGAATATCAAGTGATTATAGGTCACTATTATAGCATATTGTTTGATGATCGTTCATTGGTCAAAATTCAGAAGTATTGCCTTGATGGAAGAAATGGAGAGAGAAATGAAGAGAGTGGGAAGGTAAGCAGATTATAAGTATTTTACTTTGAATTTTTCTGGTATATTAACTGGCTTCCATTCTAGGGAAATACTTGCTTTTTTATGATAAAGCTTCTAATTTACTTAAAATATGTTTACATTTTGATTGTGTTCTGTTTACTTTGTATGTAAAGAAACGGTTGAATCTCAAACATTTAACCCTTGAATCTCAAACATTTAACCACTCCCCTATGTATTCAAAAGAGTGATTTGAGAGCTAACAAATTTTGCACCAATCAAGAGAATTAACTGGCTAGAAAAACGGAGTCATTTCCCTGCATCTGTGGAGTCAGTTCTGTATAGGGTATTTGTTACCTTTAGAACTGCGTCTCTCCCCTTGTGCCGCCCTCCCCCCTGCCCCTCCCAAATACCTTGAAATCTTAACCTCTGGTACTTGTGAATGTGACCTTATTTACAAAATCGTCTTTGAAGATGTCAAGTTAAGATGAGGTGAAACTGGAGTAGGGTGGACCCTTAATCCATTGTAACTGGTGTCCTTATCAGAAGCGGAATTTGGGCATAGACACAGACTGGGAGAATGCCACGTGAAGACAGAGATACACAGACACAGAAGAAAGATGACTATGTGACGATGAAGGCAGAAATTAGAGTTATGCCAGGGCTACCAGAAGCTGGAAGAGGCTAGGAAGGATCCTCTCCTAGACGCTTTGGAGGGCACATGGCCCTGCCAACACCTTAATGTCAGAATTCAAGCCTCTGGAACTCTTAAGAGAATACATTTCTGTTGGTTAAGCCACACAGTTTGTGTTTGTTCCAGCAGGCCCAGGAAGTGACAAGACTTTATAGAGTCAGACTGCTTGAGTTTGAATCCTGGCTTCACATTCTAATGTTGTGATCTTGGAACTCAAGTTATAAGGCAAGTTATTTATTTATTTATTTATTTTTGCGGTACCCAGGCCTCTGTCGTGGCCTTTTTGCGGTACCCAGGCCACTGTCGTGGCCTTTTCTGTTGCGGAGCACAGGCTCCGGACGCGCAGGCCCAGCGGCCATGGCTCATGGGCCCAGCCGCTCCGCGGCATGTGGGATCCTCCGGGACCGGGGCACGAACCCGTGTCCCCTGCATCGGCAGGTGGACTCTCAACCACTGCGCCACCAGGGAAGCCCATAAGGCAAGTTATTGAAACTCGTGGTGCCTCAGTTTCCTCATCTGTAAAGTAGGACTAAAAAGAATACCTTCCTCATGAGGTCATTTTGAAGATAAAGTAATCTTTGTTTAATACCTTGGCAGTGCCTGGTGCTATTACATGTGAAAAATTCAGTCGTTTAAAAACTATATAGAAATGATTTTTGATCCTTCATGGAGGTTGAATAATTCTCAGGGTTTCAGAGTATCAGGGAAGGTTTCCCACATATGGGTTTTGGAGGTTGAATAGGAGTTTTCTAGGCAGCAAAGGAAAGAAAGAACATTAGGGGAAATGGGAGTAGTATATCCAAAGGCATGGAGTATTACCACCATGGCATGCACAGGAGATACACCCAGTGGTTACTCATAGTGGTACAAGAGTATAGGTCCTAGAGCCAGGATTCAAATTCTGCCACTTACTGCTGTGTCTCTTTAAGCTAATTTCTTGACCTCTCTGTGCCTCTGTATTTTCATCTTTTACATAAGGATAACAGACTTTGGGAGGATTAAATGGGCATATTAATTTGAAGTGCTTAGATCAGTGCTTGTCCAAAGTAAGTGTTTTAAAAAAAGTATTGGGCTTCTCTGGTGGCGTAGTGGTTGAGAGTCCGCCTGCCGATGCAGGGGACCCGGGTTTGTGCCCCGGTCCAGGAAGATCCCACATGCCGCGGAGCGGCTAGGCCCGTGAGCCATGGCCGCTGAGCCTGCGCGTCCGGAGCCTGTGCTCCACAATGGGAGAGGCCACAACAGTGAGAGGCCCGAAAAAAAAAAAAAAAAAAAAAAGTATTGGCTCTAATTAATGTTATTACTCTTCAGTTTGCTAAAAGAAGACAAGGGCTAAGAGGGTTCTCTTAAGATTCTTAATCGAGTTCAGTGATTCCTGTGGGCTGGGATAAACGCTGTACCCTTGGGTCTGTATACTCTCTTGAAACAGCTTTCACCATTTGAACATTTGGGTTAGGAGGTGAAAAAAATACATTGTTTAAGTAGAGGAAAAAGTGATTAAAGTAGGCCAGACATTGGCACAAAACTTTGTGCAGATTGCTGATTAGGCAAAATTAAAAAAATAAACCAGCATGTTGAGCCAACATGGTTTTGTTTTTAGATCTGGTGAACCACTTGTATCTCTAAGTGATCAATTTAAAGATGGTTTGGTTTATTGTTAATTGTCTCCAAATTACCCGGTGACATCAGTCTGTGTTCTGAACCAGGGTAAGTTTAGAAAAACCATCACTGGAACGCAGCCCATTGGTGGTGCTGCTAAATTGGCAGGTGTTTAGAGGTGAAAGGAGGCGTGTGGCCTCGGGATTTCTTTGGCTACACTTCTCAGAGCTGTGATGACAAATGCATGAATGATTTCAGCTGTAGTCCGATCTACTTTTATTTTTAGTTTCTAAAGGGGGGTGTCATTTCCAGTTGTGGTTTTCTTTGATCATGAGAGTCAAATGTACTCATTATGACAAGACTTAGGCAGAAAGAAAATAAAAAGTAAACCATCACCAGAAATGTCAACATTTGGAGATAATAATTGTTAACACTTGGGGTAGAGCCTGCTAAGCCTCTTGCCACTTGCAAAACAATTAGGCCTTTCTCGACTGCAAGGGCAGTAAGGCCAGCATTGGACACAGGGCAGGCTGGTGAGTGAGATTTTTGGGGAGATGTTTAACTAGAAAATTCAGGACAGGAACAACATAATGATGATCATGGAATTGTTTTACACTAAACTAGTTAAAAATGTTGGTGAAATAAGTGGCTGAAAAAAGGTTCTATTTACTCACTAAGCATTTTTTTAAATAAATTTATTTAGTTTTATTTATTTTGGGCTGCATTGGGTCTTCGTTGCTGCACGTGGGCTTTTCTCTAGTTGCGGCGAGTGGGGGCTACTCTTCGTTGCGGTGCGCAGGCTTATTGCTGTGACTTCTCTTGTTGCATGGCATGGGCTCTAGGCGCATGGGCTTCAGTAGTTGTGGCTCGTGGGCTCTGTAGTTGTGGCGCACAGGCTTAGTTGCTCCACGGCATGTGGGATCTCCTCAGACCAGGGCTCGCACCCGTGTCTCATGCATTGGCAGGTGGATTCTTAACCACTGCGCCACCAGGGAAGCCCATCATTAAGCGTATTTATTGAGTGCCAGTGAGATGCTAGGGATACAGCAGTGAACACAGCACAGCAGATAAAAATCTGAGCCTTTGTGGAAGTTGCATCCATGGTCAGGATTATAGACAGTAACTAAATCAAATAAGTAATTGATATCATAAGGAGGAAGTACTGTGGAGAAAAATGAACCAGACCAGAGGGATGGGGTGGTAAGGGGAGGGTGAGAAGGAGGGGATGTGATTTTATTTTATTTTATTTTTTAGATTGAAGTAGAGTTGATGTACAGTGCTGTGCCAATTTCTGCTGTACAGCAAAGTGACTCAGTTATACACATACATGTATATATATACACACATTCTTTTTTTAATATTCTGTGTGATTTTAAATGGGGGGCAGTCAGGATAGGCTTTACAGAGAAGGTGTTTGAATCAACACTTGAAGGAGGTGAGGGAGGGTGGCCTGTGCTGTGCATACTTGGGGAACGAGTGTTCCAGGCAGTGGTGTTCGAGGAGCGGGAGGGTATCAGCATGGCTGCAATGAGGGGAGAAGGAGTGGATGGGATCAGAGAGATGGAAAGTTGAAGGGCTGAAACATCCCTCTAGGGCTGGTTGGGCCGTTGGAACAGCCTTGACTTTAATGCCAATTAAGATGTGAAGCCACTGGAGGGTTCCCAGCCAGGGGTAACTGTCTGACTTACATTTCACAAGGGTCATCTTGTGGCTGTATGAGAATAGATTTTAGGAGTGCTGAGTGGACTCAGGGAAATCAGTCCAAAGATGGTTGTGGTAATCTGGTTTGAGAGATGATGGAGCGTTGGAGAAGGCCAGTAGCGGTGGGAGTGACTGCATTCTTAGGATATTTTCAAATTGGAGCCAGTAGGATTTATTGATGGCTTGAATGTGGGTTGTGAGAGAAAGGGAGGAGTCAAGGATGATTCCATGGATTTTAGTCTGAGCAGCTGGAAGTATGAGGCTGCTCTGAACTGAGATGGAGAAGACTGTGATTCAGTGGAGCAGGCTTTGGTGAGGGAATGTCATGGTCTGAATGTGTCCCCCCACCAAATTCTTACGTTGGAAACCTTACCCACTAATGTGATGATACTAAGAGGTGTGGCCTTTAGATAAGGTCATGAGGGTGTACCCCTCATGAATGGGATTAGTGCCTTTATAAGAGTTATGAGAGAGCTTGCTAACTCTCTGTGCTCTCTGCCACGTGAAGATATGAGAAGTTGGCAGTCTGTTGTATCCTTCCTGGAAGAGGGTTTTCATTAGACACCGGATCTGCTGGTGCCTTGATCTTGGACATCCAGCCTCCAGAACTGTGAGAAATAAATTTCTGTTGTTTTTAAGCCATCACTCTATGGTATTTTGTTATAACAGCCTGAATGGATAAAGACAAGGTGGATCAGGAGTTCACCTTTTTTTTGTTTGTTTGTTTTTGTTTGTTTGGTTTTTTTGCGGTATGCGGGCCTCTAACTGTTGTGGCCTCTCCCGCTGTGGAGCACAGGCTCCGGACGCGCAGGCTCTGCGGCCATGGCTCACGGGCCCAGCTGCTCCGCGGCATGTGGGATCTTCCCAGACTGGGGCACGAACCCGTGTCCCCTGCATTGGCAGGCAGACTCTCAACCACTGTGTCACCAGGGAAGCCCAGGAGTTCAGCTTTGAATATGGCAATTTGAGGTGTTTAACAGACGTTGATTGGAGATACAGACCCAGCAGTTGGATCTAGGAGTCTGGAGCTTAGGGGAGAGGTCTGAGCTGGAGTTACAGGTTTGGGAGTATAAAGATCAGCCAGGGAGGGAGTGAAGTTAGAGAAGACTTGCACTGGCAGGTTAGGGTTGGGGGGATGAGAGGAAGAAGAAGCAAAGGAGACTGAGAAGGACTGGGCAGTGATGGAGGAGTGGGATGTCTTAGAAGCCAAGTGAAGATGTATTTCAAGGGAGAGCTGTGATCAGCTGGGTCAAATCTAAAAATAAATCACATCTCTGTGTAAAACTGTAGTAATTATTGAAAACTTATGTTTGTTCTTTAGGTTTTATCTTATTTACTTCTCAACATATACGGAATGAAGTATAAATGCCCCACTCTTTCTTCCTGCTCCCCGTATGTAGCATAGTTAATAGTTAATAGTGTGGGTAACCTTCCAGATGTGTGTATTTATATATCATATTGATATCTGTGTATCTATATCTATTTGTAAACTTTTGTCTTAAGGTATTTCAAATATACAAATATCCCAATAAGACTAATGTATTAGATCCTGATGTGACCATATTAAAGAAATGTGACCACTCCTCTGGATGACTTAAAATTTATCTTTACTTCCTTATTATTAGCGTTCATATGCATACGTACACCTTCTTGCTTGTGTGCACACACGTGTGTGTTCTCTCTCTCTCTCTCTCTCTCTC
>NW_006779909.1:921372-929884 GCF_000442215.2 Lipotes vexillifer | reverse complement strand
CCCCCCCCCCCCCCCCCCCCCCCACCCCTCCTCAGGCTCTTCCAACCTGCCCAAGGCTGTGCTGTATTTTTCAGACAGCTGCAGTAACAGCAGAAACGGTGGTCCTGTTCCCAGCTGGGTCTTAGGAGAGCTGCAGAATTAATGATGCAGAAAACAGCAGCCTCCACAAGGAACGCGTGAAGCTTGCTGATGAAAGTAGCCTTGGGGAGTCCCAGGTTTCCATTTGGAGAGCTCAGGAATACCAGTGGGAGGCTTTGGTGTTCTTCAGTCTTTACCTCAGATCCTAGCTCTGGCACATAACTGTGATGATGGACCAGTCGCACCCCAGTTTTCTTCATCTACGGACTGGAGAGATCAATTCCTACCTTAAAAAGTGAGGTTTGTAGGTGATAATGTGTGTAAGTAAAGTGCCTAAGAGAGGGCCTATCACATAGTAGGTTCCAATTACATTCATTCTTTCCCCCAGGTCTTTCTCATTTTCCTGTTTTACTGTTGAGGTAATCAGTGGATGAAAAAGGTTTGCAGGTATATTATTTAAGTAAATATATTCTGGTTATCTAGAGAGGAATATTGAGATTAAAGAATTTTAGTACATGAGGTAGTTGAGCTGAGACTAGAATTCTACCAGTTTTTTGTTTTTGTTTTTTGAATCCAATTTCTTAGCCAGTAAGCTTTTATTTTATTTATCTATTTTTGGCTGTGTTGGGTCTTCGTTACTGTGCGCGGGCTTTCTCTAGTTGCGGCGAGTGGAGACTACTCTTCCTTGTGGTGCGCGGGCTTCTCATCGCGGTGGCTTCTCTTGTTGTGGAGCACGGGCTCTAGGCGCGCAGGCTTCGGTAGTTGTGGCATGCGGGCTCAGTATTTGTGGCTCATGGGCTCTAGAGCACAGGCTCAGTAGTTGTGGTGCACGGGCTTAGTTGCTGCATGACACGTGGGATCTTCCTGGAGCAGGGCTCAAACCTATGTCCCCTGCATTGGCAGGCGGATTCTTAACTACTGCGCCACCAGGGAAGTCCCTAGCCATGAAAGTTTAAAAGAATTTTACTGAAGGTGTGTTGAATTGTTCAAAATCCAGTACACATTTATTGCACTGTGCTAGGGCAGTGTATAAGGTGCTTAGGGGACAAAAGTGAGTGCGCCGATCCCAGCCTGTCTCCCTGGGGCTCACAGATAAACAGTGTTAGCGTATGGAGACCTGTTCCTTTAACACAGAAGAAGGATCAATAAATTACATCTGGGGGGTTTAGAGAAAGTAGGAGAGAGGAGATGACATGTTATGTCAGGGCCACAGTTCTACACCTGAAGAATCTGGAGCCAGATTCTTCACGTCCAGAACATTTAGGTAATGACTTCCTTGGGCAAGCTCAATGTTACCTTAAATACATACAGATGTTCATAAATATGCATTTACTTGTACTGAGGACTTCGGTCTGTTAAGATGCTTTTGTCACTTGATTTTTGAAGTGGGCCTGTTTTGTTATCAGGTAGCTGTGGTGAGTGAGTTGTTTCGAGGAGGGGATTTGTTATCACTGTAAAGCTGCAGGGCTAGGAGAATTTAATTTACTCCTGAAATTTAAAAATTAAGGTATAGCTTCTATGGAGGGAAGTACACAAATCTTAGGTGTACAGCTGGATGAGTTTTCCCATGTGTATGCACCTGTGTAGCCATTAGCCAGATTATGATAGAGAACATTTCCATCCTTCCCTCAGCTTTCCTCTTGTCCCCTTCCATAGGGTATCCCTCCCGTTACACCTCTGTCACTGTAGCTGAGTTTCCCTGTTTTGAACTTCACATATTTGGAGTCATACAGTATGTGCTCTTTCATGTTGGTGCTCTAATGCTCAACCTCCCATGTTGTTGTGAGTTGCAGTAGTTCATTCTTTTCCGCTCTGTGTAGTCTTCCATTGTGTGAATATACTTCCACTTATTCACATTACTGTTGACAGACAGTTGGTTTCCCGATTTTTGGCTGTTGAGAATAATGGTGCTATGAATATTCTTGTATATGCCTTTTGGTGGACACGTACCATGCATTTCTTCTAGGTGTATTCTTAGGCATGGGATTGCTGTTCGTCCAGCCTTAATGGAGTCAAAGTGGTTGTTCAGGTTTACATCCCTGCCAGCTATGTGTGATGCCACCACCTTTTAACCCTTTTAGGACTTGCTGTGTTCCCCACCATCATTAACAGCACCACCGTCCCCACAGGCACCAAAGCTGGAGACCTTCCTGCCTGTTTAAGATCCTTTTCTTTTGCCTTGTCCAGGTAGGTCATCAACAGGAATGGCCAGTCTTCTGAAATGTCCCAGGAATCTGTTTTCTCTTTTCAGTCCCTAAATGTCTTCCAAATGGAGTGGAGAGCTGAACTTCAGCAGTGATAATAATGAGGGTCTCGTTAGGATTCATTTTTGCATGGTTTGATTGTTGGCATAGCGATAAGGGATGGCACATTGTATTTTGGAACTTCCTGGATTCTCCTTAATGGCAAACAGGTAGCAGAGAACTGAAGCTCGTGGTTGCAAAGTGAGCATGCACAGGCACCCTGCAAAGTTAGCTGCATACCAGACAAATGAATAATAACATGCTAATTATTATCCTGCCTTGGAGAAGGTCTGGTAGAGTTATAGCTTCAGGCACTGTGTAAGACCTAGCTTTTTTTTTTTTTTTTTTTTTTTAAGACCTAGCTTTTTAAGCTGGCAAAACATTGATTACTATTTTTAGTTCAATTTCTACCCTTAAAAAAAAAGGTAGCATACTCCTTGCTACTCCTGGATGGTTTTATGTATTTTAATTAATGTTATCTTATTGCCTTTGTGCTCCGAGGCTGCTTTAGTGAAAGATTTAATTTCAGAAGGCTGATGAAGTTAGATGGGTTTCACTGGGAAGACTCCGTTATTCATATTTATGGTTATAAAATATTTCAGGTACATCTATGTATGACATTCCTGGGCTATAGGCACACAGTGTTCTGAAACCATTTGTGTTAGAGTAGTTCAGACCAGTGGAACAGTAGTAACTCTAGTTTAGGGGTGATTTTGTTGGTTTTGGTGTTAAACATGTCTTTACATTTTTCCCTTAGAATCTCATCGTGCAATGATATGTAAAGAAGTGAAAGAAATTCTATAAACCAAGCACACACAACCCTCCCAGCTTTATTACTTTATAGTCAGACCTCACATACTCTTGACTGAATTGGCATGAGATATGGAACCAGGTAGAAACCAGCTTTATTTGGGTCTGAATGAGTAGCCAGCTCTGCAGCATGGAAAATATATTTTAAATCATTTGCCAGAGCTGAATGCAGTTAGTCTTACAATAAAGTGAAAGGCAGTTCTCTGAGAAAGAAAAAATAATGTCTTGAGTGAGGCTTGAAATAAGACGCAGTCAATAAAGAGAAAGGCTATAATAAGCTATTTATTATGATCAAATGCTGAGCAGAGTTTCTCATTAGTGCGAGTTAAGAATTAACATATAAGATGTCACAAAGCTATTGAACAGTGATTATACGGTATCTTTCCTACCTTAAAGGTTAGGGTCCTGAAAACCCTCTTGATGGTAGAACTTGAGGTTGCAAAATTTAAAATCCTAGGAGGAAGGGAAGAGTCAGGAGTATCAAGATAATAAGCGAATCTCAGGAACTTTGTGCACAACTTTTTTCGAAGTTTCCCTGAAATCAAATAGCCATGTGTACTTTAGAAACCTCATGCCTAGTTTCATTGTGATAGTGTGTATTCCTTTTGCTTTGTGACTATATTAAGAGGCTTTTGTTTTATCCAGGGGCTAGTCTCTTATCCAAATGGTCAATGCCTTCCCTCCCCGCCCCGCCCCTTTCCTTCCTTCCAATATTCCCATTTAGTCATTTCCTGTTTTGTACCAGGTAGTATTTTAGGCTTTGGGGACACATTGAACCAAAGTCCCTTCCCTCAATAAGATTACGTTCAGGTTGTGGAAGGTAGACAAGTGTATCAGGGTTGGGTTTTCCTGAAGCAGACGCTGAGATGGAGTTGGGGGAACAAGATGTTTATTTGGGATCAACACAGTGAACAGAAGGGGGTGGAAGCAGCATTGGGCCGAGGAAGGAGTTGAACTGTGATGCGGATTTGACATGACAGAGCCCCCACCAGCCTCTGGAGACCTCTGGAGTGACGTGGATTCCCTGGCAGAGGTTCCGGCGCTGAGCGATGACCTCACTCCTTTCAGGTGTGTTACCAGGTGTGGCTGCCCCAGGAGGGGTGTGGCCTCCGGCCGGAAGCTCTATGCACTAAAGCTGACCAGCTGACCCCGAGGAGCTGGGCCCTGGAGCCTGTCTACTTGCAGCTGCTCTGCGGGTCTTAGCAGTGGATCTTGCAGTCTATCACAGTAAGTGTTTAAAGTATCTGGAGGTGACAGCACAGTGATGGAGAAAGATAAAGCTTGGGAGGGGAGTGGAGAGTGTTAGAGGGAGAAGGCCTTATGGAGGTATTTAAACAGAGACCTAAAGGAACTGAGGGCGCTGGGGCAGAGCAGGCCGGGATGTGGGAAGAGCCAGAGCAAGGGCCCTGAGGAGGAGTGTGTCTGGCCTGTTGGGGGAACGTCAAGGGGCCCAGTGTGTGAGTCGGGGTACAGTCATGTGGGGCCTTTGGGCCGTGGCACGGAGTTCACCTTTTATTCTGTGTGAGGTGGTGTATTAATTTGCTAGGGCTGCTGTAGTAGAGTACCACAGACTGCGTGGCAAAACACCAGAAATGTATTGTTTCACAGTTCTGGACGTTCTAAGTCCACGATCAAGGTATTGTAGGGTTGGTTCCTTCTGATAGCTGTGAGAGAGTCTCTGTTCCATCTCTCTCTCCTAGCTTTTGATCATTTGCTGGCAGCAGTTGGTGTTCATTGGCTTGCAGGTCTCGGCCTTCATCTTCACATGGTGTTCTCCCTTTGTGTGTGTCTTTGTGTCCAAATTTCCCCTTCTTATGAGGACACCAGTCATATTGGACTAGGGCCCACCCTAAGGACCTCGATTGATTAATCTGTGATGACCCTCTTTCCAAATAAGGTCACACTGCGAGGTGTTGGGGGTTAAGACTTCAACATATGAATTTGTGGGGGAAACACTTCAACCCACAACAGGTAGGAAGCCATTAGAGCGTTTTGAACAGGTTAATAATATAATAATCGGATTTATGTTTTACAGAGGATCACTCTGCTTTGTGGAGATTAGAATGAAGGGAGGAAGCAGAGGCATTGCTATAACTGAGGCAGGAGATGATGTTCGCTGTGCCAGGTGCTAGAGGTGGAAGTGAGTGGTCAGGTTCTCGATACAAGGTAGAGCTGTTATCCCGTTAGATTAGATTAGATGTGGAGAGAAGAGGGGAGAGAAAGAGGAAACAAACGCAGAGGCAAGGATGGCTCCCGAACAACTGGAAGGATGGAGTTGCCGTGTACTGAGGTGGGCAAGGTTTTGGGAGGAGCCAGTTAGGTGGTAATAGTAGGAATTTGATTTAGCACTTAAGTTTGTGATGTGTCTGTTAGACACTCATGTAGAGAGGATGAGCAGGCAATTGGATACATGAGAGATTCTGGAATCCAGAATTCAAAGATGAGAAGGGACCAGCAAAGAAGACCCTAGAAAGAGGAGTCAGTGAGGTAGAAAGTGAACCCAAAGAAAGAGGGGGGCAGGGTTTCAGAAGGCATGTAATGAATATGTTTCAAGACAGAGTAATCATCCATTAGAATAAGGATTCAGATTGACCACTGTCTTCGGCAACATGGAGGCAGGCCATTGGTGACTTTGACAAGAGCAGTTTTGATAGAACGACAGGGTTGAAAGCCTGATTGGGGTGAACTCAGTGGGAAGAGAGAAAGTAGAGGCTGTAAATATAGGCAGCTCTTACTTTTACGACTAGCTTGCTGAGGCTGGGCGCCCATGTTCACCCCAGAGGTACAGAGTAACTAGGATGCTAGAAAGGGGAAAACCTTTGGGAAACCTTTACGTAACTGTCTTAGAATGGAGGTCAGGTACTTCTCAGGCTCCCTCCCCGTTTCTTTTACTGCGTTATTTAACCTTAACTCTGCTCAGTAATAACAACTTCATGCCAAAGTATGTTATGTTAGCCCTTCTCAGACAAGTTTTAGCTCCTTTCCTCCTAACAGGATAATATAGTAATACTGAGTTCTTGAGGGGTGAGTAAGGCAGTGTTAGGGTTATATAGGATTAGTCATGAATTTATAAGGGAAGAAAAATTTGACCTGAAAGGAAATTTATCTGGGATTCACTTGCTTGAATAAGGAAAATGAAGAAATTGTACATAATTAGCCCTCAGGATAATTTACATCCAAAAGCAATTTTAGTAGCTTCTCAATTTCATCCTTCGCATATGTTAAAATCAAGAATTTTGAGTAAGGTGTAATTGACAGACTTGAATATCATCTCCTATCATCTTCCCAGTCCAACAAGGTAAGGAAGCAGAAGACCCCAAAGGGCAGCTGCAGTAGTTAAACAGAAGGGCCTTGGGTTGTATCTTCACCTCCTCAGTGACTCAGTGAAGCCATTAGGAAAAGCTCTGTGCACCTGCTGGGAACTGAATGTAGGTGAAGGTGTGAACTTAAACTTTCAGGGAGACCTGTACAGTTTCAGAATCAAAGGAGATATTAAATGCTTTGTTTCTACAAGGCCGTATTAGGTCTGACTCTTTTAAACATAAATGATAGAATTAAATTTGATCACTGATGTCCTCCCTTCTTTGAAGGGCACACCTATTCTATTAACTCACAGAATTCGCAAATGTGATTATTTTGTGAGATGAAAGGGATTTTTTTCTTTCAGGGATTGATTCCCTTCTACTGAATTCACAGAAGAAAAAAAAGTGGGGGGGGAGTGGAATTAAACTGCACAATGAGAAGAGCTTTAGATTTAATAAAAGAGAAGCTTTTCCTAATGAGGCTCCTTGAGGCTGGTCATGGCTTCTCTGTGGGATGTATAAATCACTGCCTCGTAGATGGTCAAGGTGTGGAAAGGCAGAGTGATTGGGAGACTTAAATGGGGGTGGGGAGGCCCCTTGGTCCATTGGAAGATATAAGAAAACACCTGGACAAGTTTCACTCTACTTTTAAAGACCCTCAAGCAAGCAAACCAGCACGATCCCACCATTCTGCAGGTTTACTTAGGCTTGTTCAAGACCTGTGGGACCACGGTGTTTGAAAGCAGTTGTGTCCGTGTAGGAGATCATGAGGTAGAGACAGACATACAGCTTTATACGGATTCACAGACCCAAGCCTTTGCCCTCGAGACAAACGATTTCTCAGGTTTTTGTCCATTCCTCTAGTTATTGTGTTCTTGAAACTTTCCTTTTTGTCTTATCTGAGATTGGCCTCTTAAATTCAGCAATGAAATTTAGGTGGGCAAGAAAGAGGAGGATTAAAATTAGTTGGGTAGTGTTTCTATTAAATCCTGTAATGAGTTAACATTATGGAATACTGTTTGTCTTCTTTCCCCCCGAGGCTGTAAAATATTGTCATTTCCAAGATAAAGGAAGATTCCTAGGCTGCTGTCTTCCTTTCTTCTGAATTCATATATAATCTCGCATTATTAACCCTTTGCGGCTCTTTTTTATGCCAGTGTGTGTGTTATGGGAAATTTTAAATAAAGCCAGCTGTGTTAAATATTCATAGAATTGATTTTCACTTGTTTAAAGTCTTTGGTGATTTATCTTCAGGGAGTGTTAATACGGCAGTAATTCTGCATTACATTTCTTGCACCAACATTTAATTGATACTGTATTTCATGAGGATTATTGCAGGTTTATTGCTGTAGTATTTAGAGTTGTGGTTCTGTGCTAGTAATTCAGAGGAATCGGATTCCTTAATATGTTGTTTCCATTTTAATTGTGTGTGCTTTTGAGCTGACAAGTTTGAGAAGGGCCGATAACTGTTTAAAAGACCTGATGTACAAAAACCATTTTGGTGGAGTAGACCTGAGGATACTTTGCTTGTGGATGTCATTGTGTGAGTCTTTTTTTTTTAAATGATGGTACGTAAATTTAATCTGTATTCCTTTTTAAAATGATATGAAAATTGATAAAATCTGTATTATTTTGGTGGATATTGGTGGCTGCTTTACTTCTTAATTAAGGTACCTGGGATATCTCAGACTGCGAACGGCAGCAATTGTATTGCTTTTTAAAGCAGACTGATTTACATTGTTATTCTCTTCTAGAAACTGCAGTAGTTTTTCAAACCACTAGGACACCAGTATTCTAACTGTGCAGTTCTCATTGGAACCTCACGCAGTAGGACAGTTAGTAGGTGCTCACTATTATATTGAAAGAACAAATAAATGTCTGTACAATGAAAGACATTTTGTTGAGTAAATACACAGATGTCCATGCACTAGAAATGGCACATATATGACGCAGTAGTGGGCCCTGAAGGAAGGAGGAAGGTTTGCCCATCAGTCACAGTCCTTAATAAATCCTGGCTGAATGAATGAAAAGCAGGAAAAGAGGTCGGAGGCAGTTCTAGGTGAGTAGAAGGAAAGAGTT
>NW_006779909.1:919256-921333 GCF_000442215.2 Lipotes vexillifer | reverse complement strand
GTGAAAACCACAGAGGCTGGAAAGTGTGAGGCCAGGCCGAGGCCTTAGTATGTTTTATTGGATTTAACTCGGGCAGGAGAATATTCTGGAAGGAACTCCAGACTGGGGGTTGGCACTTTGGTTCTTTGCTACTGAATGTGACCTTGGGTGGCTCTGAATTTTGGGCCTCTGCCTTCCCTAAAGGCTTACTGTGAGGCTCAGATGAGAAAATTTATATGAGTGTTTTGCAAGCCATGAAGGGTCATACCTTTGAGGTGTTGCTGTGAGCCTTGATGGATGCTGAGGGTCACTCATTCATCCATCAAATACTTACCGCCACCTGCAGCAGGCCAT
Organism: Lipotes vexillifer; assembly: GCF_000442215.2. Taxonomy (NCBI): domain Eukaryota; kingdom Metazoa; phylum Chordata; class Mammalia; order Artiodactyla; family Lipotidae; genus Lipotes; species Lipotes vexillifer. The sequence goes on along the minus strand of NW_006779909.1, from coordinate 921,000 downwards.
GCCTTATGATAGACAGTGGTGGGTAAAATGCAGGCCTTACCTCCTGGGTTTTCCTTCTAGTGGTGAGAAGGGTGTTAACCAAACAATCACTCAAGTATGTAATTACAAACTGTGGTAAATACTGTGAAGTACAGTGTGCTAGTGGCTCATTTAGTCTGGCTCTGGGGTCTGAGGGTTACCCTGTACTGTGTGGAGTCATTAAGGTTCTTGCAGGGAGTGACTTAAACCCAGCATTGCTTTAGGAAGTTTCCTCTAGTGGATAGGATGGATTGACAAAGGATTGGAGCCTGGGAAAACACTTTAATGAAGCTACTGATAGATATCATACATCTGTCATAGGACCTATGTATGTCGTATTTTGGAATTATTTTAATGTTTTAAATGTTTGGTGTTGATATTTTCACGTGCAGTTTTCTAGGGTCTTGATGTTGTTTGGTTTTCATTTGGTATATTAGTGAACATCTGTGTTTAGTTAAACGTGAAGTTACCATAAAAGATTAGTGAACACGTATAGGTTCTTGTGTGTGCCAGAGACACTGTGCTTAGTGCTTTATATATATTGACTCCTGTTAACTCTCAACAGCCATGTGAGGTGCTGAGACCGTGTTATCCTCATTTTGCAGATGAGGAAACTGAACCTTGCTCAAGGATATACAGCTGGTAAGTGGGACTTGGACCCAGGCCATCTAGTTCCGATTATATGTTCTTAATTACTTTGTTATCACCTTTTCACTTAAAAAGAAAGAATTAATTTAACGTTCTGTAAGAGAAGATAAAGATGCCAGTAAAGCAATCTTTACATAAACACTGTGAATCCCTTGTCTTAATATATTTCCTTTGTGTTTTTTAAAAATACATCTTTGCCAATTACAAAATAAGGAAGAAAACCTATTTTAATGCAAAAGAAATTTTTTTAAGTTATATTGTGGTTTTATCATTTTGCCAGGAGGAATTATAAAAATTTGGTAGTCCTTGACATTGCTTTGTAGGCTGCATGTCTCCCCATTTTTTCCTTTGTTTCATAACCAGAATAACTATCAGCCAAGTGGGTGAGTGTCCAGATCTGTCACTGTAGTAGATTTTATGTTTGCTTCTTGCCTTCCATTGCCCATAAGAGCTTCAGTCCATTTCAGTTGTATGTTTAGTTCCAGGGCAATAGAATCTTAGAGTGGGTAGCGCCTGTGGTGTGTGTACATCAGCTGACTCCCTGAGATCACAGATGGGGACCCGAGAATTAAAGCAAACAGGGTCATGGTGCTAATTATCGGTAGAGCCACAGTTGGAGGGCAGGACCCGGGACATCGGCCCAGTGTCCCTCCACAGCATGGTTTAGGCTTTGCATGTGGAGGGTAGCGGCATACGCCACCCCAAAATATGACTGTAGGAGTTTAGGACGTGCCACCTCCGAATATGCCACTTTGATGTATTGATTATTGTGAACTGTAGGCGCTTGAAAAAAACAATAGATGCAAGGGAGAGGCTTTGACCCAACTCCCCTTATCTGCCTGAAAACAGATCCTCCAAAAGGAACTTAGTTGTCATAGATCCTCACTCCAGGAGCTTCATCAACCAGGGAGGACTGCCTCTTATCGCAGGAGAGGAGCCTAGGTGTCGACACCACCCCCAGACAGACTTTGTCACAAACTATCATACGTCCTGCCTAATCTTCTAAGGGCCCATTCATCTTTCCAGAAAATCATTTACTTTCCGCTAAGAGGCCAGCTTCCCCCTCCCCTTTCCCTAC
>NW_006779909.1:845676-919131 GCF_000442215.2 Lipotes vexillifer | reverse complement strand
TTTCCCTACTATGATGGTGTTTAAGTCTGAATTCTAAGGCACCTCCTTGAGTTATTCATTTTCCTCTGGGTATCTTCCATGTATACAAAGTATACATGTTAATAAGTTTCTGTTTGTTTTTCTCTTGTTAGTCTGTCTTTTATTACAAGGGTTTCAGCTAAGAACTCAGGAGTGTGGAGAGAAAATTATTTTTCCTCCCCTACACGGTTCTATGGCACCCCCCTTTTTTTGTATATTGTTTCCGGTCTATTTCATTTGTGTAGTAAAATTGACAGTGAAATTTTGTATTAATTCAGCCAAGTCCCAGTGCTTTGAAGTGGGGGTAGGACTATGAGTTCAAAATGAGTTTTTGTTCACATTATTTCAATTTGAGTATTAATACAATCTTAAAATTTTTTCCCTATAATTTTAGTTTTTTCAACCCAATAATGCTAAATGAGACTTCCTATGTTAATTTCCCTCATCACACTATTGTACTTTTCATTTGTTTTGCTTATTTTTCCTAACACTAACTTAAAACTTTAATCCTGAGCTGTGGGCCAATGTGGATAAGCTATAAAAAAGTCTGAGTTCAGAATTAAACTAAACCTATGGCTTTGGCTTAGTTTGGTTTATGGTTCAAAACAGCTTTCTATATTGATAGTAAGAGAAAATGTTTTGCAGTATCTCATAAAGGACTTTTTATATATTACTTTTTGATTCTGCGCTTGTTTCTTGACCTTTGAAAGAAAGTCCCCTGAGGGCTCTGCTTTTATTCGGTTAATGCTGTTAACTGCCAAAAAGCATATTCTCTGTAGGAATTGGGTGTGGGTATAATGTTACTAAAAAGAGACATATGCTGTGCAGTTTCACAAATTGTTACATTTTCTTCATGTGGTTAGAACCTCTTTTTGGAGTTCTTATACTTTTTGTGATTGGTGTATCTTTCTGTACATTGTATTTTGTCCCCGTTTTATTATCTACCAGTTATGTCTCAGTAACAGAGCCAGGAGGCCAGAATCTCTTGAATATTCTGTGCAGAATTTTGTATTTACAGGATAAGCTCTCTTATCTGGGATTATCATGACCAGCAGCTGCTCAGTTGAAGTGGAGAAGTGTAAAAAAAAAAAAAAAAGCTACATTTATATCTTAAGCATTTTATTTTAAATTCAAACATATAAATGTACATCTGTTTGCTGATTTCTGAGGTAGGACCTGGTAAGTGGTTTCCAGGTTGTTTTTGGTTTATGGCACATAAACCATAACCTGTGACGTCTGGTCCAGCTGGTTTTCGGTTTGGCTTGCTTTAAAGTGTTATTGGAACTTCAGGATACTTGTGAACTATGAATGTAGAATCCTTCCAGATTTTTCTGATTTTCTCCCCATCCTTTGACACTTCTTCATGCCTAATATAACAGCAGTTATTTTAGTGTTACTCTTTTATTGTGTTATTCCACAGTATTCAGATGTTCAACTTCGTTTTCATAGAAACATTTTTTCTGAACTCATATTTTATGTATTTATATACAATTTATTATGTGTTTGGGTACAATTAAGTTAAATTATAAGAACAACTGGCATAAATAGAAGTAAACACATCTGACCCTAGGGGAGGATACAGCTTTGCTGGTGGGAGCACATCGCTGCTTCTTAACCTATATATGGTGAAGGTCTAGTCTTTTTATTTTCTGTCATGGACCTATACTATTATTAACAAAAAAGGAAAGAAATAAAAAAGACATATGATATGCAAGCCTTAATTCTTTTTAACATTTTAGAAACAACATAAATTAAATTACATCTCAGTAAATACAAACACAACAAATATTGTGGGAAAAAATTACAAAATCTGTGCATGTTCTTCAATTGTAGGCAATTGACATAAAGAATCACTATTACTCTTGTTAACTTGTTAATCCAGTTATAACTAAACAAAATTTGTGAGTAAAATGGTGATGCTCCACATGAAATACCCTATGTATACTTCTCACAAACTCTGTGTATATCAGTGCTTAAGATTTTTAGTGTCAGAAGTGAACTTCTTGCTTGTTTATCTACTCTAAGCTGGGTTAGTGATAGCTTATCGTTGGGGTTAATGAATAACGTATATCTAAACTGGTTGTGGGTTTGTTTTAATAACACTCATGGTAGAGGAACTGGCCTTGTAGAGGGATGTTGATGAAGATGAAAAAGGCAAAGCAGTTTCAGCAAGCTGAATGTCTTCATTTTTCACTTTTTCTTCAAAATGAAGCAAGTGATGCTCTAGCGTCGAAATTCACCTTCAGTTCTTCCTCAGTAGCCAGTTCCAACTTGTCCTTTAAACTTATGGTCAAATTTAAATGATCTTTTGATGAAAAATTGGATGTGGATTTTAATACATTTATATTAAAATGTATTAACAAAGTAACCTTAAACCATTCCTCGTGGTCACATGGTTCTACAGCACTTGACTAGTAGGCAGCTGGTGCCTCATGCAGCTCACCTCACAGGGTCAGCACCGCCAGAACTGGTCACTGAGATGAGTTCACTATTCATGCACTTGGATGTGGCAACTGTGTGTAATGACTACCCATGTTTGTAAATGCTCACTCTCCATTTCCTGGGCAGCTGGTAACAAATAGTTTGCAGACTGGCATCCATCTCTGGACCACACCTTGAGAAGCCCTGGGCTCAGGTAGCACCTCTTACTAGCTGTGAGCTGCTGGTGTGCTGAAACATCAGTTGTTATGCTCTACAGAGGCAGTGGGATGTGCTGATTAATCTGGCAAGTAGGTTAAAGGGGAGAACAGTTAAGAGAGCTGCTTTTGTATAAACACCCTTGCCCCCCACCAAGGTTCTTAGCTTTCATGAGAGTCACAGTAGCAGATGTATGTGTGTGCATATTTGTATGTATTACGTGTCTGTTTATCCGATGGCTGTGAGGATAGGGATCGTGTTGTCATCTGAAGGAGTTCACGACATGCCTCCCAAAATGTGCCGCTTTGGTATATTGATTGTTTTAAACTAAAGGCACTTGAAAAATAGCAAATGCAGTGCGCGGCTTTCTCTGAACTCCCCTTATCTACCTAAAGACAGACCCTCCAAAAGGAACTCAGTTGTCACAAATCCTCTCCCCAGGAGTTTCATCAACTGGGGAAGATTACCTCTTCACATACACCACACCCAGACAGACTTTATAACAAACTCTCATGTCTCCCATCTATTCTTCTAAGGGCCCATTCATCTTACCTAAAAATCATTTACTCTCCCCTGAGAGGCCAACAAACATCCCTCCTTTTCTTTCCCGTATCACGATGGTATATAAACTCTCAAATCTCACTGCCTTTTTTGGGTACTCACTTTATTTTTCCTGTGATGTCCACATGTGTGTAATATTAAAAATGAATAAATTTGTAGACCTTTTCTCCTGTTAATCTGCCTGTTCTCAGTTTATTTTGTAGACTTAGCTATCAAACCTAGGAGGGTAGAAGGAAAGTCTCCCCCTCCCCCATCTTTGTCCATCCTTGAATTACCCACTGGGCTTTGCATGCAGCTGCTAGATATTGCTGCATGTTTTATATATACATATATATATATATATATATACATATATACATACATACACATATATATATGTATGTGTATATATATATATATATATATATATATATATATATATATATATATATATATATATATATATATATATATATATATATATATATATATATATATATATATATATATATATATATATATATATATATATATATATATATATATATATATATATATATATATATATATATATCTGGAAGTTCAGTGGAGACATTTTCTAGAACCAAGTTCTTTAAAGTGTAGTTTTCTTCTAAGGAAACAGCACACTTGAATTCTCATTTCTCCTCTGGTTTCCTTTGCCTGAGTATATTGCCTGGGCCCAGGAGAATTTAGCTGCTGTTACAGTGAAACATATCTTGAAAAAATGGTCAGTTTGGGTGTTTCAATCCCCCACTTTTATCTTTTCACTAACTTAACAATTGTGAATGATTTTAAATCCTCTATGAACAAGGACTGCTCAGGATAGCTGTGATTTATCCTACTTTCATGAGTTCATAGTTGAGGTAGAAGCAAGTTTTTCAAGCAAATGAAATTTTGGCCATAGTTAAAACTCATTTTCATGAAAGTTATTAGTGGATTCTTTGTCGTTTGAAAAAGGAGCAAATAAATGCCCTTATTGTAATAACCAGGTGTTTGAAAGAGAAGGCAACAATAAAGGCTACAGAGGAAAGTGAAAATGTACTGATGATGGTATAGATTTATCTCAGAGTAAAAAAAGTGTAGTATGTTAATTTTAGAAGCATTTTCTTTCTTGATGTTATACCTTGCAGTTTGAAGTTTTTCAGTATCCTAAAAATGAGCTGACTTGACAGTCAAAAAGTATCATTGAAAAAATGACAACTTGGCATCTTTTACTAGGCTTTTTTCTCCTCCAGCAGGTGAAAGAAAAAGCAGTTGTAAATTTCAAGCATATTTAGAGCAAAGGCATTGTGACGTAATTTTTTTTTTTTTAATAAATTTATTTACTTATTTTTGGCTGCGCTGGGTCTTTGTTGCTGCGCATGGGCTTTCTCTAGTTGGGGCGAGTGGGGGCTACTCTTTGTTGCGGTGCGCGGGCTGCTCATTGCCATGGCTTCTCTTGTTGGCGAGTGTGGGCTCTAGGCGCGTGGGCTTCAGTAGTTGCAGCACGCGGGCTCAGTAGTTGTGGCTCACGGGCTCTAGAACGCAGGCTCAGTAGTTGTGGCGCATGGGCTTAGTTGCTCCGTGGCATGTGGGATTGTCCTGGACCAGGGCTCGAACCCATGTCCCCTGCCTTGGCAGGCAGATTCTTAACCACTGCACCACCAGGGAAGTCCCCGTAATTCTAATAGCTATCACATAGTGAGTGCTTACCATATCCATGTGCTTGACATACTATGCTTCATTTAAACCTTGAAAGAAGCTGAGGACTTGGGCAGGATCATCCACCCATGTGTCTGAAGTGCAAAATACTGTGCTAGACATTGGAATGTGCTGGTTTGCAAGCCAGACTTAGTCCCTGCCCTCTGGTTGCTCCTAATCGAATCAGGAGACCAAGAGCCTTTATGTAATTAGAAGTGGTGGTAGGTTCTATGAAGAGAAATCGTAGGGTGCTATGAGAACACCACCAAACAGAGGGCGCTCATTAGTTCTCAAGGTTGGTCAGTGAAAGCTTTGCTGATTAAGTGATATTTAAGCTGAAACCTGAATGATATTGATGAGTGGAAGTTAGCTAGGCTAAAGTGTGTGTGTGTGTGTGTGTGTGTGTGTGTGTGTGTGTGTGTGTGTCAGGGTAGAGGGGTGGGAAGACATTCTAGACAAAGAGCACAGTTTGCACTGAGTCTTTGGAGTGAAGATCAAGGCTGACTCAGGGACTGGAGGGTGCAAGGGGGAGGGACCCTGATGAAGTGTGGGGTAGTGGGAAGGGCCCAGGACACCAGGCTACCACCCAGATTTTGGTTTCTATTTTAAATGCAACGGAAAACTATCTAAGAGTTTTAGGTTGCGGAAAGACATGGATAAGATTACCTTTCATAAGGATCGTTCTAGGCCACTGTGGATATAGTTCCTAAGGGAGCCATATAAAAAGGTTATTCAGTTGAAACCAACAGGCTGCTAAACCTTTGCTGAGTTGTGTATGAGTTTGGCTCTTGGCCCTTGGCTATTTTGTCCTCCATAATCCTTTATTCAGCAAAATTCAAAGCTGGCTGCTGACATCTCCTGCTTTACAAGATGGCTGTACCTTGAGTACATTCTTTTTGTTGGGAGCTGCCTGTTAATCTTTGCAAGAAAGTGTGGGCAGTAACGATCTTTGGGTGTTACAGGCTTGCAGAATGGTTGTTGGACAGGGCCCACGGCAAGTAGCTCTTTATCGCCATAGTTTGGGGTCTGGCTCTCAGCTTTAATAACCTGGAGAATCAGTTCTTTTCTCAGCACGCCTGTAAGGTGATTGGACTCTGGGGATTGGGCTTTTGTTAACTCAGATCATAAGAGATTCATGTAAACTAAAATATCAGGTGGTTAATGTTATAGACTAGAGCCAGAAAGGGGTCTGGACATGAGTTCTGGAGGGAAACCTACCCAGGAAGCCAAATGAGAGTGACATCATGCATCGGTTAGATCTCGATAAAGGCCATCTCTGCAGAGGAGATGAGACCCCTTAGTCCACTGGACATTAATAGACATTGTACAGGTTTTTGCTGCTTTTGGTTTCTTTTTCGTTGGTTCATACACTTCCTTGTCTATTTAAAATTTTTTAGTGTTTTAAACTTTTTATTCTGAAATAATTTTAGGCTTTCCAAAAAATAGCAAAAAGTATAAAGAATTCCTTTACATTCTTCATTTAGATTTTCTTAATGTAAGGGTCTTATATAATCACTGTACAGTGATCAAAAATCAGGGACTAAACATTGATTTAATATTATTATACAGGGACCTTATTCAAATTTTGCCCGTTAATGTCCCATTAATGTTCTTTTTGGTCTAGGATCCAATCCAGGATTACATGTTACATTCAGTTGTCATAGTGCCTTAGTCGTCTTAATATGGAGCAATGCCTCACCTTTCTTTGTCTTTCATAACCTTGACACTCTGGAGAGTAGTGGCCAGTTATTTTGTAGAATGCCCCTCATTTTGGGTTTGTTGGCTGTTTCTTCATGACTGAATGAAGGTTATGCATTTTTGTTAAGAATATTGTGGAAGTGATCTTGTGTGCTTCTCGGGGCCTCATATCATTCCTCGGTTTATAACTATAAAGTAATTTATTTGTTCTTCCTTCCAAACGGATATGATAGTATTAAGTAGGCTCAAGCTTCTCAAACTTCAGATAACGTGGACCTCTGAGACTATGTCTGGGGGCACGCATTGCGGCTTGAGAAACACTATCAAGAGTTAAATGCTGCCATTTTGAGTGATCTTGGTACCAGCATGCTTATAAATGCAGTTGTAGGAATTGAGATTACTTGACTGTAAGAAGGTTGGCATGTGAATGGCCTAAAGTATGCTTATATTATTATGTATTAATTTTTAAAAACATCAAAAAAAAAAAAAACAAATAGAAAGTTTCTAGATCTCAGACTCCTGGGGAAAATGTCCCTGGACCCCCCAGTGAGGGAAGCTTTGGAGGAGGCTATGACTCCTTGCTAACTGCCTCATTTACCAGATCTTGTTAAGGGTTTTAGGAGTTCCCTGGGCTTGAACTGATTATTCAGGGTGGGTACCCCCCCTCCCCCCCTCCCCCCATAACCTACTCACCTCACCTATTACACATGGGCTTCTAACTTAGGAGTAACCTCATTCTGTTTTAGGGTTGTTTTAGATTCATAAAAGAAATAAAACTAATCAACATTTTTCTTAACAAAGTTCATTCTTCATTCTTTCCTAATTTCTTCCATTTCTAGTTTTATCTTTAAAACCTACAGTAATATTTTCTTTTCCTTTTTTTTCTCTATTCATTTTTGGCTTTTCACCCTGGTAAAATACTATTAAAATAAATCAGCTAAATTTTAGCATAAATATAGTGAAAGCCAGCAGTTGAAATGATTGCAGCTTGAAAAATGTTAGATGGAGGCACTTTAGAAGAAAGATTTCACTGTATCACAGGCTGCTGCTTTGAAATAACTCATGTTTCTTTCCCACCTCTAAACTGTCATTTTTCCAATTCTCCTTTTTTGGAAGCTTCAGAATTCAAAGGTTTGACAACAATTTAGGAAAATGAAATCACTCCCCACTGTGTGTGACATTTGCTTGAAGATAATTCATTTGGCTCAAAATTGACAGTTGCCGAAATGAGTGAAACAATGAAATGTTTGCATGGGTTCATTTTTTAAAGGAAGGAAATCCATCACGGTGGCCATTTAATTGCAGGGCTCTGAAAGCCTTTATCTGAATATATATCTTTGCTTGGATATTTTCTTCTTCAGTTTCATGTAGAGTTTTATGTAATGATTGGAATTCTTGGTACCTTTGCCTGTGCTGTATCTTACCTCCATCTTTGTCCATTCTTCCACCTTACTTTGGGTTGGTAATCAGTTTCCAGTTATCAGATAGGATAAATTCTATTGTAAATGGCAGAAAATTCAACTCAAATAGGCTTAAGCAGTAAAGAGTATCTGTTGGCTCAGTGAACTAAACAGTAGAGATGACATATTGGGTTTAGGTATGGTTTGAACAAGGCTGTGGCTTCATTGCTCAGATCTTTAGGCCAGTGCCTCTCAAGCTATCTGAGGAAAGGAATTTTTTAAGAAAAAATTCTAAACCAGTGCAGGTCAGTACTTTTATAAAATACAATACAAACACAAGTGAATTACTAGAAAAATGAAATTTAAAAAGACAAATATATCCCATATTTTTAAAGTTAAATTCAACAGATGTAAAACTTTTCTGCCAAGTTGCTGTAAATGTTTCTAAACATGCTTATTTCTGTCCTGACCTTGTAATAGACTGTTACAAGCTGTTGAGAAGCCCTGCTTTGGGAATGGCCTTTCCTGCCAGCTTTTTCAGTGTGTTTTTTTCAGGGTGGTAAAATGGCTGCTAGTAGCTTCCAGAATGATGTGTATCCTTGTTCACATCTAGGGAAGGAGTTTTCCTAACTGTTGTTCAAAAGTGTTGAGGTTCATACCGATTAGTTCAATTCAGAGCCCTTCCCTGTGATCAGGGGAATGCCATTGGTCCTTGTTCCTGTTATTTGTCCATTCTCGAACCACTGACTGTTAGAAGGAAGATAGGAGCATAGGGATGGGGGTGGGCAGTCTCACTTAAACCATATGTTTGCCGTTCAATGCTGGGGAGGCACCTGCAAGACTGACTACTATTTGGTATTAATAAAGACACCAGTAGCCACCATTTGTATTTATGTTCAGCATGTGGTGTAACAAAAAGTTAATATTTCGTCTTTGGCCCAGGTTGCCGGCACAGAGCTCCTAGAACCATTGGAATCCCTGAGTGGTCAGAATGTCTTTTGTATGCTAATGAGATGACTTCTGGCTAAGGGATGGAAGGACACTGCTAGGTATCTTCAGGATGAGGGCTGGGCACCAGAAACACCAAGCCTCATTGATTAGATGGTTGAGCTTCAGCCCCTCCCTGAACTCGGGGGGTTGGGGGAGAAGACAGGGACTAGAGATTAAGTTCAGTCACCAAGTGCCAGTGATTTAATCAGTCATGTTTAGGCAATGAAACCTACGTAAAACCCCCAAATGACTGGGTTGGTGAACACATTGTGGTGCCGGGAGGGTGGCGCACCCAGAGAGGGCATGGAAACTCTGTGTACCCCCTCCCCTCAGACCTTGCCCTGTGCGGCTCTTGCATTTGGCTGTTCCTGAGTTATGTCCTATGTGATAAACTACTAAATGTAAGTAAAGTGTTATCCTGAGTTCTGTGAGCTGTTCTCGTGAACCTGAGGGGGTAGGTGCTGTGGGCTAAGTCAGATAGAAATACAGGTGACCTGGGAACTGGGTGCTCGTCACTGGCATCTGAAATGAGGACAGTCTTGTAGGTGTGAGCCCTTAAGCTTGTGGGTCTGATGCTCCCTCTGGGTAGTTGGTGTCGAAATTGAATTGTAGGGTGCCCAGTTGGCATTGGAGGATCAGAGAATCAGAGATAGTTCTGCAGCATTCCCGAGAGACAGGTGCTAATGTGACCCGAGCGTACGGTGAGGAAAGAGACAAGCGATTTACCAGTGCTACACAGCTAAAAGTCGCACACCTGAGGTTCTTTGGATTCCAAATCTCAAACTGTCTTCCTTTATGTGCATGTGTTGCAGACATCTCAAATGGTCAGTTAAAATACAAAATACTTGATTTTTTTGTGGGGGAAGTATTCAAGATGTAATGGTTTAGGGAAGTGGTTTATTACTCTGATGGTGAAACTTTCTGAAGATGGGAAAATATACCCACTTAAAATCCTTTGTAAAATAAAACTTGAAAAATGAGAATCCAGAATTACACCCAGAAGGTGGACATTATGCTAACCCTGATATATACTTAAACACCTGGATTTAATATAGTCCTGTAAAAAATAGGTATGCTTTAAGGGATCATTTAGGAACATTCCTAAGTGAAAGGAATCAACCTCTAAGTTATAACTTTCTGTTGGTTCTAAACATATTTGGAGTTTAGTCTTTGTGTTTACATTAAAGCTAGTGTGATATGGGATTTGAAATTCAGGGGATAAAATAGCTATTTTAGTTATTTAAAAGTTACCATGAGAAGTGATATTATTATTTCACTTTTTCAGGCAGTCTGTATAAAAAATAAGGTTTTTTGGTTTGCTTTTTTTTTCTTTTAACATCTTTATTGGAGTATAATTGCTTTACAATGGTGTGTGAGTTTCTGCTTTATAACCAAGTGAATCAGTTATACATATACATATGTTCCCATATCTCTTCCCTATTGTGTCTCCCTCCCTCCCACCCCCGCTTTCCCACCCCTCTAGGTGGTCACAAAGCACCGAGCTGATCTCCCTGTGCTCTGCGGCTGCTTCCCACTAACCATCTATTTTACGTTTGGTAGTGTGTATATGTCCATGCCACTCTCTCACTTTGTCACAGCTTACCCTTCCCCCTCCCCATATCCTCAAGTCCATTCTCCAGTAGGTCTGTGTCTTTATTCCCGTCTTACCCCTAGGTTCTTCATGACCTTTTTTTTTCCCCTTAGATTCCATATATATGTGTTAGCATACGGTATTTGTTTTTCTCTTTCTGACTTACTTTGCTCTGTATGACAGAGCATCCACCTCACTACAGATAACTTGATTTCATTTCCTTTTATGGCTGAGTAATATTCCATTGTATATATGTGCCACATCTTCTTTATCCATTCATCCAATGATGGACACTTAGGTTGTTTCCATCTCCGGGATATTGTAAATAGAGCTGCAGTGAACATTGTGGTACATGACTCTTCTTGAATTATGGTTTTCTCAGGGTATATGTCCAGTAGTGGGATTGCTGGGTCATATGGTAGTTCTATTTGTAGTTTTTTAAGGAACCTCCATACTGTTCTCCATAGTGGCTGTATCAATTCACATTCCCACCAGCAGTGCAAGAGTGTTCCCTTTTCTCCACACCCTCTCCAGCATTTATTGTTTCTAGATTTTTTGATGATGGCCATTCTGACCGGTGTGAGATGATATCTCATTGTAGGTTTTTTTTGTGTGTGTGTGGTATGCGGGCCTCTCACTGCCGTGGCCTCTCCTGTTGCGGAGCACAGGTTTCGGACACGCAGGTTCAGCCAACATGACTCACGGGCCCAGCCGCTCCGCTGATGCAGGGGAACTCTCAAACACTGCGCCAGCAGGGAAGCCCTCATTGTAGTTTTGATTGGCATTTCTCTAATGATTAATGATGTTGAGCATTCTTTCATGTGTTTGTTGTCAATCTGTATATCTTCCTTGGAGAAATGTCTAGTCTTCTGCCCATTTTTGGATTGGGTTGTTCTTTTTTTGTTATTGAGCTGCATGAGCTGCTTGTAAATTTTGGAGATTAATCCTTTGTCAGTTGCTTCATTTGCAAATATTTTCTCCCATTCTGAGGGCTGTCTTTTGGTCTTGTTTATGGTTTCCTTTGCTGTGCAAAAGCTTTTAAGTTTCATTAGGTCCCATTTGTTTATTTTGGTTTTTATTTCCATTTCTCTAGGAGGTGGGTCAAAAAGGATCTTGCTGTGATTTATGTCATAGAGTGTTCTGCCTATGTTTTCCTCTAAGAGATTGATAGTGTCTGGCATGCCTATGTTTTCCTCTAAGAGTTTGATAGTTTCTGGCCTTACATTTAGGTCTTTAATCCATTTTGAGCTTATTTTTGTGTATGGTGTTAGGGAGTGATCTAATCTCATACTTTTACATGTACCTGTCCAGTTTTCCCAGCACCACTTATTGAAGAGGCTGTCTTTTCTCCACTGTATATTCTTGCCTCCATTATTAAAGATAAGGTGACCATATGTGCATGGGTTTATCTCTGGGCTTTCTATCCTGTTCCATTGGTCTATATTCCTGTTTTTGTGCCAGTACCATACTGTCTTGATTACTGTAGCTTTTTAGTATAGTCTGAAGTCAGGGAGCCTGATTTCTCTAGCTCCATTTTTCATTCTCAAGATTGCTTTGGCCATTCGGGGTCTTTTGTGTTTCCATACAAATTGTGAAATTTTTTGTTCTAGTTCTGTGAAAAATGCCAGTGGTAGTTTGATAGGGATTGCATTGAATCTGTAGAATGCTTTGGGTAGTATAGTCATTTTCAAAATGTTGATTCTTCCAATCCAAGGACATGGTATATCTCTCCATCTATGTGTATCATCTTTAATTTCTTTCATCAGTGTCTTATAATTTTCTGCATACAGGTCTTTTGTCTCCTTAGGTAGGTTTATTCCTAGATATTTTATTCTTTTTGTTGCAGTGGTAAATGGGAATGTTTTCTTAATTTCACTTCCAGATTTTTCATCATTAGTGTATAGGAATGCCAGAGACTTCTTTGCATTAATTTTGTATCCTGCTACTTTACCAAATTCATTGATTAGCTCTAGTAGTTTTCTGGTAGCATCTTTAGGATTCTCTATGTATAGTATCATGTCATCTGCAAACAGTGACAGCTTTACTTCTTCTTTTCCAATTTGGATTCCTTTTATTTCCTTTTCTTCTCTGATTGCTGTGGCTAAAACTTCCAAAACTATGTTGAATAAGAGTGGTGAGAGTGGGCAACCTTGTCTTGTTCCTGACCTTAGTGGAAATGCTTTCAGTTTTTCGCCATTGAGGGATGTTGGCTGTGGGTTTGTCATATATGGCCTTTATTATGTTGAGGAAAGTTCCCTCTATGCCTACTTTCTGCAGGGTTTTTATCATAAATGATTGGTGTTGAATTTTGTCAAAAGCTTTCTCTGCATCTACTGAGATGATCATATGGTTTTTCTTCAATTTGTTAATACGGTTTATCACATTGATTGATTTGCGTATATTGAAAAATCCTTGCATTCCTGGAATAAACCCCACTTGATCATGGTGTATGATCCTTTTCATGTGCTGTTGGATTCTGTTTGCTAGTATTTTGTTGAGGATTTTTGTATCTATGTTCATCAGTGAAATTGGCCTGTAGTTTTCTTTCTTTGTGACAGCTTTGTCTGGTTTCGGTATCAGGGTGATGGTGGCCTCGTAGAATGAGTTTGGGAGTGTTCCTCCCTCTGCTATATTTTGGGAGAGTTTGAGAAGGATAGGTGTTAGCTCTTCTCTAAATGTTTGATAGAATTTGCCTGTGAAGCCATCAGGTCCTGGGATTTTGTTTGTTGGAAGATTTTTAATCACAGTTTCAATTTCAGTGCTTGTGATTGGTCTGTTCATATTTTCTATTTCTTCCTGTATCAGTCTCGGCAGGTTGTGCATTTCTAAGAATTTGTCCATTTCTTCCAGGTTGTCCATTTTATTGGCATAGAGTTGCTTGCAGTGATCTGTCATGATCCTTTGTATTTCTGCAGTGTCAGTTGTTACTTCTCCTTTTTCATTTCTAATTCTATTGATTTGAGTCTTCTCCCTTTTTTTCTTGATGAGTCTGGCTAATGGTTTATCGATTTTGTTTATCTTCTCAAAGTACCAGCTTTTAGTTTTGATCTTAGTTATCGTTTCCTTCATTTCTTTTTCATTTATTTCTGATCTGATCTTTATGATTTCTTTCTTTCTGCTAACTTTGGGGTTTTTTTGGTTCTTCTTTCTCTATTTGCTTTAGATGTAAGGTTAGGTTGTTTATTCGAGATGTTTCCTGTTTCTTAAGGTAGGATTGTATTGCTATAAACTTCCCTCTTAGAACTGCTTTTGCTGCATCCCATAGGTTTTGAGTCATTGTGTCTCCATTGTCATTTGTTTCTAGGTATTTTTTTTATTTCCTCTTTGATTTCTTCAGTGATCTCTTGGTTATTAAGTAGTGTATTGTTTAGCCTCCATGTGTTTGTGTTTTTTACAGATCTTTTCCTGTAATTGATATCTAGTCTCATAGCGTTGTGGTCGGAAAAGATACTTGATACAATTTCAATTTTCTTAAATTTACCAAGGCTTGATTTGTGACCCAAGATATGATCTATCTGGGAGAATGTTCCATGAGCACTTGAGAAAAATGTGTATTCTGTGGTTTTTAGATGGAATGTCCTATAAATATCAATTAAGTCCATCTTGTTTAATGAATCATTTAAAGCTTGTGTTTCCTTATTTATTTTCATTATGGATGATCTGTCCATTGGTGAAAGTGGGATGTTGAAGTCCCCTACTATGATTGTGTTAGTGTCGATTTCCCCTTTTATGGCTGTTAGTATTTGCCTTATGTATTGAGGTGCTCCTATGTTGGGTGCATAAATATTTACAGTTGTTATATCTTCTTTTTGGATTGATCCCTTGATCATTATGTAGTGTCCTTCTTTGTCTCTTGTAATAGTCTTTATTTTAAAGTCTATTTTGTCTGATATGAGAATTGCTACTCCAGCTTTCTTTTGATTTCCATTTGCATGGAATATCTTTTTCCATCCCCTCACTTTCAGTCTGTATGTGTCCCTAGGTCTGAAGTGGGTCTCTTGTAGACAGCATATATACGGGTCTCGTTTTTGTATCCATTCAGCCAGTCTGTGTCTTTTGGTGGGAGCATTTAATCCATTTACATTTAAGGTAATTATCAGTATGTATGTTCCTATTCCCATTTTCTCAATTGTTTTGGGTTTGTTACTGTAGGTCTTTTCCTTCTCTTGTGTTTCTTGCCTAGAGAAGTCCCTTTAGCATTTGTTTTAAAGCTGGTTTGGTGGTGCTGAACTCTCTCAGCTTTTGCTTGTCTGTAAAGGTTTTAATTTCTCCATCAAATCTGAACGAGATCCTTGCTGGGTAGAGTAATCTTGGTTGTAGGTTTTTCTCCTTCATCATTTTAAATATGTCCTGCCACTCCCTTCTGGCTTGCAGAGTTTCTGCTGAAAGATCAGCTATTAACCTTATGGGGATTCCCATGTGTGTTATTTGTTGTTTTTCCCTTGCTGCTTTTAATATGTTTTCTTTGTATTTAATTTTTGATAGTTTGATTAATATGTGTCTTGGCGTGTTTCTCCTTGGATTTATCCTGTATGGGACTCTCTGTGCTTCCTGGACTTGATTAACTATTTCCTTTCTCATATTAGGGAAGTTTTTCAACTATAATCTCTTCAAATATTTTCTCAGTCCCTTTCTTTTTCTCTTCTTCTTCTGGGACCCCTTTAATTCGAATGTTGTGCCAGAGGTCTCTGAGACTGTCCTCAGTTCTTTTCATTCTTTTTTCTTTATTCTGCTCTGCAGTATTTATTTCCACTATTTTATCTTCTAGGTCACTTATCCATTCTTCTGCCTCAGTTATTCTGCTACTGATCCCTTCTAGAGTATTTTTAATATCATTTATTGTGTTGTTCATCATTGCTTGTTTCCTGTTTAGTTCTTCTAGGTCCTTGTTAAATGTTTCTTGTATTTTCTCTATTTCCAATATTTTGGATGATCAGCTTTACTGTTATTATTCTGAATTCTTTTTCAGGTAGACTGCATATTTCCTCTTCATTTGTTAGGTCTGGTGGGTTTTTACCTTGCTCCTTCATCTGCTGTGTGTTTTTCTGTCTTCTCATTTTGCTTATCTTAACTGTGTTTGGGGTCTCCTTTTCGCAGGCTGCAGGTTCGTAGTTCCCATTGTTTTTGGTGTCTGTCTCCAGTGGCTAAGGTTGGTTCAATGGGTTGTGTAGGCTTCCTGGTGGAGGGGAGTAGTGCCTGTGTTCTGGTGGATGAGGCTGGATCTTGTCTTTCTGTTGGGCCGGTCCACTCCTGGTGGTGTGTTTTGGGGTGTCTGTGGCCTTATTATGATTTTAGGCAGCCTCTCTGCTAATGGATGGGGCTGTGTTCCTGTCTTGCGAGTTGTTTGGCATAGGGTGTCCAGCACTGTAGCTTGCTGGTTGTGGAGTGAAGCTGGGTCTTGGTGTTGAGATGGAGATCTCTGGGAGATTTTCGCCGTTTGATATTACATGGAGCTGGGAGGTCTCTTGTGGACCAGTGCCCTGAAGTTGTCTCTCCCACCTCAGAGGCACAGCCCTGATGCCTGGCTGGAGCACCAAGAGCCTTTCATCCACACGGCTCAGAATAAAGGGGAGAAAAAATAGTAAGAAAGAAAGAGGATAAAATAAAATAAAGTTATTAAAATAAATAGAAAATAATTATGAAAAAAATTTTTAAAGTAAAAAAATAAAGAATGGACGGACAGAATCCTAGGACAAATGGTGAAAGCAAATCTATACAGACAAAATCTCACACAGAAGCATACACATACTCACAAAAAGAGGAAAAGGGGAAAAAATAATATATCTTGCTCCCAAAGTCCACCTCCTCAATTTGGGATGATTCGTTGTCTATTCAGGTATTCCACAGATGCAGGGTACATCAAGTTGATTGTGGAGATTTAATCCGCTGCTTCTGAGGCTGCTGGGAGAGATTTCCCTTTCTCTTCTTTGTTCGCACAGCTCCCGGGGTTCAGCTTTGGATTTGGCCCCGCCTCTGCGTGTAGGTCGCCTGAGGGTGTCTGTTCTTCGCTCAGAGAGGACGGGGTTAAAGGAGTCGCTGATTCGGGGGCTCTGGCTCACTCAGGCCGGGGGGAGGGAAGGGTACGGAGTACGGGGCGAGCCTGCGGCAGCAGAGGCCGGCGTGACGTTGCCCCAGCCTGAGGCGCGCCATGCGTTCTCCTGGGGAAGTTGTCCCTGGATCGCGGGACCCTGGCAGTGGCGGGCTGCACAGGCTCCCGGGAGGGGCGGTGTGGAGAGTGACCTGTGCTCGCACACAGGCTTCTGGGTGGTGGCAGCAGCAGCCTGAGTGTCTCATGCCTGTC
Organism: Lipotes vexillifer; assembly: GCF_000442215.2. Taxonomy (NCBI): domain Eukaryota; kingdom Metazoa; phylum Chordata; class Mammalia; order Artiodactyla; family Lipotidae; genus Lipotes; species Lipotes vexillifer. Next base: position 902,255 of record NW_006779909.1, on the reverse strand, counting down.
TCTGGGGTCCGCGCTGATAGCCGCGGCTCGCGCCCGTTTCTGGAGCTCCTTTAAGCAGCGCTCTGAATCCCCTCTCTTCGCGCTCTGGGAAACAAAGAGGCAAGAAAAAGTCTCTTGCCTCTTCGGCAGCTCCATACTTTTTCCCGGACTCCCTGCCGGCTAGCCGTGGTGCACTAACCCCTTCACGCCGCCTGTCCTCTCCCTGCGCTCCGACCGAAGCCCGAGCCTCAGCTCCCAGCCCCGCCCGCCCCGGCGGGTGAGCAGACAAGCCTCTCGGGCTGGTGAGTGCCGGTCGGCACCGATCCTCTGTGCGGGAATCTCTCCGCTTTGCCCTCCGCACCCCTGTTGCCGCGCTCTGCTCTGCGGCTCCGAAGCTCCCCCCTCCGCGACCCACAGTCTCCGCCCCCGAAGGGGCTTCCTAGTGTGTGGAAACCTTTCTTCCTTCAAGGCTCCCTCCCACTGGTGCAGGTCCCGTCCCTATTCTTTTGTCTCTTTTTTTTTCTTTTTTCTTGTGCCCTACCCAGGTACGTGGGGAGTTTTCTTGCGTTTTGGGAGGTCTGAGGTCTTCTGCCAGCGTTCAGTAGGTGTTCTATAGGAGCAGCTCCACGTGTAGATGTATTTCTGATGTATCTGTGGGGAGGAAGGTGACCTCCGCGTCTTTCTCTTCTGCCATCTTCTCCTGGTCTGCCTGGTTTGCTTTTTAAAAGGGATTTATCATCACAGAAAGTATCTTTTAAGCGCTTAATTGTGTTTGTGCTGTCTGGTACTAGGATAATTTATTGTGTTCTCTAATTAGATAAAGGGAAATTATGTGTATTGAGATCATCTCTAAATCAAAGGAGCCTTCTCTTGTGCCCTGTGTCAGTGTCTTGGAAATTTGGAGCCCTAAACTACTGATTGTAATTTGTGTGTACATTCAAAATCAGTTGAGAATTCAGAGATTGAGGTTGTGATTTAAACTCTTGCTTACATTTTATTCCTAGGTAAAATAAATATAGAGCCCATTAGGATTTATCTTTACGGCTAATTTTCTTCCTTCTATGATCCCTGTCTTTGAAACATCAGAGAATGTTTATATTGATGTGGGTTTTAATTCGAAGCTATAGAAGTGTGTTACTTGAAGTATTATGGAAATAATTTTTTTTCCTTAAGAACATTGTTTCTGTTTTCTCACATCAGCTTTTCATCTTCTACTTTTCCTGCCTTCTTCTGGTCCCACGTATTCAGTTGACAAATCATGTCACTTCCTTTTCTTTTTGGTCATTCCCAGTGGCCTCTTTCAGAGCCCTGTTAACTGGATTATTGGAACCCAAACTGGATTCCTGGCCTCTAAGACATTGTCAGTGCTGCTGCTAACTCTGTCTAATACAGATCCATTGCTACTCCCCTCATCAAACATGCTCGATGATTCTCAAATCCCCAGCAGATATTCAGGAGCTTTCCTTACCAAACTCTTTTCTCATAAAATCTTTAAAAAAATTTTTTATTTAATTAATTAATTAATTAATTTTTGGCTGTGTTGGGTCTTCATTGCTGCGTGTGGGCTTTCTCAAGTTGAGGCAAGCGGGGGCTACCCTTCATTGTGGCGTGCGGGCTTCTCACTGCGGTGGCTTCTCTTGTTGAGGAGCACAGGCTCTAGGCGCGTGGGCTTCAGTAGTTGTGGCACACGGGCTCAGTAGTTGTGGCTCACTGGCTCTAGAGCGCAGGCTCCGTAGTTTTGGCGCACGGGCTTAGTTGCTTCATGGCATGTGGGATCTTCCCGGACCAGGGCTCGAACCCGTGTCCCCTGCAATGGCAGGTGGATTCTTAACCACTGTGCCACCAGGGAAGCCCTTCCCATAAAATCTTCTATCCACCAGCGCTGCTATCAATTTCAAACATTCCCACCTTACTAACATTGCCCAGGTTATCCTCTATGTTATATTGTCCTTTGCTCCAAATGGGCCCAAACCATCTTTTTTCAAAGTCTAGCTTAGGTCCCACCACATCCTTGAAGTTCTTCTAGAGCCTTCTCAGATAGTTCTCTTCTGTCCCCTTTGAATTAACATTATGGCCTTTATCACCCTCATTAGATTGTGTCTTCTCAGAGATAATATCTTGTCTTATTCACCTTGGTATTCCATCAGCCTTGCCGTGTTGGCACTCAGTAGATAGTTGTTGAACTGAATCAACAATTAAATGGAATTTACTCTTTTAAAACAGGGAGGAGAAGGGAAGAAGGGAGGGAGAGAGTGAAAATATGAAAATGAATATGAATGCCTGTGGGTGAGCCCAGGCATACTTCCTTTGTATAAGGTACAATGCAGAGCACTGAGAGAGATAAAAAGAAAGCTCAGCAAAGTCCAGACTCTGGGAGACGCTACAGGACAATTGACCTGGTTTCCTCAGTGCAGCGCTATTTACAATAGCCAGGGCATGGAAACAACCTAAATGTCCAACGATAGATGAATGGATAAAGAGGATGTGGTACATATATACAAAGGACTATTACTCAGCCATAAAAAGGAACAAAATTGTGTCATTTGCAGAGATGTGGATGGACCTAGAGTTTGTCATACAGAGTGAAGTCATCCAGAAAGAGAAAAACAAATACTGTATATTAACACATATATGTGGAATCTAGAAAAATGGTCCAGATGAACCTATTTGTAGGGCAGGAATAGAGTCGGAGACATAGAGAATGGACATGTGGACACGGGGAAGGGGAGGGTGGGACAAATTGGGAGATTAGGTTTGACATAAATACACTACCATGTGTAAAATAGGTAGCTAGTAGGAACCTGCTGTATAGCACAGGGAGCTCAGCTCAGTGCTCTGTGACAACCTAGATGGACGGGGGAAGGTGGGAGGGAGGGAGGTCCAAGAGGGAGGGGATATGTGTATATAGCTGACTCACTTCATTGTACAGCAGAAACTAACACAACATTGTAAAGCATTTTGCTCCAATTAAAAAAAAAAAAGAGAGAGGGAGAGAGATGAATAGGGGACCTAGAGGTTAAAAGAGACTTAAGAAATATATCAACCAGTTGCAATGTATACACTGTTTGCATTCTGATTCAAACAAACTGTAAAAAACATAAGACAATTGGGGAAATTTGAGCACTGATCAGATAACTGGTGTTAAGAAATTACGGTTAATTTTCATAGGCATGATAATGTTAGTGTGTTTATGCTTTAGAGTATCCTTATATGTAAGAGATACACACTGAAATACTTGTAGACGAAAGGATGTGATGTCTGGGATTTACCTTCAGACAGCCTGGAGTTGGTGGGAGTGGTGGAGGGGTAGGGAATATGTGGTTTTGGAGAGCAAACTAGATTGGGTGTGAGTTGATAATTGTTGAAGCTGGATCATGGGTGTTATGGGGATTCCTTCATTCTTTATACTTTTTTATGTGTGTGAAAGTTTCCATAATAAAAGGTATGAGATATAAAATAAGGGATAAGACATGAATCTTGTTTTTAAAGAATTGAAAGGACATGAAATTGGCATTTGGGAGGCTCAGGTTCTAGCCCTCGCTCGCTCTCCAAGTACCTGTGCGACTTGGAGTCACCCATTCAACGCTTCTGGGCCTCACAGACTCTCCTGAGTAAATGAGCTCACTGGGTGGTCCTCATTGCCACCGGTTGATTGGAATGCTGCTCTTCTGAGAGAGACTTTGGGCCTGCACTCCAGGAGAAAGAGTTTGGATTCAAGGAGCCGTGTCTGTGAAGGGCATGATTTTATTCAAGATGTGTATTTGCCAGATCCCACTTCCAAACTTGTTGCCTCCTCTTCCCCAGGGAAGCTGGCAGCATTCTGTAATACACGTTGTCAGTCAGTTTGAGTTGGTAGAATTTCAGGCAAAGAGCAAAGCAGCATCCTGTCGTGAGCTGGGAAGTCTTATCCACAAAGTTGATGCCGTGTGTGTAGTGATTAAGAAGAGCTCAGGCTCTGGAGGCCAGGTTCCAGTCCCCGCTTAACTACAGGCTGTGTCCCCTGGACAGGTGACTTAACCTACCTTCCTTAGAGGGTTGTTGTGAGGATTAAATAAGCCAGTACATGTGGAGTGCTTTGAACGGTGCCTGGCACATAATAATGGCTCAATAAATGGCAGATATTCTCATTGGCTCCAGTAGTGCTGCTTGTATTTTGGATTTCTAATTCTTATAGGCTCATTGAGGCTTAAGTACATTTGTTATCCTCAGTTGCTTCCTCTCCTTCTCTCTCTCGGGGTTAGAAGCACGTTGGAGAGCTCACCATAGTCTATGGGACATGAGAGTGAGAACAGGGTAAGCTGGGAAGGGAGCTAGTGACCAGAATTGCCTTTTAGAGGTTATCCTGTCTGCACTGCCTGTCACTTGGCTGTTGATGGGCTGAGTTGCTGAAGGATTTGGCTGAGAGGGCATAGTTAGTGGAGCCACCTCTGGAATCCGGTCCCCTGGCTGTTGGTTATTTCTGTGGCTGTGTTCAGCTTCCTGAAGTCTCGTTTGGCATCCTCACTGATGACTAGGGTGCAGTCTTTCTGATCTATCTAGTATTTTTAAAAAATCATCCCCTGTGTTGAGAAGGAAAGTCTGGAATACCCTAGCATTTGTAGGGCAGGGAGAAGGGAGGAAGCGTGGTGTTCTTGGGCACTCTGACTAATTGCTTAAGTAGCAGGGATTCTGTCACTTCCTTTCTAAGGCCTTGTGATCTCAGACCCTTGTCCTCCCCATCCAGGCCGGCAGCACCTGGGAGGCCCCTGCCCGTTCCTGACAGCCCGCTTGCTCCAGGCCCTGGATCAGTGCCTCACAGTTGTCTGAATTACTTCTCCATCCTTGTTTTCATCCTTTATGTTTCCCAATAAATAGCATTGTTTCTCCGGCACCCACAAAGTAGCATCCTGTTTTTTTTTTTTTTTTTTTTTTTTTGCCCTTAAGCCTATCGCTTTCCTCCTTAATGTTATTTCTTCATTTTCTTTGGATGTGTCTATTTATTTTCTGTTCATTAAGCTGAAAATAGGTTTACAAGCTTCTCTTATTTATTCCAGGGATGAGATTCCAGTTTATAGATTATCCACATCCCTTTGCTTTTTCTGCAGCTTTGAGGCACTTTACAGCTCATGGAAATTTCCTAATAACAAGGAAAGTAATATCTCTATAAGATTTGACAGATTACATAAACATTTCATAGAGAAAATAACATACTAGACTTAAGAGTTGAGAAGACTAATAAAAAGAAATGAAATTAAGTTATTTGTAGCCAGGGGGATGGACCTAGAGTCTGTCATACAGAGTGAAGTAAGTCAGAAAGAGAAAAACAAATACCGTATGCTAACACATATATGTGGAATATAAAAAAAAAAAATGGTTCTGAAGAACCTAGGGGCAGGACAGGAATAAAGACACAGACCTACTAGAGAATGGACTTGAGGATATGGGGAGGGGGAAGGGTAAGCTGTGACAAAGTGAGAGAGTGGCATGGACATATATACACTACCAAACGTAAAATAGGTAGCTAGTGGGAAGCAGCGGCATAGCACAGGGAGATCAGCTCGGTGCTCTGTGACCACCTAGAGGGGTGGGATAGGGAGGGTGGGAGGGAGACGCAAGAGGGAGGAGATATGGGGATATATGTATATGGATAGCTGATTCACTTTGTTTGAAAGCAGAAACTCACACACTATTGTAAAGCAATTATACTCCAATGAAGATGTTAAAAAAAAAAAAAGGGTGGTGCCGAAGCCCAGGCGCCTAGAGCCCGTGCTCAACAACAGGAGAAGCCACCGCGATGAGAAACACAGGTACCACGATGCCCCTGCTCGCTGCAAGTAGAGAAAGCCCACGCGCAGCAACGAAGACCCAACACAGCCAAAAATAAATAAATTTATTTTAAAAAAAAAGAGTTGAGATGGCTAGATTTTAACCTGGTTTGAATTTCCATTCACAAACTGTGGGTCTTTGGACAAGTTATTTTTACCTTTTCCTACCTCAGTTTTCTCATCCGAAAAATGGAAATCTCTAGGGGGTGGTGGGAGATGATGTGTTCTTGGTACTGATTAAATTTAATAAACATTAGCTAATATTACTGTGGATATTGTGATCTTATTGAACTTCACAGTATAGTGGTTTTTTTTGTTTTTTTGAGGTAGATCAGGTCACCTTCTCCATTTTTATCTATTTCCGTTAAGTCATGTATTCCTTTCCTTTTGCCTAGGAAAAAGAGAGAGAAGGAAGGGAGAGATTTAAGGCTAATAAATTCTATTTATAGCTGTAGCATCACGGCTTGGTGAGTTTGAGATTTTCCCTAAAATCCTCTCCTGGAGGAGGAGGCAAAGGGTGAGTGGAGGACTCCTTTCTGTATCTTTGTACTCCAGGTTATTCTTGGTTCAGTACCACCTGAGAGGACCTGGGGGTGGGGTGGGGTGTGTGTCTGGAGCTTCTCCTTCAGTTCACTTTCATTGTCCTTGATTTATTTATTTATTTATTTATTTATTTATTTATTTTTTGCGGTACGCGGGCCTCTCACTGTTGTGGCCTCTCCCGTTGCGGAGCACAGGCTCCGGATGCGCGGGCTCAGCGGCCATGGCTCACGGGCCAGGCGCTCCGCGGCATGTGGGATCTTCCCGGACCGGGTCACGAACCCATGTCCCCTGCATCGGCAGGCGGACTCTCAACCACTGCGCCACCAGGGAAGCCGTGTCCTTGATTTAGAACCATGTCCAGGGCTCCTGAGTGCAGGTGATAGGCCGGGAGGCAGTGTGGCGCAGTGGGCAGATATGCCCACTGTACTATAGAACCTTCTCGGCTCTTCGGCTGAACCTCTCTGCTCTTCGGTTTCTTCCTTTGTACAGGAGCTGTGCCATGGGATGATCTAGAGGAGCGGGACATAGGTATGAAGGGCATGACACACTTACCCAACGTTGCTTACCCATTGTTGGCTCCTTTTCGGGTTTAAAATGTGTTTCTGAGTCGTGCAACGGAGGGCTCCTGCTAAAGGGATTTTGGGCCACAGCACACAGGTTGCAGCGGCATTTGGTGGGCAGTGGTAGCTTCGAAAACACCCCACCCTGCCAAGAAAGGCTGGTCTGGTAGAGTTGGGACTTGTTTTCAGCCAGTGTCTGACCTTTGGGTGGGCATGAGAGTGACATTGCTTTGTCAAAATACACCTTCTGGGCTCTAAACCTGACCTACTGCCCAGACATGTACCTTTTGGAAAAGGTTCCTAGGTGCTCCTGATGCCAGCCTGGCTTAGAGCCACTGCTTTAGACAAATCAGTGTGACTGTTAATCCATTCGGTTCTCACACCAGCCCTACGAGTTCCGTGCTGTCATTATGCCCCTTCTGCATGACATGTCCAAGGTCACACGGCTAGGATGGGGTGGAGCCAGGTTTTGAGCCCCAGTGACCTGGCCTTGGAGTCCGTGCCCTTGTCCCTCTAATTGTGTTTTCCTCCTCTCTTAATCAGAGATAGAATTGCCTTGGAAATGGGCTTTGGAGAGTTTAGTTCTTACTTAAGGGCTGGGGGAAATTTGGTAAGAACCAGCGGCTTCTTTTTTTTACTGACCCTGCATTATTTCTTGGCGTATCCTGGCCTGGTTCAGATTTCAAGAAGATTCATACGTTGGAGCAGGTGTGTGTCCTGGCAGGTGGGGATGAAGGCAGTAGAGCAAATTGACAAGCCCGCCTCGCATGTTTGCAACTTCTGCTCTCCTGCTTACTCTTCAGTAGGGGTTAGCTTGCTCCAGGGGTGAGAATTTGGGGGTCATTTCTTTGGCTTTTTCCACTATAGCCAAAATGCTAGACTGAGTGCACTTCAAGGGTGGCTGGTCCTTTGAGACAGCCTGAGGAGAGTGGCTTTCATTTCGTCTGTACTCGGAAAAGAGCGGAGCACAGTTCCCGAGGGCCTGCTGGCTCACGGCTTTAACAAGCCTGGCGTTAGATGGTCTTGGAGGACAGATTTCACGCGGGAGCCGTTGCAGCCTGGGACAGAGTGTTTGATAGTCTGGGGCATACGTGCTTTATACTGACCTGCCCAAGAAAGTTGTGGAGCCCTCAGACAAATGCAGCAGGTGTGAAAGAACAATAAAAACAGCCACTTGCTGTGTGCCAGCCACAGTGCTAAGGTCCTTTAGGACACTAGCCCTCATCCTCATGCCATCTGGAAGGTAGATGTTATGGCCCCCTTTTTATAGAGGAGGAAATGGACTCAGCAAGTTAAATGATGAGCCAGTCTCAAGGTCACACAGATAATAAGTGATGCAATCAGGATTTGAACCCATTTCTCTCAAGACTCCAAAACCTGTGAACTTTCCTAATACTTTCCTAAAACTGTGTACTCAGCTTCACAGTAGACATTAATTTGCAGATAAAAGTTTTCTCTTCTCTCTTCCTAATATAACATCAGGGTTTACTTTTGGATAAAGCAAATAAAATAAGCACTGCTAAATGTTATCCTGAAATGAAAAAAGGAAAAAGGAATGAATGAGTGAAGGAATGAATGAATGGATGGACAAATGAAGCTGGATTGGTGATGGATTTAGAGAGCACAGGGAGATTCAGTGTGCTCAGGAGCTCCGGTAATTTCCTTCAGAACAATGTCTTTTGGGGATTTCTATCCCTCTTTTGTTAAAATTATACAGGATCTGGACCATGAAGGAGCAGTTTGTATTTTTAGCTACATTTGATTTGTGACTTCTTTACTCTTGAATTTCCCCCCTCAATTAACTGTATTCCTATTCCTCCCCTTTTCTTTTCTCCCACTTGTCCTTTCTAGTAGGTTTTGCTTGCCAGTATTACTTGGTTTCAGGTGGATAAAGTATGTAATTTTAATAGTCGAGATTTCTTTGAAAAAGCCTGAGAAAGATTAATAAATCCATATCTATCAATGTATGAGCTGTGAAAATATAGGATGAGCTTTCCAACAAATGTTATTATTATAATAATACTTATGGTTCCATTTCCACGTCGGCCATTACAGATGCCCTGAGGAAACAAACATGGGGAAAATTAGATGTGGTCATATTAATTATGATTTCACTTCTGTGGTTAAATAGATTTCCAGCTAGAGCTGGAGTTGCTTCTTAATTAAACAAATACTTCTTGAGGGCCTGAAATCTGCCGCACCGTGTACTAGTTTGTGATTTCACCTGTTCTTTGGGTAGCAGCACCATTTATGCTTTGAGTTGGTTTTTTAAATTCTTAGCAGCCGCTCTCAACATAATTTATTAGGCCAGAGTTTAGGAATGCTGTTCCGTGAAAGCCCCTTTCCCACATGCTTGAAGGGTAATACGAATTACGAATTTCAAATACGAATCCTGGACTTAGGGTTTAGAATTTAGAAACTTTCATTAGATTTTTATTGAAACATGAGCTGTTTCATACACTGTGGATATCATTAAATTATTATTAGCAAAATATCAAATTACTTGACTTAAAAACATTTAATAATGACCAGAGGCATCAATTTGAAGTCCTAGTTCAAACTACTTATGATTTAAAATGAATCAGATGACTCACAGACTTGGATTGGGTGGCATGACTGGGTAGAGCCGGGTTCTGGTCTCTGCCCATCAGCTGTGTGACCCTGGGTAAGCCTTTCAACATTCTGGGCTCTGGTGTGCTCCTCTGTTGAGTAAGGGATTGGATGGATATGCTGTGACCTCCCTGCTGGTTCCTACTGGCTCAGACTCTGTGGGAAGAGAAATACAAGATGTTGACACATGGGCCAGTGTGTTGGAGAGAGAGTTTTTTTCTTGGTAGAGGGACTTTTTTTTTTTATTATTATTATTATTTAAAAGTATATTTATTTAGTGCTGTGCTGGGTCCTCGTTGCTGTGCGTCCACTTTCTCTAGTTGCAGCGAGCGGTGGCTACTCCTTCGTTGTGGTGTGTGGGCTTCTCATTGTGGTGGCTTCTCTTGTTGTGGAGCATGGGCTCTAGGCATGCGGCCTTCAGTAGTTGTGGCATGTGGGCTCAGTAGTTGTGGCGCACGGGCTTAGTTGCTCCACGGCATGTGGGATCTTCCCGGACCAGGGTTTGAACTCATGTCCCCTGCACCGGCAGGCGGATTCTTAACCACTGCGCCACCAGGGAAGCCCTGTAGGGGAACGTTTAAAATGAACTATCTAGAGGTTGAAAGAACTACAGTCCATCAATCCATAAAGAATAAGAATACAGAAGTTAAAAAGAAATGATTGGGAGTTTCTTGTACTCATTCAGAACAACGATGCTGTACTCACCCCAATTCCCGGTTATTGAAACCCAACCAGGAAAGGGACTTCCTTAAGCAAGGACTAGCCTTTGTTTGACACATTGCATTTGCTCTACGGTTGCTAGGTAGGTTTGTGCCATTTTATACATTCTAGTAGGAATGGGTGGTGGTTGGAGCTGGGCTGAGCAGTGTGTCTACATATTAGAAGCATATTTCATATCTATTAGAAACTGCCACTGTTGGAGGAAAGAAAGTGTGCTGCCTTAAAAGATTCATCAGTATTGAGCTGATTCAAACAGTTGGAGACTTGGGGGAGAAATTGGAGCTTAGTAAATGATTTCTTGCTGGTGCTGTTGTATTCCATTTCTCTCTGTTCATTTATGGAGAGAATGATGAATGTATCAAAGGGGTGGCAAAGTATATAAAGACCAGTGTTCCTTAAATCTCAGTAATTTATGGACCTCTTTATTTAAAGGAAAAATTTCTCACAAATTCCCGGTACTAACATAAATATTTTTATTATGAAGTAGGCTTAAATATGCCTGAACATAAAACTAGGTGTAAACTCCTTATGCTTCCAGCTCTTATATAACTATAAAACAATGACAAATTTATAGAGTAAATTCAAGCAAAACCAATAACATTCAAATTAACATCAATTTATCACGACAGATAATCTTCTGGGCTAAAATTAAACCTCTCCTTGGAAATGTGATCCTGGTGCTGACAGCCAAAGTCCCAGTTCATTTCTCCTTCTACTTCCCTATATTCAAACCTTCCTTCATATAAAGCACCTTCATTTGGCCAGAATGTATGATTTTGTTTTTAATTTAGCTTCATTTATTTTTCTTCCTTGTCCTTGATGATTAAATTCATACTGCTAGGTGCCATGATGATTAGAAACAGAAAAGCAAACCCACTTTTGATCAAGCCAGAAGTTGGGACTTGGTGCCTCGTTGCATTGGGGTGGGTAGTGGAGGAAAGAGTAGGGTCATTGGTACTTGCTTTACTGGGCTTCAGATTTGGGTGAAAGTGAATGGTGTCATTCAGCAAAATGTGGAAACAAAGGAGAAAAAGTAGGTTTTGAGAGAAGATGATTAGTTTGAGACACAGGTTTCTAGCAGTGTGGTGGACTGGATACTCAAATGCACTTCCTCACTAAAGCATTGTAATCTGGATTAAACATTTTTTAATGCACTTTTGGGATCACAGGAACTAAGACATCTCCAAAGTGTCAACCATGAATTAGTAAGGTAAAACCCAAGCTGGGAGCTTTCTGTGTAAACAAACACAGAAGATGGGTTGCCTTCACCAGTGTGGTTGGATACTAAGCCTTGGGTGAGTCACAGTTAGACGAGCCTGCATTCCATTAGGACCTGTAAAAGAAGCTAAAGTAGCCCAGATAGCGCCCATTGGCTTTTGGCAGAAGCTAATGCAAATCCTTTCTGGAGGAAGGCATGCCTACTTTAGACCTTAGGATTCTCCTAAGATCAACCAAATAAGAGTTGAGGATCCAAGATTTCTAATCCTACTAGAAAATGAGCCACCAGGAGTGAGGGTCATCAGAAACAAACAAAGAACAATAGGCTTAACCCTGAGGACTTTAGATATTAAAATTATCTGATACAGAATGTAAAATAACCATTTTGAAATGCTTTAAGAAATAAAATATATAATCACAAATAAGTGCAGAGAGCATGAGGTAAAAATTGACCAGACTTGGGGAAAGGTGGTGGGGGAAGGATAAATTGGGAGTATGGGATGCACATTACCATTTATAAAATGGATAAACAACAAGGATTTACTGGATAGCACAGGGAAATATATTCAGTGTCTCGTAGTAAACAATAATGGAAAAGAAGTGAAAAAAAGAATATAGATATATACATATATGTGTATAACTGAATCACTTTGCTGTATACCTGAAATTAACACAACATTGTAAATCAACTATACTTCAATCAAAAAAAAAAGGAGACTTCCCTGGTGGTCCAGTGGCTAACACTCCGCATTCCCAATGCAGGGGGCCTAGGTTCCCTCCCTGGTCAGGGAACTAGATCCCACATGCCACAACTAAAGTTCCCGCATGCTGCAGTGAAGATCCTGTGTGCCGCAACTAAGACCCAGTGCAGCCAAATAAATAAATAAATATTTTTAAAAAAATGACCAGACATATTATTCAGCCATAAAAAAGAAGGAAATTCTGCCATTTTTGACAACATGGATGGACCTTGAAGGCATTGTGCTAAGTGAAGTAAGTCAAAGACAAACACTGTATGATCTCCCTGATATGTGGAATCTAAAAAAAACCCAGACTCATAGAAACAGAACAGAGGTGCCAGAGGTGGGGGATGGAGGAAATGGATGAAGGTAGTCAAGATACAAACTTCCAGTTACAAGAAAAATAAGTTCTGGGTAGACAGTGTACAGCATGGTGACTATAATTAATAAAACTGTATTGTATATTTGAAAGTTGCTAAGAATGTAGATCGTCAAAGTTCTCATCATAAGGAAAGAACTGTAACTATGTGAGGTAATTGATGTTAATTAAACTTACTGTGGTAATCATTTTGCAGTATATACATAGATCAACTTATGTTGTACACTTTAATACAATGTTGTATGTCAATTATATCTCAATAAAGGGTGTGTGTGTACAAGGGCAACATAAATCTAGGTGTTTGGTTGTTACTGGAAAAAAATTAACCAGGCAGATTAGGGGAAAAAAGAACAAAACCTAAGGGAAAAAATTATAACTGTTGACATAAAAACTCAATAAATTAGATTGGCAACAGCTAAAGAAGCAATTCATGAACTAGGAAAAAAGATTTGAAGAAAATAACCAGAATGTAACATAGAAATGAAAAGAAAAACATGAAGGTGTATTTGAAGACTATAAAGCCTATGATGAGATCTGTTCAGAGTCCCAGAAAGATGATAGAAGAAATAGAGGGAAGTAATATTTGAGAATCTAGTGTACAAATAATTTCCAGAGAGAGTTCATAAAGAACATAAATGACCGGTGTTCCTTAAATCTGAGTAATTTATGGACAAGATAAGGGGGGGAAGCACAGCATATACCAATAGGATAAACAAACAGAAGTCCACATCTAGACATAGGAAAACTTAAATACACCCAAATAAGAAAGATGATTGTAAGAATACCCAGAAAAGAAAGATAGATTGTTAATCAAGGGAATAATAGACTGACAGCTGACTTCTCAGCAATAATGGAAGCTGGAAAAATATTTTCAAAATGCTGAAAGAAAATACTATTGGTTGTATATCAACAAAACTGTCATTCAAGGAAAAGGCAAAATATGCTTTCCAAAAAAATTAAACCTTACCATAGCCGACCTTTACTTAGAAACTTCATAAAGGATGTGCTTCATGGAGAAGAAAGTGATTCCAGAAGGAAAGTCTGAAATGCGAAAAGGAATGATAAAGAAATTGGTGAACTTGTAGATAAATCTCATTAAAATTAAATTTAGTTCCTCAGTCATATTAGCCAAATTTCAAGGCACATGTGGATAGTGACTACTATATTGAACAACACAAATATGGCACATTTCCGTCATCGAAGAAAGTTCTGTTGGATAGCTCTGTTGTGGAACGATGGAAGGGAAATACACTAAGATAATCTCTGCGGTTCATTGATTTAAGTTGCCACTGTTGATTAGAGCCACCATTATACTATGTGTATAAGATTTTAAGAAAAACATTGCCAAAAATGTTTAAGATGCCGTTTTTGTAAGGCACATCTCCATATTACCTGTGTGAAAATGGAAGAAATGTGCCTCTTAGAATGGATGCAATATGGAGTTAGAGCATGAATGAACCAGGAATTGAGATCCAAGTAGGTTGGACATAGAATAGTCAAGAGAGAGAAAGCATGGTGTGTACTTGGCATAGAGCGTGTCTTAATAAATGTTTGATGAATGCATGGGTGATGTATCGGATGGGCGTCTTCAGACTATCCTGGTAGCTGGACTTGGCATCGTGGTCGAAGTCACCCAGAAAGTTTGTATGAAGTGTGAGGAGAGTCAGGATGAAGCTTTGGTGAACACCATTGATATTCTAGTGGTCATATAGAAAGGAGCCTAAGAAGGAGCCCGAGAAAGATCTTTCAGAGAGGTGGGGAAGAACCAGAGAGAACTCAGGCCACCTGAGAACAAAGGGTAAGGAGGTGAGATGCTGCAAGGACTCTGTTAAGATAAGGCATATGTATTCCTGAATAAGCATCAGCCTGCCCTATGTGATAGGAGAAGCACTGAGAATCACAAAGGCATCAGTGATTATTTCCACCAGAACATCTGAGAAGGCTTCATGAAGGAGGTGATGTTTGGGCTGGGCCTCAAAGGACGAGTAATTGGCACATCAGAGTAGTAGGCTGAGACGGTCTAGGCAGGTGGAGTAATACTAATAACAGCATGAAATTGTGAGAAGGTGTGAAGCCCTTGGCAGTAACTCCCAATGAGGCCAACTTCACTGTGTCCAGCTTTTTTCTAGGTAAAGGGCTAATGTTGGTGAAGGAGCATGTGTTCCCTAAGATCAGAAGCATACTTCTACTGATCTTAAGTTGGAATGGAAGGCAGTTAAAATAACTGCATACCTGACCAGACACCTCCCTATGCTCTGAGTAGACCACACTTTATATATGATTTTTCCAACATTATCTCAGGTTATACAGTTTATTACTGAATTTTGGGATTTAAGTTCTGTATTAATGCCGATGGTATATTATTAAGATGATTAATCGTATGCCATCCTTAGACTACAGAGTGGGAAACAGATTTAGCTTGCTAAAGTTCACCAGATCAGAGTGCTAAGAAAATATGCAGCAGATAAGACTTGGGCAAAAATCCCAGATTCTTGATTTAAAAGCTGTGTAACATCAGTCAAGTTATTTGACCGCTTCATACTTCAAGTTTTCCCATTTAAAAATAGGCATAATAATAGTTCCTCCTTCAGGATGGATGTGAAGATTAATAGAAAGAACTTAGCAAAACAGTTATTCATTATTATAATAAAAACATTCCAGTACTTATTTCAATAAGGAAATACACTGTATCAGTGGTTCCCAGCTGTGGGAATGATGTGCATCAGCATCATTTGGGGCCAGTTAGAAAAATAAAGATTCGTGAACACTACCCCAGACCTAGTACATCAGAGCACCTGGGCTTTGGACTTTGTATTTTTTGGTAGGAACTCCAGGTTTAGGAACCCTTGCTCTTGGGCTGAGTAGCATTTTGGTCATTGTTTTACCTGCATATTTACGTTCTTCTTTGCTCTACAGTATTTTGAACATTGGCTCTCGGTATTTGTTGAGTATGTGAACTTTCAGGTTTTTAATCCAAGAGATCATTGTGTGACTCTTCACTCCTGTACCTTCCTTTCTCTTTCTCCTCCTTTCCTCATCTACCTCCCCATCGTCCCATATTGAATTTTTAGACAGTTGGGTTGACTTATCTCCTGGACAGCCTAGTTCTCAGCACCTCCCCCCAATCTCTTTTAAATAGATTTTATTTTATTTTAATTTTTATTTTTTTGTGTGTGGTACGCGGGCCTCTCACTGTTGTGGCCTCTCCCGCTGCGGAGCACAAGCTCTGGATGCGCAGGCTCAGCGGCCATGGCTCACGGGCCCAGCCGCTCCGCGGCATGTGGGATCTTCCTGGACTGGGGCACGAACCCGTGTCCCCTGCATCGGCAGGCGGACTCTCAACCACTGAGCCACCAGGGAAGCCCTAAATAGATTTTTAAAAGAAACTTTGTGAAGGCAGACATTTGGCATGTTAAAATTGAACTTCAGTTTACACTAAGATTAATAATTCAACTTTTTTTATCCTTTGAAAAAAATGGCTACAGGAAATGCTTCTAAAATAACTTATATTCCCCCTGTTAAAACTGAGGTTGTGTTTGGATAGATTCCAGCATTTGTTCTTTTTCCTTGGGAGTGGGGTAAGATGTGGGAGTGTTCTCCATGCCAAAATACACAAATTTAATCCCTCAGACCTAAGAGTACCTTTCATATGATGGCAGTTATTTGGTATATTGTAAAATGTAGCCTGGGAGATTTAAGAAATAAAGTATTTACTGTATTTAGATCAATTAGAATATTCCTTTTAACTTTTGTGTGTGGATATTTTGGTGAAAAAAAAAAGCATTGTATTGCAGCAGAAGTAGCCTTGCTAGTTAAATCTGTTTAGTTCATGTATTTTGCATTTCATTTGGATGAGGAAATGTCAGCTTCATTAGGGCAGAAATTTTGTTCAATGCTAAACCCCCAGCGCCTAGAATAGCGCTTGGCACATAGTGAGTGTTTAATAAAACTGTACGAAGTGAATGAGGTAATAATTAACCAACCCAAACTAAAAACCACATCTACCACTTCTCACTGAGAAATTTCCTCAAGGGCTTGTGAAGGTAACAATACCTGAAATTTGTCTGGTATTCGGATTAGAGGCTGCCTGCATGTTCCCATGGCCCCCTGTGCCTCTCACAAATCACACTGTGTCCCTTCACTTAGGTCCTTGCAGGAAGGAACTGGGTGCCATGTTCATGGTAGTATCCACAGGGCTGTATCTGGCAGCTTTGTAGTTTCTTAAGTAAATATTTGTTGAATGAGTACATAAAGCTTAAAAAATTTCGGTAATGCCTTTATATTTGGTTTCATTGGTTGACAATCCCATGAAGCTGGCTGTTTTACAAATGATGGAACTAAGGTTAAAGAGTGTAAATTAGTTATTCCAGAAAGCCTTGGGTCATAAGTAGCAGAGCTGGGACCACAACCTCTATGTCTGCTGATTTCTTTGTCCCTTGTTCTTTCCGGAACAGCCTTTAAAACATTAGGAAGCATAAATTCCTTCCCCACCTCCCCCAACTGTTGAAACCCCCTTTACTTGAGAGCATGACACGGGACATTACTAGGTGAAACCTTTTCCAGATTGTCATCATGTCTCCACAAACTTTGTTGGGTGGCAGTTTTGCTTACTTATAATAGATTCTTTTCAGTTTCTGGTGATGGGTAATTTAAAACAAACCCAGGGCTTCCCTGGTGGCGCAGTGGTTGAGAGTCCACCTGCCGATGCAGGGGACGCAGGTTCGTGCCCTGGTCCGGGAAGATCCCACATGCTGCGGAGTGGCTGGGCCCGTGAGCCATGGCTGCTGAGCCTGCGCATCCGGAGCCTGTGCTCCGCAACGGGAGAGACCACAACAGCGAGAGGCCCGCGTACCGCAAAAAAAACAAAACAAACAAACAAACAAAAACCCAGCCCTGTCCCAAACATTTTAAGATGTGAAATTATCAGTACTTTCAGTCTAAGATTTTAAAATCAAATTTCCAGTGCCATGAGAGGAATGTTCTCTGACATATTCTTGCCTGATCATTTTGAGAGAGAAATTTCAGAAGTATTGAATCGGCTTGGCTGATATTTCTAGAATCAGGCTCAAGATTCTAGAAAAGGAGAAACTTTCCCTTTTATGTTAAAATAGGGAAAAAAAAATGCTGGCCATCCATTTAAGATTCTCAGATGGTGGCAGTGTCTGGGGGTACGTTTTGCCAAAGGCGTTCACTGAAGCTAAAGAACCAAACAACACACAGCCAAGCTTCCAAGTAAGAAAGGATTTCAAAATCAGTGCATCCGATCTAATTCTAATTTGTTTAGTCTCTATTGAGAAAGATAATTTGTTGACTTCAGCAAGATTATGGCCAAATTGATTGGCAGGTCAGAGTTTATTCTACCAGCCTGCTAAATTTAAACTTCCTGCCATTACCTTACAAATGACTTTAAAGAGTTCCTTGAACAATACTCACCACCAAGCTTTGATTTCGCTGTGAAATAGCAACAAGAATCTGATTCCTTTTGCCATCTGTGGACATTAACCTTTAGCATCCGATCTGAGGCACAGAAAAGAATGAATAAACTGTTGATATTGTATTTCCTTCAGGATCCAGCCATGGAAATAGATGGTGGGGACTTTAGGAGCAGTGTGGGGTGGAAAAAATTCGTGTCTTCTTTTTCGAGGGTGCCTGACTCCTGAGATGAGGCGGGATGGAGCCATTGTATTGGTCCCGGCACTCACAAAGGGAGCTCACATCATCCCTGGATGTGGCTTTTTTATTAGTGGCTTCACAGTTCCTGTCTTTGTGGCCCTGCTGCACAGTAGGCAAGGGGTGACGGAGGGAACTCAGTGAAGGCTTTTCAGGGAGTGTTTCTGAGTTTGTCACTGCCATCTGTCGTCTCGTCTCCCTTGCTCGTCAGGCTGTTCACATTTTGTGGGACTCGTAGGTTTCTGACTTGTGTGGGATGGACGCTGTAGGTAAACGCTGAGAAAGAAGTAGAGGTGAGCAGTGTTCCTGTACATCACTTAGAGGAAGAGAGAAAAGTTCTCCTCATCCCCAAGCTTGTAGCAGGCATAAGATAAGAAGCATTAGGATTATTTTATTTTAGTTTTTAGTGACTCTCTTCTTTTCTTTTCCATTTTTCTTTTTCCTCCCTCCCTCCCTCCCTTTTTTTTTTTAAACAATGTTTTATTGAAGTATAACTGACCTATAAAACTGTTAGTTCCAGGTACACAACATAGTGATTCACTGTTTCTGTACTTTACAAAATGATCCCCACTCTGTTTCTTACTTTTTGAAATCAGTAATATCTCGCCCCTAAAACTTGAGCTGTTTTGGAAGGAAGAGGCTCAGACTTGATGCCTGGTCATGTAGTAGATCATTTACTTCCAACACTGGGGCGAGCATGCATCCCTCCTCTCTCTTACAGGTGGCTCACAGGTGCCAGTGTCATTTTCTCTTGTTGAAAACCTCTTGTCCTGCTTTGAGCAGTGGGACTGTGCTGTCATCAGCAGGGCAAGTACTAGGACCGAAAAGCTTTCAGCGTGACAGGCGGTTTCTGTTCAAGACACCTGCTGCCCAAGCACACTGCAACCATTGTTTCTCTGACGGAACGGGTTCTGGGCAGAGCCTCGTCTATTTTAGGCAGGCTTTGAGTCTCTGGTTTTTTTCCTGCATGCATTTCATTTTTGATGGAATAAATTTCTGTCTTGTTCTACTGGTTTTGCTGATTATGAATTTAACATGTGCTGGTGGTTCATATGAACTTGTATTTCGAGGAGTGCATGCTGAGATGTTGTAGTGGCGGAAAGAGCACTTGGTCACAGTGGAGCCAGGCGATCTGGACTCTCACCCCTGCCCCACCAGCTGTGTGGCCTTGGGAGAGACATTTGACCTCTCTGGGTGACAGTGTCCTCATTTGTAAACTGAGGAGGTTGGCTTCTTAGAATGATGGACTGCCAAGTACCCTAGTGTTAAGATTCTACCATTGTGTTTTGTGTTTTCTGAGATGCTAGGAGTATCAGAAATGGAGTGTGGCAGTGTTCACTAAGGGCTCTGCCCCTGTGAAATCATAAGTAACACCAGGAGGCACTCTTTATTTTTTTATTATTATTTTTTTTTGCGGTACGCCGGCCTGTCACTGTTGTGGCCTCTCCCGTTGCGGAGCACAGGCTCCGGACGCACAGGCTCAGTGGCCATGGCTCACGGGCCTCGCCAGAGCTGGGCATGAACCCGTGTCCCCTGCATCGGCAGGTGGACTCTCAACCACTGCACCACCAGGGAAGCCCTGGGAGGCACTCTTTTTAATTAAGTGACAGTTGTATGGCATGGCTAGTGATAGAGAAGTTTGGATGCATTAGTTAAGGGAGAGGAATAACTCTGGGTCTTCTTGTTTCTTTGTGACAAGTTTGCAAAGTAACAAGATTTCTTGTTTCTGGAAAAGTAGTCGTTCAGCCCTGGGAGTGTTATTGGACATTCGGGTTTTGAACTTCTAAATGAAGAATTACAGAGTTCAGCTAAATGAAGACTTTTAAATTTTAGCTCTTATTGTTCAGATAAGAGGAAACCCACAGATCAGGCTAATATAGTATATTGATATCCCATTTCTGATTTGCATTCCCATACTGTTTAATAAGAAAAACCTTATTTAAAAATACTCTAATTCTACAAACAATATGTATTAATTGTAGAAAACTTGGAAAATACTGAGATGTAAACACAAATATTTCTAATTCCATGACCAAGAAATAGCTATTATTGTTCATAATTTGGAGCCTTTAGATTGTATACACTCAGTTTGTAGAACAAAACTGGGATTATACCACAGGTACATAACTTGATATCTTGCTTGTTTTCCTGCTGTGTTCCTTTCAAAATGATTTTTGTGACAGAGGTTCAAATGAAGGTGGAGATTAATGTAATATTATGCTTGACACACTTGTGACGGGGTCTGCTTTGACTTAACAGAAATAGAATTATGGACCTAGTATCTGAAAATAACATATGTCTCATTCCCTCTTGAACAGGCTTTTAATATTTAGCATATATTGATGTCATAACTATTGCTCTAATTAAGAAAGACTTCTTAAGCTATTCTTAATTGTTCACTAATTGCTTTTATAGGATTCCCTCATTTGAGTTTTCTGTTTCTAAATCGCTAGCTGCAATATCAGTGAACTTAAGTTATTTTAACAGTTTTTCTGAATGCCTTGATTCTTCAAGCTGAAGCATAGTAGCTAGTGTGGGCCAGGCCACAGGTTTGGCATGAAGTAGGATAGTTAAGTGGTTCCTTTTGCCTGAATATATTATACATTTGATAATATTTATGATTCGCTTGAATATTCGTTTTCATATATCATTTTCCTCTATTAGGAAATGAAAGATGATTAGTTTCCCCTTTGGATTATTTAGCCTATAAAATTTTCTGTTACACCATTCACTTTGCTTGAAAATACATTCTAAATCCTGAACCACGTTGGAATTTTTTATGACCTTTCCCTTATGTGTCTTTTGGTAGTGCCCTTTGAAGTCCTGAAATGTTTTTGTATTTGATTGAGATTAAATCTGGGTTTCATTTTACTTTTTTAAACATATTGAGCAAGTTAATTTTCTGTTCGGGTTCCTAAGGGGAATGATTCCAGCCCTCTGTGTCCCAAGAATCCAGACTGAGCCTTGCCAGAACATTCCTGTGGTTTTCCACAGGGCAGATGAATGTGTTCATGAAATTTTAGTTGTAGCTCATGTTTTCTGTGGTTAATTAAAACATCTGGCTTTTAAATTTTCCGCAAACAGAGCATAAGTGTTTGGCCAGACCTTTTCAGTAAGGATTAAATACTTCAGTCCTCCCCTCAGAATAGCCCAAACTTGTCTTTAGGACACCTTATAAACTGTTGTCTCTGTTCGTTAATGATTTTAAACGTTTGGAAGATGCTGGGGATTAGCTTGCCAAACATACACTCCTGAGAGAGTTTGTGACTGTGAATCCCTCTAATGGCTTCCGGCCTTCGCCCCTCCAGGTCGGAGCTGCCGTGGGGTGAGCAGCTGCTGTCCGTAGCCAAGCATGCTGTGGTCGGCTCTGCCCAGCCGTGGAACAGAAACATTTGCTGGATGGAAAATCCATAAAAGAAAGCTCCTGTGAAAGCCTGAGACAGATGATAACTTAAGCAAAATCAGGTTGGTACCAGATAAGAGAGGCTGGGTAAAATGGACTGGGTCAGATGGGGAAGGTGGTGTTCATTCCATGGGGTGTTTTTGAGACAGTCCCAAATAATCATTCCGAGTTATTTGAGAGATGCCTAGCATTGTACAGATGGCAGGTACAGCCTGACAGACTTCTGTGTACAGTGTATTGTGTGGTCTTCCTTTCTTTCCCGTCCTTGTTCCTCGCCTCTGTCCCATCCTCTCTCTCAGAAAAGAGAGGAGGATCTTAAGCTTAAGCAAACGTGTAAGAAGCCACAGCCAGAGGTCACCCATGATCACTCCATGATCTTGGCTTTATTTTGGAGAGAAAGCCGTGTCCTCGAGAAAGCCTGGACTTGTACTTTCAGAGACTTGCCCTCATTTGTGTTTCCATGCCAAGAAGGGTAGATTGTGAAGACTTGCCAAATTTTTGAGGGGGAGGCGTTCTTCTGTGTGTGTGCTCCTCCGGTTTGCTTGGCAAGTTTTTACTTACTTTTATCTCCCCCCAAACGAAAGCTGGCAGCACATTCATTTCCAGCAGTGTGTGCACTTGGCATTAAGATACATAGGATGGGGGCTTCCCTGGTGGCGCAGTGGTTGAGAATCCGCCTGCCAATGCAGGGAACACAGGTTCGGGCCCTGGTCTGGGAGGATCCCACATGCCGCGGAGCAACTAGGCCCGTGAGCCACAACTACTGAGCCTGCGCGTCTGGAGCTTGCGCTCCGCAACACGAGAGACTGCGACAGTGAGAGGCCCGCGCGCCGCGATGAAGAGTGGCCCCCGCTTGCCACAACTGGAGAAAGCCCTCGCGCAGAAACGAAGACCCAACACAGCCACAAATAAATAAATAATTAAAAAAAAAATAAAAAAATAATTAAAAAAAAAAAAAAAAAGATACATAGGATGGAGGAGAAGAAATGTCCTGAAAATAATTGGAATGTGACTAAATGCCACATAGCCTCCCTGTGGACCAGGAGAAGGAAACTGCATAAACAGCCTCACGTGTGGCACTAAGGTGGGAAAGAATTCATTCTGACAAAGAATATCATACAGGGACAGGCACTGCAAACACTTTCTGTTGAATATTCGGTGGTTAACTCAGCATTACACGTAATAAGCAGTGGATAAATACTCAGCAAAAGGGAGGGAGTCGGCGGTCCTGAGAGCCTGTGAAATAGTGAACGTCTCTTGGTTTTGCCTACCCAGCATCCCTTTCCTCCTCCTCTCAGTAAATCACCCAGATTTCCTCTGGGCTGTCAGTCACCCTTGCTTTGTTCTCAGCCCATATAGTTAGAGGAGGTGACTCCACTGCCTCTTTCATGGGCATGTGACATCAGCTTGGCTAGTCAGGGTCACAAGGGTCCGTTATGGAGGTATGGAGTTATGAAACCGTTGCAAAAAGGTTTTTCCTTTCTGTGGGTTTGTTAAGCCGGAGCTACTAGTGACCCTCTTTTCTACCACGGAGGGAAAACCTTTCTGAGAATGAAGTCAACACAGAGGAAATCAGAGCAGGGAGATGGAGGAAAAGGAATGGGGATGAGGGGGACACATGCACACATACACCCACCCTACACCCACAACTTACGGCCCTGGATTCGGCAGCCCCTAAAGCCAGCAACTCCAGTTTCACTCTCCAGGCAGGTTAGCTATTTAGTTTGAATTAGGTGTCCATCGCTTACATCTGAAAGCATCCTTCCAGGTAGGAGGTCTTAGCATGAAATGACTGTGGCATAGTCCCTGTCCTCGGGCTTCACAGTGATAAGCCAGATCAGTATTAGGTTAGCTGACCCACAGTGTGAAAAATGTATCACTAGAGGTAAGAACTAATTTCCGTGGGAGTAGAAGAGCTGGGGAATTAGGAATTCTGCTGGCTTGGGGAGAGACCAGCACAGAGAGCTGTTGTTTAACAAAGGAGAAACAGGAACATTTTTAGAACTGTATGTAATTCAATTACTTGCCTTTTGAGTCTGAAAGAAAGGGAGGCTTTCCAGAGCGTATAGTTAATTGCAGATAAGGAAGATAATTTCAGAGCTTCGCCAGCAGTAGAGTCTTGGTATTTACTGTACACACAATTGTTTCGGGAGCAGCCAAATGAGAGGTTATCAGAAAGTTGTCCAGAGTTTATTTGAACACCACAGGGGAACAGCTGCTCTTCTCAACAAAACGTCAATTGGCTTTCTGGTGTCAGCAGAATTCCGAGTGCTTCATGAACTTTAAAGATTTGTTTCTTCTTCTCCATGTTAGGCTTTATGATTATTATTTTATTTTTTATAATTGACCTTGTTTGACTTTTAAAAAATTAATAGTCTTTATTTTGGGGAAGCAGTTTTAGGTTACAGAAAAATTGAGCAGAAAGTAGAGTTTCCATACCCATAGCCCTGAGTTTTCTCATAATATTATTAACGTCTTGCATTAGTGTGATGTATTTGTTAGTTGATTAGCCAATATTGATTTATTATTATTAACTAAAGTCCGTAGTCTACATTAGAGTTGACTGTGTTGTACACTGTGGGCTTTGACAGCCTGTCTTTTGAACCAGCCTTTCGATAGGGATCGTGTTGAATCTCCAGATCAATTTGAGAAATATTGCTGTCTTACCAATGTTAAGAATTCTGATCCGTGAACATGGGGTGTGTTTCCATTGATTTAGGTCTTTCAAAATTTCTTTCAACTGTGTTTTCATTTTTTTTTTTAAACATCTTTATTGGAGTATAATTGCTTTAACAATGGTGTGTTAGTTTCTGCTTTATAACAATAGTTTCTGCTTTATAACAAAGTGAATCAGTTATACATATGTCCCCGTGTCTCTTCCCTCTTACGTCTCCCTCCCTCCCACCCTCCCTATCCCACCCCTCTAGGTGGTCACAAAGCACCGAGCTGATCTCCCTGTGCTATGCGGCTGCTTCCCACTAGCTATCTCTTTTACCTTTGGTAGTGTATATATGTCCATGCTACTCTCTCACTTTGTCCCAGTTCTCAGGGAACACAGCTTACACCTCCTTGTTAAATTTATTACAGTGTATTTTTTTTTGCTTTTTGATGCCTGTATAAATGGAATCATTTTTAAAATTTCACTTTCAGAGTGTATATACATTGTTAGTGTATAGAAATACAATTGTTTTTTGTATATTGCTCTTGTTTTCTTCTACCTTGTTGAACTTGTTTATCAGTACTAATAGTTTTTTAATTGTGTATATGACTTCTTTAGGATTGTCTATATACCAGATTATGCAATCTGTGAATAGAGATAGTTTTATTTCTTGTCCAGTATGGATGTTAGTATCATTTTACAGTGATTTGAAAACTTTACTGTGACATGAGAACTACAAAGTAACATGTTATGGAGATTCTAATGAAATCATCCTATTTTGTAGCTTTATGAAAAGGACAAAGGATGGTATTTATGAAATTTATCCCCTCGTAATTGAACTGGTAACTCAGTCAGTGAGCTTCTTAGCCATTCCTGTATCTTCTTTGGGGAAATATCTGTTTGAATCCTTTGCATATTTTTATATTGGGTTATTTGTCTGTAAGTCCCTTTTTGGATATATGATTTGCACATATTTTCTCCCAGTCTCTGGCTTGTCTTTTCGCTTTCTTAATGGTATCTTTTGAAGCTCAAACATGGAAAATTGTGATGAAGTTCAATTTATCATTTTTTTTCTTCCGAAGCTTATGATTTTGATGTTTCTAAATACTCTTTGCCTAACCAAAAGTTGCTAAGATTTTCTCATATGTTTCTTTCAAAACTTTTGTTGTTTTAGCCCTTACATTTAGGTCTATGATCCATTTTCAGTTAAGTTTTGTGTATGGTGTAAAGTTCAGGTATATGTTCAATTTCTTTTTTCTCTTCTCCTCTTCTCTTTTCTTTTCTCTTCTCTTCTTTCTCTCTTTCTCTCTTTTTTCCATATGGATATCCAGTTGTTCCAGCACCATTTGCTGAAAAGATTATCCTTTACCTATTGATTTATTTTGGCACCTTTGTAGAAATTTATTTATTTAAAAAATTAATTAATTTAATTTGTGTTTGGCTGTGCACTGGCTTTCTCTAGTTGCGTTGAGTGGGGTCTACTCTTTTTTTTTTTTTTTTTTTTTTTTTTTTTTTTGCGGTACGCAGGCCTCTCACTGTTGTGGCCTCTCCCGTTGTACAGCACAGGCTCCGGACGTGCAGGCTCAGCGGCCATGACTCACGGGCCTGGCCGCTTCACGGCATGTGGAATCTTCCCGGACCAGGGCATGAACCCATGTCCCCTGCATTGGCAGGCGGACTCTCAACCACTGTGCCACCAGGGAAGCCTGGGTCGACTCTTTATGGCGATGCGCGGGCTTCTGATTGCGGTGCTTTCTCTTGTTGCAGAGCGCGGGCTCTAGGTGCGCAGGCTTCAGTAGTTGTGGCACGTGGGCTCAGCAGTTGTGGCTCGCGGGCTCTATAGCGCAGGCTCAGTAGCTGTGG
Source organism: Lipotes vexillifer (assembly GCF_000442215.2). Classification (NCBI taxonomy): domain Eukaryota; kingdom Metazoa; phylum Chordata; class Mammalia; order Artiodactyla; family Lipotidae; genus Lipotes; species Lipotes vexillifer. Next base: position 876,107 of record NW_006779909.1, on the reverse strand, counting down.
CGCATGGACTTAGTTGCTCCACGGCATGTGGGATCTTCCCGGACCAGGCCTCGAACCTGTGTTCCCTGCATTGGCAGCCAGATTCTTAACCACTGCGCCACCAGGCAAGTCCCTGTAGAAATTTAATTGACCATAAATGTAAGAGGTTTTTTTTTCTCTCTCTTCCTTACGTCAGTACCACACTTCAATTAAGTTTTTGCAATGCAATTTTTCTATGAAAAAGGTTTGTTCAAGAAATGGACCTAAGCTGCAGTATAGCTCCCTTTAAAAAAAAAAAAAAACTACTGTACCTTTGCTACGTTTCATCTCCGTTCCTGTTTGAGTCACTCTGTTGAAAGTATTAGTCTCTGGTTATTTCTCTTTGGGATAACAGTGGAAATCTGAAGTCATAGGAGAGAATGCAAATCAGTCTAGGTGCATTTTCTAGATTATTTTATTTCCAAAAAATACTTTGTTTTTCATAAAAGTGGTCAGCTTTTTTATGCCCATTATCCATTTGTATAAAACAGAGTAAATTTTTTTCATTACCTCTGTCTTAATCATTACCAATAATTACTGGCTGAAAGATTTATACATTTGGTATATTATTTCAAGAATTTCAAGTATTTTCATTAATGGTTATATGAATTGGGTCTTTTATACAGAAAAAGGTAAATTTTACAAAACAATTATTTTGCCAGATGGAAACTCTATGAATTGAAATGTCTTGGGTTTTGGGATTATAGTATGGTTTTATGTTTTCTGAAAATTGCACATTTTTTGTAATATAATTAAAATGCTAGCTACATTTTTATATCTACCTGTGCTATTTTTGCCTTTGTGTTGGTATGGTTCTCAATAGACTGCTGTGGAGACATTAAAATAATTATATTAGAAACACGAAAACTGCAAATTTATATCTCTTCTTTAGTTATAACTGTGAAAATTGTGAATGCATAGAGGTTAAAAAGGAAAAGTCAGTGCTTTATTGTGATGTTTGGATTCCAGTTGGCCTTTTTTTTGTTTTCTAGTAAAGTTACAATTTTGTTTGGGGAATGACTTTTATTTTTAATGTGAAAAAAATATAAATTTTGTCTTGGTGAAATTCAGACACATTTCTCTTCTCTGGCATATAGCTAAAAGCTGACTTCTGCTATTGGACTTTAATCAGATATTAAAATCACATGATTAGATTTAGAACATGTTTTCTGCCATTGCATTAATGGGTCAAGCCATGCCTCCCTGTTCCCGGAGGGCTCAGTTCTCCAGGATGGCTTATCTGCTTCCTGCTCTTTCTTGTAATCTTCTCATTTCCACCTGGGTAGAGCTCACGTGTTTTGTTACCTGGCCCCTTTGCTTTCCTTGCAGTCCTCTGGCTGATAATGTCACTTCATAAAAATGCACCCATGGGCAACATGGAATTACTCTTTTTATTTTCATTTAAAAGAAAAAGCAGTAGGTAAGCTTTCATTTATTTCTCTAGGATGTGGGTATCATGAATTTTTTTAACCCAGTCACTCCTTTCTGTCCTTTCTTTCTCTTTGGTGCCCTTTTAAAAATCTTTGTGACCTATTTGCAGAATGATGAATGACCTTATGAGGAGTATAGTATAATGTTCTAGGAGGATACGGTCCTATTGGTTTTGTTTTTCTTAGGGAGCTGAAACATACTAGGGCTGGGTGAGGGTAACTTCTTAACTGCCCTTTATTCTGAATAGAGCCTTGTGTTGACTGAAGTTAGGGGTTCGGAATGGCTGAGCCGTTGCAATTTGAGTTGTGGTACAATTACATTTCGTGAAGGCTCCTGCCTATTTATAATCATTTGGTCACAGAACCAGATCAACTTGGTCACATTCGGTGAGCCTGATGCAAGAATAAAGAGCATGTCTGGAACTTGCTTTCGTTAGGAGAAAGCACATTCTTGTGTAAACCTCTAATGAGGATGTTTATGACAAATATATGTACTGTATTACTTGAATTTGGAATATTACATCTTTTGACTTTTTGTCTTTATATTTTTTATGTTACATAATCTGTGAGGTATTAGATTTCCTTTAAAAGCCTTCAAAGATAACATACTCCAGTGACATGTAGTCAGTTTATTTTAGTGTAACTTCTGATATAAGAACAAGCGGTAGTTTCTCAGTACCATAGTGACCTGTAATGAATAAAACATTTAGTTTGATTATACTGTCCGAATAAGGCCTATAGTATTCATGACACGTTAACTGTTCAGAACTTCTGAAGTTTCCAAATTGATTATTATCTGCTGAGATAAGAATTCATCTTCATTTATAAACAAAAATAAGTCTATTGGATGTTTTTACGTAGACAGTATCCAAGCCAGTCATTTATTTAGAAAATGAATATCAACATCAGTCTAGCTTACATTAGGAAATTGCTCTGTGCAATTTGCTAGTGTGCCCTTTTTAAGAATGAAAAAATTAGTTTTTCCTGCATTCTTCATGCTGCTGAGGCCCTTTGAAGACAGAATTTAGAATCTTAGTAACTCCTCTGTGCTTGGTTTCATAAGGGTGGTTTTCTTGACGACTTTAGGTTGTAAACAGTTTGTGAGTGCTGTGGCTCCTTTCTGGTGTCTGGTTAAAGCTTGACAGTGGCTGTGCCTGGGAAAGTAGGAGGGTAGCTAGTGCCTTTACCAAAGACATCTCAGAAATAGAAAGTCTGGAGTTCCAACCAAGACTTTAGGTCCTCGATGATTCTAAACTTGGATTAAAAATGACCACTGATTGAGAGTCCGCCTGCCGATGCAGGGGACACGGGTTCGTGCCCCGGTCCGGGAAGATCCCACATGCCGCGGAGCGGCTGGGCCCGTGAGCCATGGCCGCTGAGCCTGCGCGTCCGGAGCCTGTGCTCCTCAACGGGAGAGGCCACAACAGTGAGAGGCCCGCGTACAGCAAAAAAAAAAAAAAAAAAAAATGACCACTGACCTTGAGGAGGCATTCATTTATGAGTGTTAAGAGATGCTGAGTTAATTTTACTTGGTTCAGTGCAATTCAGTTAAATTCCAAATGAACTTGTTAACGGTATTAACAAAGTCTACTTTGGTAGTTGCTGGAGGGGCCAAAATGAAGTATCCTGGAGGAGAGAGAGGCAGAATACAAGCCCTTCCAGGAGAGGTAACATTTTATTGAGCTTGTCCAGTGTGCTAAGGACTTAACACTTTCTCGGCTTCTGATGGGTTGGGACAGGGATGGGGAGAATCCTCACAACAGTTCTATGAGAGAGACAGTATTACCTGTTTTGTAGATAAAGAAGCTCAGGAGCTGAGAGATCAAATGGTTTTATCCAAGTTTCACATCTTGGATAATTTTTTTTTTTTTTTTTTTTGCGGTACGCGGGCCTCTCACCGTTGTGGCCTCTCCCGTTGCGGAACACAGGCTCTGGACGCGCAGGCTCAGCGGCCATGGCTCACGGGCCCAGCCGCTCCACGGCATGTGGGATCTTCCCGGACTGGGGCACGAACCCGTGTCCCCTCCATCGGCAGGTGGACTCTCAACCACCGCGCCACCAGGGAAGCCCTGGATAAATTTAATTTAAATTTGAATCTAAACTTTTTTTAGATTGAAATTTGAATCTAAATTTGAATCTAATTTAAATTTGAATCTAAACTTTTTTTTTCTCAAACCTCATGATATACCTGTGTAAATAAAAGCGCAGCCTCTCAAGTGGTTGGCCTGTGGAAAACTCTGTGTGTATCTCTTTATATATCTTTCATCATTATTATAACTAATGAGATAATAAAGGCCCAAAGTACTGTATGAATAGGATGCTTTGGAATTTCCAAGTAGAAAGAGGTTAATTTGGATGTAGATTAATCTGGAGAAGTGGCATTTTGCTATTTTTGATAAATGACTAGGAGGTAGGAGGTTGTAAGGGGATGGGGGTTTTCAAGGCTTTTTACCTAAGGAAAATACCTAATCAGACCCTCAGAGGTGGAAATAAAAATGCATGGCATGTTTGGGAGTCTGTCCACGATCTTACAGCCAAGGTATGTGGCCCAGCCATGCACTCTGTCAGCTTGCTGTGAGTTACCTCGAGGTATCTGGTTACTGAGAGAATCAGACCCTCCCAAGCAGCTACTTAGAGAAGGAAGGAAGGTCAGCCTTGGACTTCCCTGACTGTCCCCCACCCTGATTCTGCACTTGTTGTTTGGGGGGCTTCGAGCTTCTTTGCACGGCCTGCCTTGGGGGCCCGCATGGTATTTGACAGTGGGGAGGGACCAAGGCGTTCAACTCTATGACGGTTTCAGTGTTTTCCCCTGGTAGTATTTGTAGTTGAGCACTGCTGTGGCGTAAATGAATGTGTCCCCTCCTCAAATTCACATGGTGAAATCCTAACCCCCCAAAGATGATGGTATGAGGAGGTGGTGACTTTGGGATGTGCTTAAGTCATGACGGTGGAGCCCTCATGAATGGGATTACTGCCTTATAAAAGAGGCTCCAGAGAGATCCTGGCTCCTTCTGCCATGTGAGGAAACAGCGAGAATGCCAGCTATGAATCAGGAAAAGGGCCCTCGGTACGCGGGCCTCTCACCGTTGTGGCCTCTCCCGTTGCGGAACACAGGCTCTGGACGCGCAGGCTCAGCGGCCATGGCTCACGGGCCCAGCCGCTCCACGGCATGTGGGATCTTCCCGGACTGGGGCACGAACCCGTGTCCCCTCCATCGGCAGGTGGACTCTCAACCACCGCGCCACCAGGGAAGCCCTGGATAAATTTAATTTAAATTTGAATCTAAACTTTTTTTAGATTGAAATTTGAATCTAAATTTGAATCTAATTTAAATTTGAATCTAAACTTTTTTTTTCTCAAACCTCATGATATACCTGTGTAAATAAAAGCGCAGCCTCTCAAGTGGTTGGCCTGTGGAAAACTCTGTGTGTATCTCTTTATATATCTTTCATCATTATTATAACTAATGAGATAATAAAGGCCCAAAGTACTGTATGAATAGGATGCTTTGGAATTTCCAAGTAGAAAGAGGTTAATTTGGATGTAGATTAATCTGGAGAAGTGGCATTTTGCTATTTTTGATAAATGACTAGGAGGTAGGAGGTTGTAAGGGGATGGGGGTTTTCAAGGCTTTTTACCTAAGGAAAATACCTAATCAGACCCTCAGAGGTGGAAATAAAAATGCATGGCATGTTTGGGAGTCTGTCCACGATCTTACAGCCAAGGTATGTGGCCCAGCCATGCACTCTGTCAGCTTGCTGTGAGTTACCTCGAGGTATCTGGTTACTGAGAGAATCAGACCCTCCCAAGCAGCTACTTAGAGAAGGAAGGAAGGTCAGCCTTGGACTTCCCTGACTGTCCCCCACCCTGATTCTGCACTTGTTGTTTGGGGGGCTTCGAGCTTCTTTGCACGGCCTGCCTTGGGGGCCCGCATGGTATTTGACAGTGGGGAGGGACCAAGGCGTTCAACTCTATGACGGTTTCAGTGTTTTCCCCTGGTAGTATTTGTAGTTGAGCACTGCTGTGGCGTAAATGAATGTGTCCCCTCCTCAAATTCACATGGTGAAATCCTAACCCCCCAAAGATGATGGTATGAGGAGGTGGTGACTTTGGGATGTGCTTAAGTCATGACGGTGGAGCCCTCATGAATGGGATTACTGCCTTATAAAAGAGGCTCCAGAGAGATCCTGGCTCCTTCTGCCATGTGAGGAAACAGCGAGAATGCCAGCTATGAATCAGGAAAAGGGCCCTCACCAGAAGGTGACTGTGCTAGCACTGCGATCTTGGATGTCCAGCCTCCAGAACTGTGAGAAATAAATTTCTGTTGTTTATAAACCACCCGGTCTCTGATATTTTGTTATAGCATCCCGAATGGACTAGGATAAATACCTAGCAGATGATAATCTCCCCTTTCCCCCACCCTGTTCCTGCAGTTTTGTCTTAGACAAAGAATATAGAAAAAAGTAAAAGGTCAGCTACGCACAACCCTTTATGAAGTTGTGATTGCCAGTCTCCAGCTTTGATATGTGATGCTTCTGGTTTGGTTAGTAGAGTCTGTGTTGTCTAGAAGAGCTTGACTTGTTCTGTGATGGGTTGGTTGTCTGGCAGTTTTGTGATGCAGTTTGAGACAAAGCAGGTCTGTTTTGATACTTATATTACATGCAGAAAAGGGACTGCTGTTTGAGATTGAATTATAAAGTAGATGCCACTGGAGAGCAATTTCTCAATATAGTTTAAAATTTAAAATCACCAGCAATTTCATAAATAGGTTCACTTACAACTATGCCAAGATATTTATACAAGGTATATTATATTATAGCATATTTGTAAAGAATGAAAGCTCTATATGTGTGCTGATTTGGAATTACATTATTTTTATATATACATACACATATACAACTTATATATGTATGCGTGTGTATGTGTCTATATAAAATGAAAAAATGTTTTGCAGAATCATGTGACTACCATTCCCTTTTGTATAAATGTTTCAAAGAAGATATTGTATATATGCTGGTACATACCTTTTTTCCCCCTAGGGAGATATTACACTGAAAAACTTGCTGTTCCGTATTATTTGAGTTTTCTAGCCATGTTCATTTATTCATTTTCTTTCCTTTTAAACAAGAATCAAGAGCTAGCTGGGCAGTGTATGATCATGACCATAACCATTCGTTGTTGTTTTTTTAAAATAAATTTATTTATTTATTTATGGCTGTGTTGGGTCTTCGTTGCTGCGCTCGGGCTTTCTCTAGTTGCGGCGAGCGGGGGCCGCTCTTCGTTGCGGTATGCGGTCTTCTCATTGTGGTGGCTTCTCTTGTTGCGGAGCACAGGCTCTAGGCGCGCGGGCTTCAGTAGTTGTGGTACGTGGGCTCAGTATTTGTGGCTCGCGGGTTCTAGAACGCAGGCTCAGTAGTTGTGGCGCACGGACTTAGTTGCTCCATGGCATGTGGAATATTCCCGGACTAGGGCTCAAACCCGTGTCCCCTGCATTGGCAGGTGGATTCTTATCCACTGCACCACCAGGGAAGTCCCATCCATTGTGTTTTAATGCAGTTTATAAAACCTTACTAAATGTTTGTAAAAACACTGTAATTTTTTTTCTCGTGTTCGTCAGTCTTTCTTGCCTCTCTGCATGCAGAGGAAGAAGGTAATTTTTATGGGAAGAGTGGTAAAGTATGTGCTAAGCCAGCGAACGTTCCCTTGAAAGCTTATTAGTTAAAACACTGAGTTGGTAAAGAAAAAGGAGAAAGATATTTACCAAATGTGACTTGAAGGACAAAGAATCCCTTCGTGCTGAGGTATGTCTGAAAGTGTACCCTTATGCTCAGTTTCTTTGCTTTAAATATGAGCTTTGGACTGAATTGTATTTGCTTTTCAGACCACAGGGCTGGAGGTGGCAGTGGAAGTCTTCAAAATCTGATTGCTCATCAGGAAAGCTGTTTGCTGAGAAAGGCCTGCCTGTTTGGAGTAGAAGTTATGACTGATACACAGATAAAGTCAGGGTGCCTTTTAAACAGACATCTTCTGACTTAAGTGTCCAGATTTTGCTTTTCTCTTAATTAAAACCCCAGGCATGAGTCATAGGTCAAAGGAGATGACTCCCCTAAACTTCCAGTAACAGTAACTGCTTAAATCTTCCACTCTTGGTAGGCTTCTCTGGAAACCATTGTATCTGTTTCTTTATGGTGTGATTTACCTCCTTTGGTCTTAATTTGGATGCTGAAATTTAATCAAAAGAAGAGGACAATTTTACTTTAGAATGTAGGCAGTTGACTGGAGGATAAACCCATTGTAACATCCCTTATGTATACATAGTTTGATCTCTAATCCGTGAGGTTTTGTTTTTAAATCAACAAGGCCATGGAATTTTTCTAGTTTCAAAAGAATTTTAGTGACTTTTTTCCCCCTAAAATGGTTTGATATATAGCTCATCAATGACATTTATTTTTTGCTTTATCTTCCTTTCTTTCTGCATAGCTTCTGTACTGATATCTGACCCTCTTATACTTAGTCATGGCAAGAATTATAGCCCCCATATTTCAAGGTGTTTGAACCATAGTGTAGGAATTGTAATCTATTAGGAATGTTAATACAAAATACATATATGTGTGTATATTTGTGTATGTATGTAATTATTTATGTTTATAATGTAGAAATGTCTGAAACAAGTCTGTCACAGTATATCATGAGTGAGAAAAACTGATATTACCTTCAATAAATACTCAGTTCCCAAAAGAACTTGAAAATTAAAAAATTCAAGGTAACCGGTGTCTAGTATGGGGATCACAAACTCACATGCCTACCAGGACCTGACAGAAAAGTAAACAAGTGAACTGGGGCCTAGAGGGGGAAAAAGGGCACAATTAGGGACTTCCCTGGCGGTCCAGTGGTTGAGACTCCACACTTCCATTGCAGGGGGCACAGGTTCAATCCCTGGTCAGGGAACTAAGATCCTGTATGCCGCGCCGTGCGGCCGAAAAGAAAAAAAAGGTGTGGGGGGAGCACGATGACCACTCAGCTGTTGAGGAATGAGGGCCAGTGTTGCCTGATCTTCTAGTATTTCAAGAGAAGACATAAATTTGGATTTTTATGTGACTGCTCCCAGTCTTCAAGTGTTGACAGTACATTTAAAATAATTCAGGGCTTCCCTGGTGGCGCAGTGGTTAAGAATCTGTCTGCCAACGCAGGGGACATGGGTTCCAGCCCTGGTCCGGGAAGATCCCACATGCCGCAGAGCAGCTAAGCCCGTGCACCACAACTACTGAGCCTGCGCTCTAGAGCCCGCGAGCCACACCTACTGAGCCTGCGTGCCACAACTACTGAAGCCCGTGCGCCTAGAGCCCGTGCTCTGCAACAAGAGAAGCCACCACAATGAGAAGCCCGAGCACAGCAACGAAGAGTAGTCCCCGCTCACTGCAAACTAGAGAAAGCCCGTGCACAGCAACAGAGACCCAACACAGCCATAAATAAATAAATAAAAATAAAATAATTCAAACATTATACTCTTGGATTTTTCCCTATGATGTTCTTTGTCAGCAAGTGTTATGATTGCTGCCCATAGAGTAGGTGGCATGGGGCCTGAAAAATGTACGGCATGGCTCTTGCTTTCTAGGGGCACACAGTCTAGATGGGCCAGTGTGATGTGGGCTGTTTAGTATGGGCAGTAAAGGCCACAGGAACACTGATGAGGTAGAAACAGGCATGAGCCAGACAATCCTGAGAAGATGTCCTAGAGGAGGTGGAACCTGCAGTGAACTTTAAAGGGCAGCAAGGGCCTTAAGACCCAGGGCACTGGAGAGGAGCAGGGAGGGTGATGGAGGGCAGAGGTGGGGTGATGGGAAGGTGTTTGAGGTGTTGGGACAGGGCTGGGCGTGTGAAGAGAAGATGGAGGGCTTTGGAGCAGGTCTGTGCCCCGAAGGGAGCTCCACTGTGAGCAGGTGATGCTGTGATGGGGGGCAGCATTCCGAGCACCAATCCCGCTGTGGCTTGTAGGATGAAGAGAGGGGAGAATTGAAGATGGGAGGAACAAATCCTAGACTTTCACAGCCATCTAGGAATAAGGAGCAGGGTCTTGGCTGGGGCTTCGTTATTATCAGTGAAAAGGAAGGAATGTAGATATGTTTCGGAGGTCCAGTCCATCAGAAAACTTTATTGAATCGGCCTTCAGAACACACCCATGTTACCACCTTGACCCAGGCCACCATTCTGTCTTGCCGGAATTACTCCAAGGACCTGCTAGCTGCTTTCCTTGATTCTATCCTTGCCTCTCTTTAGTCTATACTCAGTAGAGTGATCCTGTTGAAACTCGTCACTCTATGACACCCCCCTGCTCAGAACTTGAAATGACTTCTCTGTCTTCATGGTAAAAGATGAAGTCCTTCCAGTTACCTGACAGGCACCATACTAAGCCCCCTCCTTTCCAGTCTGACCTCATTGCCTCATATTCTCCCCCTGGCTAAGTCCACTCCAGCCACACTGGCCTTTGAACACACCGGGCACATTCCTGCCTCAGGGCCTTTACGTTTGCTGTTTCTTCTTCCTGTATCCTCTTCCCCAGATATCCACCTGGTGAACTTACTCTCTTATTTACATCTTTGCTCAGGTGTTACCTTCCCAGTGAAACCCACCTGCCTACCCTGATGGTGTTGAAAATTGTGAACCTTCCTGCCCCTTTCCCCAAATCCCTCCTTGCCTCCTTTATTTTTTTTCCTATAGAACTTATCCCTTTATAACACAGTGCATACTTACGTTTTAAGTTATTATCTTTCTACCCTCACTCTAAAATAAATTTGTACAATAGGAATTTGTGTAAATAGAAGTTCTAAAAGGCAGGGGTTTGGGGGGGGGGTTGTGTTCACTGGTATATCCCCATCATCTAGCATAATACCTGGTGGCGAGTGGGTGCTTGATAAATACTTGTTGCATGAACGAATGAGTGGCTTTCAAGAGGCACGTAATATCTACTGCATGTCTGTTACTGAGAATTAAAAAAAAAAAAAAAAAAAAGATATAAGCCCTGCCCTCAGAGCACATGGTCTAGTGGGGAGGTGGCCAGGAATACAGAGTATATTGACTTAATATAGTGCGTCCAGAGTTCTATGCAAACACAAGTAATGGTGCAGATACAAAGGTGAGTAGATCACTGTTTGTGCTTTATAGGTTTCATCTTCTAGAGAGGATGTGTAAGTTGAGACGAAAAATGACCAGGATTGTGGCGCTGGGAGTGGAGAGGTTGGAAGAGATTGGGGAGGGACCCCAGTGGTGGGATTAACAGGATGTGGTGAATGACAAGGAGTACAGGGCTGATGGGCTGATGGCTGCGGCTTGTAGGTGGTAATGTTATCTGTATTAGGAAAGGCAGGTGGAGGAGGCAGGGTGGAAAGTAGCCACTAGAGACCCAGGAGGGATTTTTATAGAGAATGAAAAATATAATATAGCTCCTAAGTTTTGCCTTTGGGAAATTAGGAGGCTGGAAATACCCCTGCCCCAGTCAGGGAATTTGGGAAGGTAAATGAGTTTGTAGGACAGTAGGGGAAATGATGTGTGTAATCTTACCAGACTGTCAGTTCCAGGTGGGCAGGGATTTTGTTTGTTTAGTGATGTATCTCTAGCACCTAGAATGCTGCGTGCCACATAGTACAATCTCAGTAAATGTTTATTGAATTGATGAATAACATAGTCGAATTTGGAGGACGTAAATGGTTATAAGGTCAGAAATTGTTAAGGCTTAAGTTGAGATTAAACACATTTAAATGATACTGGTTTTGGTATTTCTTTTAAAAAGAGCTTTGGTAATCATTTAGGTGTAGGGCTTTAAAACGTTACATTTTGCTGATGATATTCCTGGTCACACACCTGGTTTGAATAGAAGTCTTGATTTCAGTGTGTGTGTGTGTTGTTTTATGGAAGTATAGTTGTTTTACAGTATTACATTAGTTTCAGGTGTACAACACTAGTGTTATTTATTTTTATTTTTATTTTTTTTGCGGTATGCGGGCCTCTCACTGTTGTGGCCTCTCCCGTTGCGGAGCACAGTCTCCGGACGCGCAGGCTCAGCGGCCATGGCTCACGGGCCCAGCCATTCCCGGACCGGGGCACGAACCCGTGTGCCCTGCATCGGCAGGCGGACTCTCAACCACTGCGCCACCAGGGAAGCCCACTAGTGTTATTTTTTAAACCCATTTCACTATCAGGAGCAGACAGTACAGATTAACACAGCAGTACATAATCCTGCATGCAAAGACGTGAGTGTCTGCATGAAAAGGTACACACGAAATAAGTGAGAATGTGTTTTTTTACACTTGCCTTCCATGATGATGAATGTCAACTGAATGTCCCGATTTTTCCTTGTGTTGGATCTTGGTTGCAGTGCAAATTGCTTATAAAAAAAATGTGGCCTGGCAGCAGCTGGTGCTTAGAGTGTGCGCCCACACCCAAAGACTTTTCTTTATGATTGGATTTGGTATGTAACAAAGTATTTTATAAAGGCAGTGAAAATTATATGTTGGTTTTTTTTGTTATCAAAATGAGATTCGGATTGGGACATTGTTGAATGTAATATCCTTTCATTTTAAAAGAAAGGTAGTTAATGTTCAAAATAGTGAGAATTGGGTTATCAGTTTATTGTCTAGCCTTTGGCACCGGTAGGACTAAACAAAAACAGAGTCTTGCCATGGCAGTGGTTCCAGCAGGGCAAAGGGCTGAATTATGTCCCCTCAAGATTCCTATGTTGAAGTCCCGACCCTCAGTACTTTGGAATGTGACTGTATATTTGGAGATAGGGTCTTTTTTTTTTTTTTTTTTTTTTTTTTTTTGCAGTACGTGGGCCTCTCACTGTTGTGGCCTCTCCTGCTGCAGAGCACAGGCTCTGGATTCGCAGGCTTAGTGACCATGGCTCACGGGCCCAGCCGCTCCGCGGCACGTGGGATCTTCCTGGACCGGGGCACGAACCCGTGTCCCCTGCATCGGCAGGCGGACTCTCAACCACTGCGCCACCAGGGAAGCCCCTGGAGATAGGGTCTTTAAAGAGGTGGTTAAGTTAAAATGAGGTCATGGAGGTGGGCTTTAAACCATTATGACTGATGCTCTTAGAAGACAAAGACATTTGGACACAGACACGTATAATGGGAAGGCCATGCCAGGACATCTACCAGCAGAGGAGAGAGGCCTCAGAACAAAACAGCTTTGCCAACACCTTGATGTTGACACCTTCATCCTGGACTTAGAGACCTCCGTTGTGTAAGCCATACAGTCTGTGGTAGTTTGTTAGGGCAGTCCTAGCAAACTAATACAAGCTGAAGCCAGGGTTGTTCAGGGAAGCTTCTTGTGACTTTCTCCATCACCTGGTTTCAGCATCACAGTCCCCCTGGGTGTCTGGAAGAGGGTGATTTTCTGGTGCCCTGGGTATTCCCCAAAAGAATGTGTCGATCTGAATGCTGACACATTCAGATTACCAGGCAACTATGGTGGCAATTCTTTGGTATATTCATTCACTTCCGATCATTTTTGTTTGAAGCTGCCTGCCTCGTCAGCATTTCCATTTCCCTCAGAAACTCAATTAAGAGTGTGAGATGAAGCAGAGGCGCTTATCTTACAGCTTTTCCATGACTTGATGTCTCAACTTTCATTGATGTGTATAGTCCAAGCTCTGCAGAACGGAGGAGATGCCTGCGGAGACAGGGCGGCTTTGTGGACGGCTGTCTTTGCTGGGAATTGGGCCATGTGTGTGAGACACCAGGGTTTCAAGCCAAGTCTGCTTTCTCAGGAGACCGTCTCTGGCATCTTGAAATTTAAGTGAAGCTTAATTTAATCCCTGGTTTTCACAGTAAATCTGTAGGCTTAAATCTCACAGTAAATCTGTGTTACTTACAGTAGGAGTTGGAAAACCATTGACTTCCTTTAGCCTGTTTATTTGAATTTGATTTACTGGGAAAATCAAGAAACAGAGCACCAGAGGTGTTTCAGAAAACTTAAAAAATTTTCACTCCACATTCCAATAGATCTACTTTCACAGTGCGTTGGGCAAGTGGAGTCTATAATTAATTAGGTTAAAATAAATTTTGGGTTTGTTCCATGTCTCCTATGCTTAGAGAACATGAAGGGTGAGAACTTTCCTCTTGAATTCTTTCTTGATTGGGTTCCTGGGACACTCAACATCAGGATACTGAGAGCATCCAAAGCCTATAGTGAAGTGTTCCCGTTCTCTACTGTGTGTCCAGTGTCAAATAGACATGTTTGATGTTTTTTGGGGTTTTTTTGGCTGCGCCTTGTGGTATGGGGGATTTTAGTTCCCTGACCAGGGATCGAACCCGTGCCTCCTGCATTGGAAGCGTGAAGTCTTAACTACTGGACCACCAGGGAAGCCCAAGTTTGATGTTAATATACCTGTTTTGGTCGACTTTTCTGAGTGATATCATGAAGAGTGCTTCTTCAAAGTCCTTATTTTCATATATTGCTATTACATAAGAAAGATTGAGCTATCATTATAATTGAGAGCAATTTAAGCTCTTCTGCTTTAAGTTATGAAATAACTTGTTTTGGCTGTGCCATCTCCCAGCCTGGCCTTTTCAGCAAATTTTTATGGCTCATGGGGACAGATGACCCTGAGTGCTAGCAGCACCTGCAATCAGAATAGTTCTCATTCCAGGGCCCACACAACAGGGTGTGTTTGAAAGTACTTGGAAGCAAAGTATAAGCAACACACTGTACACTTCATCATAAAACACTGTACTGGAATCTGCCTTGCCTCAAACCTGGGAAGCCACTCTCCCCTCTATCCTAAGATTTTGTTACAGTTCCCCTCTCTATAAAGGAAGAAAGAGTAAATGGAAATTTCTTCCCTAGGATGGAAAATGAAAATACTTAGATGAGGAAAAAGGTGATAACAGAGCTTGTATTTGAAGATGACCAAAATCTGGGTGGAAAGACAGTCCTGGAAGAGTGAGTTAGTAATGTTTATTCACCTAAATAAATTGTTTATCCAGCTTACTATTCTTTAACTGAAAGCAATTATTCCATGCTTAATTAATTGTAGACTATGTATCCAACAGATTGTATGGACCAGAATGTATTTCATCTGTAGAAAAAGAAAAAGAAAACACCCTTAGAAAGGATTTAAATCAGGGGTCAGAGACTTACAGCTAAGAGGCCAGATCTGGCCTACGGCCTGTTTTTATATGGCTCACGAGCCTAGAATGGTTTTCACATTTTTAAATGACTGAAAGAAATTAAAAGAATAATAATATTTTGTGACACGTGAAAGTTATACATATTTCAGTGTTCATAAGTAAAGTTATATTGGAATACAGCTGTGCTTATTCACTGATGTATTGTGTCTGGCTGTTATCATGCAGCAGCAGAGCTCAGTAGTTGTGACTGAGGTTCTGTGGCCTGCAAAGTGTAAGTTAGTTACTCTCTGGCACTTTACAGAAAATCTTTGCCACTCTGGTTTGAATAATTGTTTAAATTTGTTCATATTTATTATTATTATTATTTACTGTGTACTCTGCTGGTTTTGATGTGCAGTGTGGAAAATCCTCATGTAGGATGGCAGGTTATTCCATAAACTCATCTTTTAGTTTACAGAATCCCTTTTATAGCATCTCTCAAGATGGCTACTGAATATCTTCTTGGTCATTGGAAATTTAGCTGCAGTCATTAGGAAAGCAGACCAGCAGTCCTTTTTATTTTTCCCTAACCAAATCATTTATTCGACAAAGATTTAGTGAGTGCTGCCTGTACACCACCCACTGTTCTGGGCAGTGGGGATGAGTGATGATCCTAACAGACAAGGTCCCTGCTCTCTGGGACCATGCGTTCTCGTGGGAGGAGATGGGCCATAGACAAATAAATATATAATGTATTGGGGTAATAAGCACAATGAAGAAAAATCGAGGGGTGAGAGAGAGCTAGAGCAAGAGAGGGCTGCTTAAGAGGTGGTGATGGGCAAAGGCCTCCTAGAGTAGTTGCAGTTGAGCAGGACTTAGTGATATGGAGACCCAGGAGGTGGCATTCTAGGTGCAGGAAACTGCAAGGGCAAAGGCCCTCAGGTGGGAGTGAACTTGGCATGTTTGAGAAACAGCAAAGATGCCCTTGAGGCTAGGGCAGAGGGAAAAAAGGGAAGAGTATTGCCGAGTAAAGCCAAAAAATATGGGGGTGGAGTGAGGGACAGGTTGCGAAGGGTACAGGACAGAATAAGGACCTGAAATATTCATTTCTCAGAGATGACAGGGTTTTGAGCACAGCTGACTTGATCTGACTTACATTTTAGAAAGGATCACTGAAACAAGTGGGACTACGTTAAACTAAAAAGCTTCTGCACAGCAAAGGAAACCACCAACAAAATGAAAAGGCAGCCTACTCAATGGGAGAAAATATTCATAAATCATATATTGGATAAGGGGTTCATATCCAAAAAATGTATAAAGAACTCATAGAATTCTACAGCAGGAAAACCAAATAATCCAATTAAAACATGAGCAGAGAAACTGAATAGACATTTTTCCAAAGAAGACGTACAAATGGCCAACAGGTACTGAAAAGGTGCTCCCTATCACTAATCATCAGGGGAATGCAAATCAAAATCACAATGAGATAATCACCTCACATCTGTAAGAATGGCTTTTATCAGAAAGACAAGCACAACTGGTGTTAGTGAGGATGTGGAGAAAAGGAAACCCTTGTGCATTGTTGGTTGGAATGTAAATTGGTGCAACCACTGTGGAAAACAGTATGGAGGTTCTTCAAAAAGTTGAAAATAGAACTGCCATAGGATCCAACAATCCCACTTCTAGGTAAAAACCCCAAGGAGATGGAAACAGGATCTTGAAGAGATATTTACATTCCCATGTTCTTTGCAGTATTATTCACAGTAGCCAAGTTATGGAAGCAACTTAAATGTCTTGTCAACAGATGAATGGATAAAGAAGATGAGAAGATGTTATATATATACATGTATACATACACACATATACATACACGCAATGGAATATTATTCAGCCTTGAGAAAGAAGGAAATCCTGCTATTTGTGACAACATGGATGGACTTTGAGGGCATTATGCTAAGTAAAATAAGTCAGACAAAGAAAGACAAATACTCTATGGTATCATATAAGTGTGGAATCAAAAAGAAAGCATTGGACTCATAGAAACAGAGGAGAGGAGAGGCTTGTAAAAGGGTATAAACTTTCAGCTATAAGGTCTAAGGATTTCATGTAAAGCGTGGTGACTGTAGTTGATAACACTATGTTGTGTAATTGTAAGAGAATGGAACTTAAATGTTCTCACCAAAAAAAAAAGAAAAAGAAAAAGAAAAATACGTGAGGTGATGGATGTGTTAATTAGCTAGGTGAGAGGAAACCTTTCACAATGTCTATGTGTATCAAATCACCACAATGTATACTTTAGATATCTTACCATTTAGTATGTCAATTATACCTCAGTAAGGCTGAAAAAATATCATTTAAGTTATAAGTATATTTCCTCTACTGTGTAGTTTATTGCAGATGATGGCATTTTGTGGATTAAACAACAACGACAAAAAAACAAAAACCATGTCAGTACACTAGTCAAAACAGCTTTTTTTTTTTAAACATCTTTATTAGAGTATAATTGCTTTACAATGGTGTGTCAGTTTCTGCTTTATAACAAAGTGAAAAACAGCTAGCTTTAAAAGGTGCCGAAGGGGAATTCCCTGGCGGTCCAGTGGTTAGGACTCCGGGCGTCCACTGCAGGGGGCATGGGTTCAGTCCCTGGTTGGGGAACTAAGATCCCACATGCCGTGTGGCACAGCCAAATAAATAAATAAATAAATAAATAAACAAGAAAAGGTCCTGAAATATTGTCGAGTGACTTTTCTTTGACATAATTGATGTAAGGCTGCCATAAAGGTGGGATCAAAACAGTAGTGATTAGGGCAGTATCTTGTTAGGTGAGTATTCAGAGGTTTTAGGTATATGATCAGCCCAGGTCTCATCAGGAAACAGGTGGCACATTCATACTGAGAACTTGGACAGGGTGTAGGGGAACTACCTGAGATCTGCATCGCCCTGGGGCTTGTGGCAGCCAAGCTCCTCCCACTTGGGGGCCTGAGGGGTGAGGGGGGGAGACAGAGAACTGTGTGTAGTGGGCCACTGGACAGGACTTGTGACCTGAGAGCCTGCAGGGAGGGAGCTGTTTTCCTCCTTCCTTCTGCTCTCCTGTGGTTGTCCTCCTGTGGAACCTCCGCATTGGTCAAACCCAACCAGGAGCCAGAGGGTAAGGGAGCATGATTTTTGTTGGTTTGTTTTTATTTTTATGGAAGTATAGTTGATTTACAATATTGTGTTAGTTTCAGGTATACAGCAAAGGGATTCATATATATATATATATATTTTTTCAGATTATTTTCCATTATAGGTTATTACAAGATATTGAATATTGTTCCCTGTGTTATACAGAAAATCCTTGTTGCTTATCTATCTCATATATAGTTGTATGTGTCTGTTAATCCCATATTCCTCATTCGCCACCCCACTCCTGCCCGTGTTCCCCTTTGGTAACCATAAGTTTCTTTTCTATGTCTGTGAGTCTGTATTATTTTTGCTTTTTTTTAAAACATCTTTATTGGAGTATAATTGCTTTACAATGGTGTGTTAGTTCCTGCTTTATAACAAAGTGAATCAGTTATACATATACATATGTTCCCATATCTCTTCCCTCTTGCGTCTACCTCCCTCCCACCCTCCCTATCCCACCCCTCTAGGTGGTCACAAAGCACGGAGCTGATCTCCCTGTGCTATGCCGCTGCTTCCCACTAGCTATTTTACGTTTGGTAGTGTATATATGTCCATGCCACTCCCTCACTTTGTCACAGCTTACCTTTCCCCCTCCCCATATCCTCAAGTCCATTCTCTAGTAGGTCTGTGTCTTTATTCCTGTCTTACCCTTAGGTTCTTCATGACATTTTTTTCCCTTAAATTCCATATATATGTGTTAGCATACGGTATTTGTCTTTCTCTTTCTGACTTACTTCACTCTGTATGACAGACTATAGATCCATCCACCTCATTACAAATAGCTCAATTTCGTTTCTTTTTATGGCTGAGTAATATTCCATTGTAGATATGTGCCACATCTTCTTTATCCATTCATCCGGTGATGGACACTTAGGTGGTTCCATCTCCTGGCTATTGTAAATAGAGCTGCAATGAACATTTTGGTACATGACTCTTTTTGAATTATGGTTTTCTCAGGGTATATGCCCAGGAGTGGGATTGCTGGGTCATATAATAGTTCTATTTGTAGTTTTTTAAGGGACCTCCATACTGTTCTCCATAGTGGCTGTACCAATTCACATTCCCACCAGCAGTGCAAGAGTGTTCCCTTTTCTCCACACCCTCTCCAGCATTTATTGTTTCTAGATTTTTTGATGATGGCCATTCTGACTGGTGTGAGATGATATCTCATTGTAGTTTTGATTTGCATTTCTCTAATGATTAAAGATGTTGAGCATTCTTTCATGTGTTTGTTGGCCATCTGTATGTCTTCTTTGGAGAAATGTCTATTTAGGTCTTCTGCCTATTTTTGGATTGGGTTGTTTGTTTTTTTGTTATTGAGCTGCATGAGCTGCTTGTAAATTTTGGAGATTAATCCTTTGTCAGTTGCTTCATTTGCAAATATTTTCTCCCATTCTGAGGGTTGTCTTTTGGTCTTGTTTATGGTTTCCTTTGCTATGTGAGTCTGTATTATTTTATTTTTCTCTGTCTGATTACTTCACTTAGTGTGATACTCTCTAGGTCCATCCATGGTGCATGTATCTTTTCAAATTAGATTTTTTCATCTTTTCTGGAAATATGCCCAGGAGTGGGATTACTGAATCATACGGTAACTCTTTTGAGTTTTTTAAGGAACCTCCATACTGTTTTCCATAGTGGTTGCACCAATTTACATTCCCACCAACAGTGCAAGAGGGTTCCCCTTTCTCCACACCCTTTCCAACATTTATTGTTTGTAGACTTTTTGATGGTGGCCATTCTGACCAGTGTGAGGTGATACCTCATTGTAGTTTGGATTTTCATTTCTCTAATAATTAGAGATGTTGAGCATCTTTTCATGTGCCTGTTAGCCATCTGTCTGTCTTTTTTGGAGAAATGTCTGTTTAGGTCTTCTGCTCATTTTTTGATTGGGTTGTCTGTTTGTTTGTTTTTTTTGGTATTGAATTGTATGAACTGTTTGAATATTTTGGAAATTAACCCCTTGTTGGTTGCATCATTTGCACATATTGTCTCCCATTCTGTCGGTTGTGTTTTTGTTTTGTTGATGGTTTCCTTTGCTGTGCAAAAGTTTATGTGTTTGATTAGGTCCCATTTATTTATTTTTGCTTTTATTTCTTTTGCCTTGGGAGACTCACCTAAGAAAATATTGCTGTGATTTATGTCTGAGAATGTTTTGCCTATGTTCCCTTCTAGGAGTTTTGTAGTGTCATGTCTTATATTTAGGTCCTTAAACCATTTTGAGTTTATTTTTGTGTATGGTGTGAAGGAGTGTTCTATTTTCATTGATTTACTTGAGGCTGTCCAGATTTCCCAGGATTACTTGCTGAAGACACCGCCTTTTCTCCATTGTATATTCTGGCTTCCTTTGTTGAAGATTAACTGACTGTCAGTTTATGGGTTTATTTCTGGGCTCTCTATTCTGTTTCATTGATCTATACGTCTGTTTTTGTGCCGGTACCATGCTGTTTTGGTTACTGTAGCTTTGTAGTATTGTCTGAAGTCTGGGAGGTTATGCCTCCAGCTTTGTTCTTTTTCCTCAGGATTGCTTTGAGGGAGTGTGTTGTCAAGTGGGTCAGCTTCCTGGAGCAAAGAACAGAGAGGAAAAGTTGAGGGCCAAGTGGAATCTTAGATCTTAGGCAACACCTATGACACTTTTTAGGAGTTCCAACACTCTGTTGCTTGCCCTCCCCCACCCTAACCCCACCCATAGATACACCACAGCTGAGTGAGTGCATGTGCGCGTGTGCATGCGTGCACACGTGTGCGCACACAGACACACACACACTCCGTAAGTTCCCTCTGGTATCCTGTGATCACTTTTCTCATGAGTGCAGGGGAGCAGTCTTATAATATATGCCATTGGACACACAAGGAAGGGTTTGGAGAGCCCCACAATCCCATCTTTCATTCCTGAAAAATTCAAAGCACATGTGTGTTATTGATGGTAGAATAGAGCATTTTATTATTTTTTTAAAAAGTCTCTTGTATAGTTGGATACAGAAGGAAAAATACACTGAGACAGAGTTTAATACCTTGGTGAACTATATTCAGTTTTGGTTATTATTCTGGTTAAAAACAAACAAAGCAAGCATTGATTTTTAGCCTCTTTGATCCAAATGGTTTTAGTTTTCCACTGTTGGGCATGTTAAAACTTTGAAGACACAGAAGTACGATTCAGTAAACTGCTTCTTTCAGCAACTTCTGTGATGTCCTGGGGCACTGGAAGCCTTCGGTTTCCTTTCAAGGCAGGAGCAGTTAACTCTGAATCACTCACTCTCTGTGCGAATTCAGGACCTTTATATTTGGTACCAGAGGGCAGAGAAGAATTTTTTTTTCATGATTTGATATTTTAAAAATATTTGACTTTTCATTTGACTTAAAGAATCCAAGGTTCTAATAACAGAATGGTCAACTTGGCCATTAGAAAGAGGTCTATAGAAAGAGGAATATGCACAAGCCGATTTTAGGCGTTATTTTGTAGAGGGTGGTCCCTGTAGGACGAACTCAAACTGTATTGCTGGTAGAACTCATTTGCCTCTGCCCTTTTTCTGGACTCTGGATGAAAACCAAGATCTGTGGCACATTCCCTGAATGTTCTTGGCCCCCGAGTTGGAGGTCTCACTGAGGACTCACGGGGAAAACAAAACTCTCTCTTTTCTATTTATGGTTATCAGCCATGTTGTAAAACTTAAATATAATTTGTTTTGCTTTAAGGTCAATGAAAAAAGAGTCATCTTGAACTTTGCATTAGTTGTCAAGCACCAGAACAGGGTATGTTTTTGTTTCATGGCTTTTGCCCGTGGGTAAGCTTTGCAGCTCAGGATCGTTCATGCGGTTGTGGACCATTGGGCTTGGGGAGCACCCACTGTGTGAGGCCGTGTGTTAACATGTGGCGGCTGAAGCATGAGTGAAGCGGGGCCCTAGTCCTAGTTCTTCTCAGGAGATTGGATGCATGAGCGGATACATGGCCTGTAGAGAAAGAGCGCCTCCCGGGCTTCCCTGGTGGCGCAGTGCTTGAAGGTCCGCCTGCCGATGCAGGAGACGCGGGTTCGTGCCCCGTTTCGGGAGGATCCCGCATGCCGCGGAGCGGCTGGGCCCGTGAGCCATGGCCGCTGAGCCTGCGCGTCCGGAGCCTGTGCTCCGCAAATGGGAGAGGCCACAACAGTGAGAGGCCCGCATAACGCAAGGAAAGAGCGCCTCCAGGGATGAGGCGAGTACTGTTGACAGTTTCCGGGAGAGGGGCTGGCTTTCTGACTGGAGAGAGCAAAAGCACTGTTGGCTTTGAACCAGGACTTGGAGGATCCCCCGCGGAACAAAGTCACGCAGTGGTGTATTTGAGTGAGTTCTGACTTCAATTGTAAGCCTCAGTTTTCCTCATCTATAAAATGGTGATGATATCTTTACCACCTATATCACAGTACTTTTATGAGACTAACTTCCAAAATGCACCACAACCAGTGAAATACTGTCAATGCGTTACTTATTACTATGGTTAATATTGTCAAATGGTGTCTGTTAAATAGTTACATAGCTGTGAGGAGCTGTAGTTTTCCAGGATTTAGATCTAAAAAAAGTTACTGTTATTCATGGTGGTTTGTTAGGCTAGCTTCACATAGGAAGGTTTTTATATGTGGAAATGTAGCTGATCTCACAAATGTGATGGAGAGAGCCATTTACTAAAGTGGAGAGGAATCCTTGAACAGTATCTGAAAGGCCGAGTTCCCTTTTTTTAGGGAAGAATCAGGCATAGGATGGTTCAGTATATTAATGTGTAGGTACCTAAAGTTCTGGGTTTGAGATGGCTATGGAGTGTGGGACTTGAAACTCTGTGATTCTTTAAGGAAAAAAAAACAAAAAAATCAAAACCAAAAAATAAGCCATGCTTAAAAAAGGAATTGAACATCCTAAGAGTCTTTCTGAGAACTTAAGAACTTGAGCTGATTTAGGGAAGTAGGAGATGTGGTACATTCCTTCCTGTGTATGTTCATTAAAACATCGTGAATTAAGCTGGAGAAACTGGAGCCTGAAGCATGTTAGTGTTGTATGTGGGGAAGGACATACATGTATGAGATTAGGTTTAAAAAACACGTGCCACACATTCAGCTGGAGATCCTCATTTGAATTCATTCCCCAGATAGGCCCTAGTCAGGCGTTTCATTGTTGCCCCTTTTGCTAGAATGACTGAACCACTCTTCTTTCGGATTGATTTTATAGGGAGTTTATGAGCCAATCAAGAAAACTGACCTCATTGTCACGTTATTTTTTCCTTTTTTAAAATAGACTTTATTTTTTTGAACCGTTTTAGATTTACAGGAAGATTGAGAAGATAGTACAGAGTTCTCATTAACCCTCTCACCCTGTTTCCCCTATTGTTGACATCTTACATTCATATGGTACATTTGTTACAATTAATGTACCAGTACATACATTTTTATTAACTAAAGTCCATAGTTTGTTCAGATTTCCTTAGTTTTTGCCTAGGTCAAAAACTGTCCTTTTCACTCATATCTTTACCTCATCACATAGGGCAGTGGTTTCCTGATAATAGTGGCTTTTCAACAATTATTGGTTGAGTGAATAAAGAAAGAAGATGCAGTACCTGCCCTTAAATTGTTACAATGTAGTAGGAAAGGATCAGGCCGCCATGCAAATGACATACACACTAGTGCTTAAAGAGTTTAGAAGCAGATGGGCTATATTTGAATGAAGCCTGGCACTGCCACTTACTGACCCTGTAACTGGGTAGGTCACCCAGCCCCTCAAAGCCTGTTTCCTCACCTGTGAAAAGAGATAATGACAGCTCCTACCTCAGTGGGGTAGGAAAGAAATGAGTGAAGTAAAGAATGCATGCGACAGGGCCTCACACGTGGGAAGCTCTCAGTAAATGTCAGCTTCAGTGTTTACCTTGCAGGGTAGAATGTGATAGGTGTGCTGAGAGGTACAAGGTGTAATGGGGAGTCTGAAAAGGGGAGATGCATAAAGTGGGGTGGAGGTTGGGAAAGTTTTCCGAGAGGGGGTAGCCTTTGAGATTGACCTGAAAGAATAAATCAGCTTTCACCAGAGGCTCAGTTACTGGAGGGAGAAAAATGCCAGGTTGAGACAATATAACACACAAAGTTACAGAGGTGGAAGGCGTGAGAGAAGGTGTTCTGGAGGAAAGAAAATAATCTACTATAGATGGACTGTGGTCTAATATGGCAAGAGAATAGGACAAGGGAGATAAAACTATGGGGTCATAAATGTTTTTGATATAAATTTAAACTTTTAATTCTAAAATTTTTCAAATATAGAAAAAAGTAGAAGGAATATACTACAGTGAAAACCCATAGAAACCCTATCTGATTTCAGTAACTATTAGTATTTTTCTTATTTACTTAATCTGTGTAAATTTACATATATTATTATTATTTTTTAAATTTATTTTTGCTGTGTTGGGTCTTCGTTTCTGTGCGAGGGCTTTCTCCAGTTGTGGCAAGCAGGGGCCACTCTTCATCGTGGTGCGCGGGCCTCCCACCATCGCGGCCTCTCCTGTTGCAGAGCACAGGCTCCAGACGCGCAGGCTCAGCAGTTGGGGCTCACGGGCCCAGCTTCTCCGCGTGTCCCAGCATTAGCCGGCAGACCCTCAACCACTTCACCACCAGGGAAGCCCTACATATATTATTTTTTGCTGAGCCATTTCAAAATAAATTTTAGATATCACGGCATTTTACCCCTAAGTACTTTAGCATTCATCTCCAAGAAATAAAGAAGCTGCCTTATGTAAATGCAGTACTATTATGATGGCCAACAAAATTAATTGTAGTCCTCAAATATCATTTATTATCAGTCCATAGTCAAATTTCCCAAAGACTTAATCCCCTAAGTCTTTAGCATTGAAAAAAAAGTTAAACCAGAATCCAAGCTAAAGTCCATGTACTGCATTTTATTTGATAGTCGTGCCTCTTACGTCTCCTCAAATCTAAAATTCCTACTAAGATATTAAGACTCTGAGGCTTTGGAGCACCGAGAAGATTATGGTGCTGTCCCCTCCCCCACCCCATCTACCATCCATATAATTCAAAATAAAAACAATATTGAATTTCAATAAAAGAAATGTAAGCAAGTCCAAGTAGATTCAGATGTTTTCTCCCATCAAGAAGATGACTTTGATGCTATAGAAATCTCAAGTAATCACATGTTTAAATACCTCAGCATATGCTTATTTGCCTTGAATGGTCCAGCTCTAGACTCACAGAACTCAGTAGCAATAAAGTGACTCACTGTTTTCAGTTGAGCTGAATGTCTAGCGTGTCTAAACTTCACAGATAGGAAACCATGTCCTTAATAGACACACAGAAGTGATTTTTAGTCCCATTGTACATATAAGCCTTCCAGACACTAAGTTCCAATCCTTTCGGGTAATTTCACAGTGAGTTTCACAATATTCCTTTAAGGCAAAAAGTCACTTAGGCCTGTGGGTTGGGAAACAGAGGATGCAGAACCTTGTTGGTCCTACTTTAACCGGGAACACTCTGGTTACAAAATGCCTCCTTTGTTTTTGGCCCTTCCTGAGGCACAGGCACCTAAGGCTGGGCAAGAGTCCGGAATAGCTGCGGGTATGGGAGTGGGCATGAGGTGCCCACCTGCCTGGGCTGCAACTTCTGCAACTCATAGGATAAACCTGGCATCCTTTGGAACAACACGGAAGAGAAGGAGGTATTTGGGGAGTGCTTTCCTGCACGCACACCCTCTAATTGCCTTTTCCTTGCTACGTTTGGAAGGGAGGCTCCTCTGAGGACCATTTCTTTGCACCTCACTTGCAGGTGCACGGTGAGTGCTGCTTCAATTTATTGCACTTTGCCTTGTCGGGGAACCCAGCCCACCCCACCTCTGCTGGGAGAAACGCATTTCCACCTCCTTTTCAACTTCATGAGGTTCTGTTGACCCACTTGGAAGAGGTTCATTGTAGCACCTGCTTGTTTTTTCTTCTGTCCTTAATTTGGTTTGCCTTTTATTGTCTTCCAACTGAATGGATTCTTTCTTTCTTCTAAGGGAAAGGAACCTGAGAAAAGCAATGCTTGTGGTGGTGACTGCTTGCTAAGGGTAATTACTGTTTTATGTTAATCTACATGTTAAAATGAGCAGACAGGGAATTGCTAAATTCACCATCTTGTTATTTCCCAAGTCTGGTCCTCTTAAGTATATTTGTTGCTTAAATAAAGATGTAGCCATGCAAAGTAGAAATGTCCAAATGTACAGTTTTTTATGCATGTGTATATATAGCATTTAAAATTTTTATTTCCATCAGCAAGAGTCATTATAGAATACTTGGAAATTATAGGAAAGCAGAAAGAAGAAACCCAGAGATAACTAGCGTTAACACTCTGAATTTATGTCTGGTCATTTAGTCTACATGTTATTTCTCTTTAAATGGGCAGTTTCACTATTACAGTCTAGGACTTCTTGCTCCTGGGAAGTGTGGTCCATAGATCAGCAGCATCAACGTCTCTTGGGAGCTTGTTAGAAATGCAGAATCTGGGTTAGCCTCTTGTTTGCATCCCTCCACACCCCAGGAAAAGAAATGCAGAATCTTGGGCTCTACCACAGACATACTGAGTCGTGATTTGTATTGAATGATACTACGTATCCATTAAAATTTGGAAGCACTTCTCCAGAACACAGTATTACCCAGGACAGCAGGTGCAGTGGGTAGGCCCCAAAGGCCAAGACTGTTTTTCTCCATTTTCCCTGTCACTCTTTTTACTAAAATAATTTCCTCGGTACTCTTTCCTAAAATAATTTCCTCGGTATGTGATAAAGACAAAAATGAGGTCAATTTTCTAGCAAAGGCATAGTAGCCTTGATAAGGAACCCAGCTGTCTCATGCATAAACATTTCATTTAGCAAACATACATTAGATGCCTGCTGTGTTCCAGGGCACACACGCGGCTGTCACGAAGCCTGCCGTTAAGGCTTGCGTGTACTGCAGTAGAAACATATAGAGGGCAAGGGGAGGGGGTGGGTGGTGCTACAGGGATTGGGCTTGGAAGTCAGAAAGAAAAATGGTTTCTGGGCTGAGTCTTGAAATATAATTCAGTGAACATGAGTTATGAGTATTGCTAGGCTCTGGAGAGAGCACAAGGCTGGATAAAATAGATCCCTTCCTTCAAGGAGTGTGTGCTTGATTTAAGGACAGGGGACAGTGTTTAAAATGATAAAATCTGAAGCGCCTTGGTGTTAGGGTAGAACCAGAAGATCAGGGTCTGAATATCAGCTTCACAGCTCTGTGATCTCGGACGAGTTATTTCACCTGAGTATCCATTGCTTCCGCAGATAGAAGCAAAATAACGCAAACTACTTCACAGAATTTCACTGATTTTGGGGTTTTTTTTGGCTGCATTGGGTCTTCGTTGCTGTGCACAGGCTTTCTCTAGTTGCGGTGAGCGGGGTCTACTCTTCGTTGCGTGCGCAGGCTCGGGGTCTACTCTTCGTTGCGGTGCGCAGGCTTCTCATTGCGGTGGCTTCTCTTGTTGTGGAGCACGGGCTCTAGGCGCGCGGGCTTCAGTAGTTGTGGCTCGTGGGCTCAGTAGTTGTGGCTCGCAGGCTCTAGAGCGCAGGCTCAGTGGTTGTGACGCACGGGCTTAGTTGCTCCGCGGCACGTGGGATCTTCTCAGACCAGAGCTCGAAACCGTGTCCCCTGCATCGGCAGGCGGATTCTTAACCACTGCGCCACCAGGGAAGGCCCTCAGTGATTTTTAAATGAGGTAACATAGTAAAGTTCTTGCCTACAGTGAGTACAGAATCAGTACCGTGTGGCAAAGATATTTAAAAAGTGTCAAGTGAGTGCCATAGATAGAAGTATTGAGGAGAAACAGAGAAAAGAGAAGCTGTTTCTACCTGGACTGTGAGAGACCTTGTGGCCATTGTGGCCCTGAGGATGTGAATGAGGAAGAGTGGGCCAATGGGAACCAAAGTGAAAGATGAAGCTGCACTTTTGAGACTGGATAGACTGAGAAGAGAGGTAATAGAAACAAGGGATCAAGTTTGGTAGAGGAGAATTCTGTTTCCAACACATTCGGTTTGAGGCAGCTGCTGAAAGCTGCGCTTCTGGGATGCAAGTTCGCCCACTTGGAATGTTCGTTATTCGGACACATGCCCCTCTGTTCTAGGATTAGCCAGGGCTGGGCATGAAATGAAGTGGTCAGCTTCACTGGTCCTGGTGTTTGGTCAGAATACCTCTTGCAGAGGGACTCTTTCTTGCTCTTTGGAAAGGTACACATCTATCCAAGGTTTCTCACCAGGATGGAAAACAATGCACAATGTTTTTAAGCCTTGAGACTTACCTCTTCTTCCAAAGAAGAGGTGTGGAAGAGAATTGAAATGATCTGTGCCTAAGTTTTATCCATCGTTATCCTCTTCCTTGTGTTTCTTTTTCTCTGTAAATCTTCCTCCCAACTAATGACCGTTAACTGCTACAGAAGAAAAATGCATTGGAAAAAGTTTTTTGAAAAATGGACTAAATGCTCCAACACCAGTGGTCTCTATTTCTATTTGTGTTGGTTTTAACCGTAGGCTCCTTTATGATCTCTCTTCCTATGGAATAGACACAGCCTACAAGTAACCGTAGTTACTGGCTTTTAGAGGTTACAACCAGCCTGCCATATAAAATGCTAACATTTTGCCAAATTAGTTTTATCTCTGTCTCTCTCTGTTTCTGTCTCTCTGTCTCTGTATTCATACACTTTAAAACATTTTTGCTGAGCTGGTTGAGTTAGTTATAGAGGTCATGTCCCTTTACCTGAAATATTAATACTTTAATATGTATCTCCCAAACACAAGAATATTCTCCCACATAGCCCGTAATACCGATTCAAATTTCCCCAGTTATTCCAGTAATGTCTTTTTACAACCCCTC
This sequence comes from Lipotes vexillifer, assembly GCF_000442215.2. Classification (NCBI taxonomy): domain Eukaryota; kingdom Metazoa; phylum Chordata; class Mammalia; order Artiodactyla; family Lipotidae; genus Lipotes; species Lipotes vexillifer. The sequence goes on along the minus strand of NW_006779909.1, from coordinate 847,509 downwards.
TCCTCATCCAAGATTCATCTACAGTCATTCACTGCATTTTGTTTCTTTTCCTTTAATCCAGAACAGTCACCCTGTTTTTGTTTATTTTTGTCATTCATGGCACTGATACCTTGGAAAATGCCAAGATAATTGTCTTGCAGAAAGTACCGCAAGTACTGGATTTGTTTGATTGTTACTTTATGATGAGATACAGATTAAGCCTTTTGACAAACATACTACATAGTCCCTGTGGAGACATGTGACGTCCGGTTATCCTATAATTGATTGTGCCAACCAACACTTGGGTAAGGTGGTCTGCCAGAGCTCTCCATTATAAAGATACCTCTTCCCCTCGGTAAGTGATAAGTAATCTGTGGGGTGATATTCTGAGACTGTGTGAGTATCCTGTTCCATAGCAACCCTTTCCCTAATGGTTTTAGCGTCCATTAATGACCCTTGACTGAATCAATCATTGCCTTGGTGGTTGCAAAGTGGGGTTTTCTATTTCTGCTATTCCTTTGGTGTTTATTAGCTGGCTTTCTTTGTAAAAAAGAGCTTTCCACTATCCCCCTTTCCATGAATATCTGTGGATTTATGGTTCCTTTTTTTAAAATTGAGTGTGTTATAATTTATCCGTATCATTCTTTTTGTTGTTCAAATTGTACCACATTTGGCCAGTGGGAGCCCCTTCAAGGCAGCTCCTGTGTCCTTCTGTCATGTCTGCATTAATATTTGAGCACTTCTTGCTTTCTGGCATAGTATGATGTTCTACTTTCCTTACCCCCAGGCCTGGACCCAACTGTTTTCTCCAGTGAGCTATGGTGCTTAGAAAAACAAGATCTGGGTACTCAAACTTTTCTTTAAAAATGCATATAATCCAGAGAAAGTTAAAATTCCTTAATCATTTGTTGAGGCTCCCCCATTCCCCAGCTTCTGCTAAAATATTGCCATGGAGTCATTGCAAGTTTAGAAGTTGGAAGGAAAGGACCAATGAGAGGAGGAGGCCGTCGAAAGAGAAGGTCATTGGGCTTTGGACCAGAGGTGGTGTAGTGATGCAAAAAGGAGGAGGGAGATAGTGCCAAGACCAATTTAGATTATGTTGGAATTCTGCCCACAGAGTGACTAGAGAGCCTGAGAAAATAATTTCTGCTTATTTTCCAGGTAGACTCTGAAAATTGGTTGCCCTTTTTTATATCCAGTAATGCTAAGAGAGTGTATTCCCCTGAGCTATACATATGCTAATTCTTAGAGCAATTTAAGAAATATAGTTTCCATACTGAGAGTTCTTAAGTGTTCTGTATTTTCAGAGTCAGTGTGAGGTGTATATAGGTAGATGTATATTTCTGCGTGTCTTCTTTTAAAAGTTAAAATTCATAGTTTTTATTTTGAACACTCCTAATTGAAAATAGTATCTGAATTTATTTGCTGATTATAATATTTGGTTGCAAATTATTAAAGGTGCATATGTGCAGCATTTTAGGCAGCAACTTGTGAGACACAGAAGCCAAGAATTTCAGTTATTTTCCAAAGTAATCAGCATACATTTGATAAAATGATAGTCTCTGATCTTGAACTTGAACTGACTGATTTTTCTGGAACTCAGTATCACCTCTGTGATCTCTTCTTGTATATGATAGCGTAATTAAAATATTCATTTGCCTTTTCTATTCTGTGAAACAAAACAGAACAAAACATGAAATCAGTAGCTTTGTTTCCATTTGATAGGGAAGTTATGAAAATGCTTAAAAATACAAAAGCAAATTTGAAACAGAAGGGTTTTTTGTTTGTTTTCCATTGAAGTCAGCATTTTTGGAAGTAAAAAACAAAACAAAACAGAGACTAGTACATCTATAC
>NW_006779909.1:800013-845585 GCF_000442215.2 Lipotes vexillifer | reverse complement strand
ATATGGTTATTATTCAGATGTATACACTGCATGTTACAGATGCTTTATAATTTTATAAAACAAAACCACACACACGCACACGCACACACACACACACACACACACAATCACTGATTTTTAATCCTCAGTGCATTCTTGAGAATGGAGAGTGGTACTAAAGCAATTGCTCTACACCAAATAGTTACTGGGTATTTGATGTGAGTAAGGCTACGCTGAAGATGGAAAGGGGCACATCCTTTAAATGTGCTGCTGGCCAGTATAGGTAAGTGAACTCAGGTTGTGTGGTGGCCAGATTGTTCCACACTGGCCCTTGACTTCAGAGTATTGTAGTTTCACCATTTAGTTCTTATGCAATTTCAGTGCATGGGATTAAACTAAGCAGACTGATGACTAATAAGGAGTCACCGTTTTTGGCAAATGGATTATTTTCAAAGTCCAGTTTTATGGTTATTGGGAAAATTTTAATACAGCTGAGTTCTTTTGGAGGTCGTAAAGATCAGTATCTCTTTCTTACTTTCTATCGAAAACTCCCCGAGTGAGGCACTCATCCCCACGACCGAATCCATTGCTTCTTGGATTTCTTTAATCTTGATCTTGTTTGAAAGGAGCTTTATCCAGAGTACAATTTCTTCATTCATAACTAAATTTCTTTCAGACATTAAGACAGCTAATATGCAATTATATAATTAAAAGTCTTCTTTCATCTGGATTTTACTAAATCTATAACTGTTTTAAGCAGTAAAAGCAAATTATATTTTGGCCTCTAAAACGGATTTATATACTTTGAACATCTCTTGGGACTGTATTTGCCCTTGAATTATGAGATAGAAAATACTTTCTGTGACTGGATCTGTTAATACCTGTGGAGGAAGCATCTGGTACCCTTGTTCTTGGGCTGGTGTTCATTCTACTGGCTGGAGTCACATTCAGAATTAAAGTGGGGATAAAAAGAGGTTTTTTTTCCCCACCAAATGCCTTAGTCCTATTTTTATATAGCGTATGGTTATTTCTAACTGTAAAAGTAGATGTGATTATTGTGGAAAATTTGGGAACCACAGGAAAATGCAAAGAAAATAAAAATTATTCTATCCTTATTCTGTTATCTCTAATTAGCAACTATACACAAATGTTGACTTTTTTTCTTTCTAGTCTTTTTTTCTAGGTATAGATACTTTTAAACAAAATTGAGATCATATGGAACAAATCCTCTTATAGTCTGCATTCCCAGCGAACACTGCTTAAAAACATTTTCTCATTTTATTAAATATCTTACAGATTTTAAAAAGCTTTATCCGTTGCTGAATATTTATATTTTAAAATTGCTTAAAATGTTATTACTTTAATGGAAAACTTCTTTGTACATATCTTTATGTATATCTTGGACTTTTTTTTACGGATAACTTTAATCTTTTAAAAATTATTTGGTTTCAAGGAATGACAAATAATTCAGTTTCTCCTCTCTAGCAGTTCTGGCTAAGTCCTCTTGTCTGCAAGAATTGTATCTTTATAATACCATCATGTTGGTCTGTCCGGAATGGTGCAGTAACGCTTCATTTATCTAACAACACCATTACGGAACTTCTCATAAATAAATTTTTCACATAACCGAAACACCCTTAAAAGTGTCCATACTAGATTATTGTAAAGCATGTGAGTGTGATTCTTTCTAAAATTAAATTACATATATTGCTATCCTCTTTAACATAATGAAAGTATTTGAAAATCATAATTTAACCCCTCTGGTCTAAATCACAAGCATCCTGGGACTTCCTTTGGTGGTCCAGTGGTTAAGACTCAGCGCTTTCACTGCATGGGGCTGGGTTCGATCCCTGGTCGGGGAACTAAGATCCCATTTGAAAATCATAATTTAACCCCTCTGGTCTAAATCACAAGCATCCTGGGACTTCTTTTGGTGGTCCAGTGGTTAAGACTCAGCGCTTTCACTGCATGGGGCTGGGTTCGATCCCTGGTCGGGGAACTAAGATCCCATAAGCCATGTGGCATGGCCAAGAAAAAACCCGAAAAACAAAACAAAACACACAACACACAAGCATCCTTGTAAACACTACTTATTATACAGTCAGTTCTGCTAAAATGCAATATATGTGTTTCTAAAAACCACCGTGCTATGCAGTAAACCCCCCAGTGCTTAAGGGAAAAGTAGGATCAGGGACATAACACTCAAAAACCTTTATCAGTGAGGCAGCCCAGCACTGGAGCCTACCTGGGCTCTTTGGTGGGGCTGATGGCAGACTCTGGGAGGGCTCACGCCAAGGAGTACTTCCCAGAACTTCTGCTGCCAGTGTCCTTGTCCCCACTGTGAGACACAGTCACCACCCGCCTCTGCAGGAGACCCTCCAACACTAGCAGGTTACCTGCACCACTCATAGAGCCATTTGTGAGGAAAACCTGTCACATGGTCCTACCGACCTGGCCACAGCTGACTGAATCACAGGGGACACGGGTTCAAGTCCTGGTCCGGGAAGATCCCACATGCCGCAGAGCAACTAAGCCCATGCGCCACAACTACTGAGCCTGCGCTCTAGAGCCCACAAGCCACAACTACTGAGCCCACGTGCCACAACTACTGAAGCCTGCGCGCCTAGAGCCCGTGCTCTGCAACAAGAGAAGCCACCGCAATGAGAAGCCCGCACACCTCAATAAAGAGTAGCCCCCTCCCGCCACAACTAGAGAAAGCCGCGCACAGCAACGAAGACCCAACACAGCCAAAAATAAATTAAAAAAAAAACAAACCTTTATCAGTGACACATCAAAAAAAAGTAAGATGGGAACTGAATAAAAATTGGAGCACAGTTTTACACATATTAGTTGGTCAAGAAGTAAATAGATAAAAAGTGGACTAAATATGGCATTTTACCTTGAGAAAGTCGTGACGTTTCCTGTGGACTGAGGCCCTGGAAGGGTTGCAGTTTGTGAGTCACTGTGAAGTGGTGGAAGGAGGGTTACCTGAAATCAGAAGGAAAGTTGGGGCACCCAGCTTGGAGGGCTGTGACTCGGCACATGTTGGGGGGACTGAGATCGCCAACAGATATTTGGGGCGTGGGTTTTGTGCCTTTGTGTATCCTTAGACAGCTGGGTTCCGCCCCGTGCAATCTTCTGCTATTACCTAATGTTTCTTGCAGTGAAATCATACCTAAACAAATGTCAAAATCAAGTTATGCTCAAGTTGCTCCCTACTGTATCAACCTTGGAACAAACACGAGTGTTATAGGAGAACTGAGTGTACTGTGTGGCACCAGGGTGATGTCTAGGGGATATTTCTGCTCTTCTCTATCCTAAATGGAGTTAATACATGTAAAAACACTTAGAGAAGAATCTGGCTTGAGAGTGGATACTGTGTAAGTGTAACAATAACATTGTAACGTAATAGTAACTCTAAACTGTAACAGTAACAGTAACAGTAATAATAAATGATGACTATTGATGTCTGTGGGATTCTGACTGCCTACCGTGGCAGTGCTTCCTGCCTCCTCCTAAAGGACCTATTTCTCAATCTCTTATGGCTTTTAAATGAATTTATCACGCTTCTTAGAATTACATCTAATGTGCCACCCAGTGTGGGAGAGGCTGACAGGTGCACAGACTTTAGGTTATGGTTTACCTGTGGCATCTGTTACACCTACTTAAACTCATTTATCTTATGAATGATTTATTACCTATGTATTCATTCACAGGATTGTTGGGGGAAGTAACTTATGTTTTAAGTGAGATTATCATCATGCAGAATTTTTGGATTTTCTGTTTTATTAGAAAAAAGTTGGGACTTCCCTGTTGGCACAGCGGTTAAGAATCTGCCTGCCAATGTAGGGAACATGGGTTCAAGCCCTGGTCCGGGAAGATCCCACATGCCTCGGAGCAACTAAGCCCGTGCGCCACAACTACTTAGCCTGTACTCTAGAGCCCTTCGGCCACAACTACTGAGCCTGCGTGCCACAGTTACTGAAGCCCGTGCACCTAGAGCCTGTGCTCCACAACAAGAGAAGCCACCACAGTGAGAAGCCCGCGCACCGCAACGAAGAGCAGCCCCCGCTCACCGCAACTCTAGAGAAAGTCCGCGCAGAGCAACAGAGACCCAGTGCAGCCAAAAATAAATAAATAAATAAATTTATTAAAAAAAAAAAAAGTTAACACGCCTCTCTCTTCTCATTCCCACCTGCAAAAGTGAAGTGTGCTTCAATGGATACATCTGAAGGGCATTTACAAGTTGTTGATGAATTTCTATAAGTTGTTATTGTTCGCTTCTATTTACAGCTGCTTCTGTGTTTGTCAGATGAGCTCATCTTTGGAAGGTGAGGCAGGCAAGTGTGATTTCGGAAGACCTTCCCTCCCAAGTCACAGTATAATTAGAAGTCCACATCCTCCCTAAGTTGCTTTTTAGAACTCCCTGAGAAGGACATTTTTATCGTGAACGGTTGCCAACAAGCCTTGCTGATTCCGGCTTTAGTAACTTTAATTAGACGACAGATCAAAACACCATCTAGATTTAGCAAGTCTTGTTAGTATTGTTCTGAAAGAAAAGTAGCTAATATAGCTCATCATTTAGATATTCCAATGAAATCTGTATTTTAATTATGCAGAGACTGTGAATAGCAATGGGGTGTTTTGATTTTTAATTTCTAATCTGACTTTGAATGTTAACTTTTTGTCTCTACACAATTTCTAGATATATTCGGGCTGCCTGACCTCATTGAGTGATTGCTATTAATTAACAAGACTGTGGGAAAAAGGAAATTGCCTTCTGAGCTTTGTACCAAAGACCTGGGAAAAGTAAGTAATTTTCTATTTTGCTTTTTAAAAATTTTGTTAAATTTCTCTCAGAAAGTTAACAGTTTGTCTGTGACTTTTCTACTTCCTTTCTTTCCTGGCTTTGTAAGTTTTATATGCTCTTACAGACTTGAAACATGGAAAGGGACTCAGGAGACCTTTAAAAAAAAAAAAAAACCTTTCAAGAGATTAGGATGACTTTCTGCAATGTGCCATTTCTTAGGGATTTCATAAACTGAGTCCTCAAGGTTGTGATAAAACCTTTATTAGGTGCTCAGTAGATGAACTAAACTCTAAAGGCAAGACAGTGTAATATGGTGTGACAGAAGAGTGAGTCCAGTTTTCTGAGCTTCAGGAGTTTTAGACTTGTAGATAAGCTCTTTGGTTCTGAATTTTTTAGAATAAGAATGTAATCCATTTGGTTCTTTTCTTGTCTAGAAAGGAAAATAAAATGTAGAATCACTTGTTCAGTAAGTCCCTCATGTAGCTTGGTTTTGGAAGAATTGATGCGTCTGTCAGTTTTATTGTTTTATAACTTTTTCGAGAAACTCTAAGATAGTTTAATTGAGAAACCTGTGTGAATGGCTTGACTATCTTGTAGAAAAAATTGTTTGGTGCCATAAAGTTCAGTTTATTTCCCTGATCTTTTTGAAGAGAAAGGTAAAATGGGCCCTAAAATTAATACAGTCTACTTTTTTGTAGATAGTACTTGGAAATGTGAGTGGCCCATAAGAATGTAAGTGAAACAACACACACACACACACACACACACACACACACACACACGCGCACTCACGCACGTGCGTTCACACACACCTCCTTTCTGGTGTATTCCAGAAGCAATATCATTGACAGTAGGAACTGTTTGCTCATTAAATCACTAGATAGTTTTCTAAACTTTGTATTCTTTGTGTATTGCAGCTCCTTTACATTTCTGACAGTACAAATGAGATAGGTGAAACATTCCTAAAACAAAACAAGACAGAAAAGAACTATACTCTAGAAGTTCCATAGAAGCATTAAACAGTAAGATCAGATTTTATTGTTATATTGTTTGTAGTATAAATTTATTTATAACTAAATTGTGTGTTACTTGAAATAATTTTAATAAGGTAAGGGTCTTTAATTATGAAGCTGTTTTGAAGTTAAATAAGATGTACTGAAAAAATATTACATACACGCACGGAGTATACACACACCACGAAAACAGTTTCTGAGAGCCATCAAGTCTCTGCTAAAATATAAATCCAATGAAAGCAAGGACTTCGAAAATTTTCTCCAAAAACATTTTCTTTTTGTTACAGTGAAATATTTGCAGTACTGAAATACTATTGTCAGTGGAATTAAAAAAAAAATGATAGCAATATATTTAGTTGAATTTTTTAGCCTTGTATTCACATATTAACCTTAAAATAAAGGATATTTTTTCCATTCTGGAAGGATATTTGAAAGAGGATTATGTTGGAAGTCACCAGTCTGTCCACAGAAGTAGAACGAAAAGAGCAAAGGATTAATTCTCTGGCCATTAGGATCTCAATATTTGCAGTGGTGTTTAGATTGGAAATAAAACTTAGCCCCAGCAAGTGAGCTACTTAAACTTCCTTTCAAATAATTTAGCATTTCTTTAAAATTTAATATAGTCCCTGGTGAAATATTTTCCTTCCATTACACCAAAATATTCCCTTTGTGATATTGCTGTAAAAGTTACTTTTCCATTTTGTAGAAGCAAGGCATCAGTAGGACTTTTGATCACCACAGTAAGCTAAAGACAGTCCCTGTGTTACCAAAGGGACTATGGCAGAAGGATCCCTGCTTACTGAGACTGATGTCATAGGTGAAAATTTATATGCACAGAAGGATGTTCACAGTTGACTTTTAAGTTAAAAAGAAGGTGGTTATAATGCATAAGTATGCTCTGTATCAATCTAGTCCTGAAGAACTAGTTATATGGAAGTCAGCATTAAGGGAGAGGGCAGGGTTGGGGGAGATGGAGGGAAGTCCCTTCTGAAATTTACAAAAGTCACAGGTGAATGTTTCTGACAGTACTTTGAAAACTGTTAAGGGGTACTTAAATGAATTGGTGACTTATTTGGGGGGAGGTTAGTGTAATTTTAGGGAAAATTCAGAACCCTAAACAACCACCACACTTCCTTTTTTTTTGACTGTACGCGGGCCTCTCACTGCTGTGGCCTCTCCCGTTGAGGAGCACAGGCTCCGGACGCGCAGGCTCAGCGGCCATGGCTCACGGGCCCAGCCGCTCCGCGGCATGTGGGATATTCCCGGACCGGGGCATGAACCCGTGTCCCCTGCATCGGCAGGCGGACTCTCAACCACTGCGCCACCAGGGAGGCCCCCACACTTCCTTTTAACTCCCATTTGTCCTCTACTTTTATTTTTTTCTTCATCACAAATATGTTTTCAAAGACTTCCTTGTTTCAGGTATTTTATTTAATTGTTTGAAGTAGGTTTGTGGAAACTTGAGTCTATAATATTGACAAAATGTGGATGCACTTTTGAAAAATTAACCATGGATTATTTTAAAAGAAGTAGAAAATAGCTTCTATTTTATTATCCTGTTTAATACATATATATGCTCATTTTTATGTTAATACTATCAGAGTAGTATATGCTACAAATTATTTGGTATCCTTTCTTTTCCACTTAATAAATAATGAATTCCCATGCTAATAAATACTTGTCTACAATATCATTTTTAGTGAAAGAGAAACAGTTGAATCTTAGCTTTTTATTTAATTTTAGGTGATCCTGGCTTTCAGTTAGAAGGGAGTATGAATATGTGAAATATATGGCGTGGGTTTTTCATCTGTGAACAGAGAATCGACTAGGATTCACCTTCTACAATCTCTACTGGGTTTACTGTAACCAGACATGTTCTGAACAGGAGGCTTGTGGGACTAAATATGTGTTAAAAATGGTAAATGTCACTGTTTGACGGGTACTGTGTATAAAGCTTGTGTCTTCTTTGGTCCCTTTGTTATATTACAAGAGTGCAGGTGACATCTTCCTCCCGCTTAGCTGTCTTCATCAATATTTCTGTGCCTAAGGAAGGATTCTACCCATGTATTTCTCCCTCCCAAGAAGCTCTTAATATCTCAGATGAGGTGATGGGTACAGAAGGAACATTTCATAGACTTTGGAATATAATTTATTGGAGCAAATTGAAATCCAAATTAATTGGAGATGCAAAATGAATTATAGACCTTTGCATGCCTTCTCAATTTTAGGTTCACTTATTAAGCCAGCATTTTTTGCACAACTACCATGTGCCAGGCACTGTGTTAGGAGCTCATTATACAAAGATGAATGAGATATGCTCTTGCTTTCAGGGAACTTAATTTGAGTTTCAAATTCAGATTCAAATAACATATATTCAGTGTGTATTATGTGATATTCTGGATATTCTCAAATGAGGCGTTTGACCACTAACATTCAGTAATGATATTCATTGACCCATCCCTTCCAAAATAAATCATGAATAGAATTTTCTAATCCTTACGGGTTTTTTTTCCATTATATTTTCCTGAACTTTTGGTACCTGCTACTACTTGTTAAGTTAAATTAGCAAATAGAAAAAAAAAAGTTAATGAATAACAAGCATTTAATCAATAAACTTAGAACAATGATTTAAAAAACATGTGTGTATATATTTATACACACATATGTGTACACACACACACACACACACACACACACACAATATTTGGGAAGCAGTATGTATATAATGTAGTTGTAATTTCTCCTAGTAGAATAATTCTTGGTTCATGTGGTACAGTTAAGTATACCAAGATTTCTGATATTCTGCCCTTAGACTGGCTCCGCTGTCTGAGCGAGTGTGGAAGTCAAAGTAGTGAGTCACTAGATTGTCACAGTAATTCTTAGGGTGGGGATTATTGAAACTCGGGGGAAAGTAGCTCGCCAGCATTCACACAGCTAGAAAAGGTTTGAGTTAGGATTCTAACTCTGATCCATCTAACTTTAAAGCCCATGAGGCATCCATCTGACTCTGGTGAGCTTGTAGGGAAGATGGATTCACAAATGCTGTGGGCCTGCTGAGGAAGGGGCAGTCATTTCCCGAGGAATCAGGAGTCTGTATGGCATTGGGCATGTTCCCCATTTTCTCAAAGTCCATCTCTTCATCTTTAAAGAAGAGTTGGTAGTAGGATCTAGCAGGGCATTGGACCAGAGCAATTAAGGAGCATTGGTAAGAGAAGTAGCTAGGCATGTGAGTTGGAGAAATAATAGGTCTGGGACTGGAAGCCACTGCTAGCATTTAACCCTGGGAGTGTGCTGGGAACTGTATTAAGAGTTTTACATATTTCATTTTATTTAATCCTATATATCAGTTCTGAGAGGTAGGTGTTATCGCCCCATTGTAAAGATTTTGAAACTGAGGCTCAGTGAGGTTAAATAACTTGTCTAATGTCACATAGCTAGGGAGTGGAGTGGTCAAGACTTGAACTCAGGTCTGTATGACTCTCATGTTTATGCTCTTAACCACTGTGCTATGATCAGAAGTAATCCTTTCTGTGTGTCAAACTCCCTTAATACCCTACTTCAGTCTCTCTGATAGTATATTCTGATTTTATCTTTTATTGTTTTTAACTTGAATTGGGTTATAGTTATTTACATAATGTTTAATAGACTGTAAGGTCTTGAGGCCTGGGATCCAGTCTCATGCACTTTTTTTTTTTTTGGTCTTTCATAACTCTTTGCTCAGTAAAATTTGCATTGATAAGATGAATAATCTCTAAGATATTTTGTCCCTTGAAATGCAGTGTTTTAAAATTATATATGTAAAGCTTCTGTTGAAGTTATATTAAGTGTTACTTAAATGGGGGTAATTGGATTTTAGTTTGATATTTATTTATTTATTTACCTATTTAGTTGTTTGATATCTAGATTGATCTCTAAAGTTTCAGGAAATTCCTAATTGCCATTTTATCTTGTGACTTGCTGTCCAAAACTGAAGCTGAGACTAAAATGCACTTCTTGTAAGCCCTTTTGGAGGCTGTAAAGCTGTGCTTGCTGCTTCATTGCTATGGCAGGTATAAAACTGTCTTAAATGATATTTTTGAGTCCATAAAAAATACTACACCATCATTCATGCAGGTAAGGACCTCAGTTTGTGAAAATATGTGGAGCCCTTGTGTTGACGGTTACTCCTGTTGGTCCTGGCTGGTTTCAGATTTAGACAACAAACAGAAGTACTTTTCTGGTTCAGGGCATATTATGGGAGACCGTTGGGGTCAGTCTGCCTAGGTTTGCACCCTAGTTTCTTGGTTTATGAACTCTGTGACTCATGACAAGAAAGCATCTGTAAAAGGAAGATGGATAAGAAGACAGGTTGTTATAATAGGTTTGTGTACTTGGTTCACTGGGAATTTAGGGAAAAATATATCTGTATTCAGATGGGAGCCACTTTTGCTCAGATACTCTTTAAAAGGAGGCCAAAACTGTGAGCTCGTAGGACAGAACTTGACGGTTCAGTATCACAGCCCGTGTTTATCCCTAACCCGTTGCTGTTTTTAAACCAGAGCTCACGTTCTCTTGTAACTACTACATTTATTTTCCTGAGCTCTAAGGGGGTAGTTTAGGCTTTGCTTCATGTTCCCCATACTGGAGGAAAGCAGGAAACGACGTCTTTTAAGAAAATAGAAACTGTTACTGAAGATCAGCATTGCCTCCGGGCTTTGAGAAACTCGGGGGTTCCTTTCATCTTCCAAGAGAGCTGTGAGGAAGGAAAGCGAACCCTGGGGAAGTTTCATAGCTTGTCTCTGCCGCTGTTGCTGGAAAAGGGGAAAGTAAGGGCCCGTAAATAGCTGTCATGGCCTCAGTTGATGGCAGGTTCAGGTGTGCTAGAAATAAAGCACAGGGAGCTGCTTATTCCCACGGCTGCTCCTCGGCCTGACAGCAGGAGAATGGGTCTCAGAACGTGGCTCTACAGTGAAAACAAAGTGTCCCGTCCATCACGGGCATACATTTCATAAATTTTAAGGTGCACAAAGATTCATGATGTTATTCCCTTGAGGTTTAATATCTTCGACTGCTAACAAGTTGGGTAAAAATACTCTTCAGTCTCAGTCTTATTCTTGTAGTTTTTGATTGCTTAGTTTTGCACTTTGAAGGTAGGGCAGACTTGGCCTGTACCTTCTTGATGGTGAAAAGCAGGAGCTATCAATAAATGCTGAATTTAAAAACCATTTCCAGGGTTACCTCCCCCCACTAAGTGACCCTTGCAAAAAAGCTTTAGTCTGCTGTAAGCTGGTAATCCCTTAATACATGGATACCCTGGTGGGGAAAATAAAATCGGATTGTATACCTTTCCCTTTTACTTGTGGACTAATTGTTGTTCTCCTGCATTTAAAAGCAGATGTTAAACTCTCCCTTTGATGTTCCACAGCAGACAGACTCCAGTTGTGTGTTACCACTTCTGATGCATATCTGTTGTTAAATGAAGATCAGCTTTGGCAAATTACAGTTTGATGGTCACATTTTGACCTGGAGCCACAGAACAGAATGGCAATTTATTCTTTCATCTGACACACATTTAGTGGGTTCCTGCCTGGCCCTTTACATAAATTGTTTTCAAATCTCACAAATACCACAAAAACCTAGCAAACTTGATAGTGCTATCTCTATTTTATAGATAAGAAAAATAAGGCATAGAGAATGATTAGAAAACTTGCCGAGGGTTACATTGCTATTAAGTGGCTGGGATTTGATCTGGGGTTTTTGGCTGACTCCAAAGCTGTTACTGTGGTGGGGAGGTGGGGGGAGGGAGTGGGGAGACTGCCTTTTGAGAGAGGAGTTGATCAATGGAGCAAAGATCTTGAGGTGTTGACATAAAAAAAAGTCATTAACCATGAGCCAGTCATTCATTCATTTATTCAACAGATATTTATTGAGTGTCTATTTTGTGCTAGACACTCTGCAAGGTGCTGGAAACTCAGTGGTGAGCAAGACATAATCCTTCACTAGCTTCAAGGAGGAAAAAGGTATGCAAGAAAGAGTGTTCCCCTCCAAAAGCTGCTGTGTCTTGGTTGGGAGAGCGGAAGAGCTTTTATAACGTTTTTTTTAAGATGTGGGAATTTTGATGCCTTAATGAAAGTTGTTTAGTTTATTCTTCTTTTATATCAATGTATATACTGTACTAAATTATCTACAAATAAATAGAGAGGTGGCTTCACTAGGAAACTTGGCAACTGCATTCCTTGGTTGGGCTGCTTAGGACATGCAGAAATGGAGGCTGGAGTGAAATGGTATTGAGGTTTTTTTTTTTTAATTTATTTGGTTGCGCCGGGTCTTGGTTGCGCCTCACAGGCTCCTTAGTTGCAGCTCGCTGGCTCCTTAGTTGTGGCATGCGAACTCTTAGTTGCGGCAGGCATGTGGGATCTAGTTCCCTGACCGGGCATTGAACACGGGACCCCCGCATTGAGAGCGTGGAGTCTTAACCACTGCGCCACCAGGGAAGTCCCCTGTATTGAGTTTTAAACAAAGTGTGGTGAATAAAAATTTGAACAATGAGCTGGCAAGGACTGAATCTAATTCAGTTTTGGGATCCCCATTTTATGTAGGAGGACTTAGCACAGGGCCTGGTATGTAGCAAGTTCCTAGAAATTCTGGCTTATTGGTTCAGTGATGAGACATAAAATAAGGAAAAGAGGGGAAAGGAAGCTTGTGGGTTGTGGGGTGTGGGTGGGAGATAAGGTAATATCGAGGAGGAGTGTGAGGGTAGCTGTAAAATAAACCGATAAATAAATAAGGAGAGCACACGACATAGGGCAGACTTGATTCGTATGTACAAACCCTTTTAATATCCAAGGCGGGGAGGAGCTGTGTTTATGTAACCTGGAAATGCCATTGCGTTTGGGTGCCTGAGAGAGAATGCAGCTTTCTCTTGACCATCTGATTGGACTCCTCTTCTGACTTTCTATTCACACATGAACCCACTCTGCCCCCTTTCCCACCATGAACTTTATTTCACTTTTTTGAGACTTTTGGCTTTTAAGCGCACTGTTTGGTTCTTTAATAAGTAGGGTGGCAATATGTGTCAGTTTGCTGGGACAGTCCTGACTGTGCCTGTTGCTATTTTTGATAATGCCTCCTTTCAGAACCAAGTGCTCTGGTTTGGATGATAAATTAAATGGCCACCCTACTAATAAGGGAATTTGATGACATTCTGTATCATTAAAAAAAAAATTCTTGGGCTTCCCTGGTGGCGCAGTGCTTGAGAGTCCGCCTGCCGATGCAGGAGACGCGGGTTCGTGCCCCGTTTCGGGAAGATCCCACATGCCGCGGAGCGGCTGGGCCCGTGAGCCATGGCCGCTGAGCCTGCGCGTCCGGAGCCTGTGCTCCGCAAATGGGAGAGGCCACAACAGTGAGAGGCCCGCATAACGCAAGGAAAAAAAAAAAAAAAAATTCTTTACAGCATTCAGACTACTTTGATGAATTACCTTAATGTGGATTTAGTACCTGTAAAATTTCGAAGCAGACTAGTGTCTGATCTCTTATAATAAGTAGGAAGAAGAGAAAATGAGCGGTACCTGAAAAGATTCAGATGTAGAGAGATACAAGCCAATTTCAACAAGAACTTTAATTACAACTAATGACTGGCATAGCCTATGAGAAAGGGCATTTAAAGACTGTCCTGATGATGGGCAGTGTTGAGGGAATCTAGCATCTTTTGAGATAATCTTGTCTTGATTGCTAGTTTTTATTTAGAATTTCAGTGTTTCCACAGCAGTGGTAATTTAATTCAGATGTACTTTCATTTGTTCTCTAAGTAGAAAGTAGAAGAAATAATTTCTTAGAACAGAGGTTTTGTCAGAGGTTTAAATAAATGACGGGAGGGGAAGTTGTTGAATTCAAGTTTTTTCCTTAAATCTGTTAAATTGTGTCTTTCGTAATAATACTAATAATATTTTAATAGTAATAATATTTTAATCAAGTGAGATTCACATAGGGATTCAGTGCACATTAATAGAATATATGCTGGGGCTTTTCTCTTAATAAATAGGGTTAAATTGGTTTTATAGTTCGCGTGGATTTGAAGACATGAACTAGTATTTTGTCATACAGATATATGTAAAAGTTTTTTAGGTATTCAGGTAATGCTTGACAATAATTGGAGCATGAGAGTTGGGTAGGATTAAAATCATGCTTATTAGACCAGTCTTTTCCATATTAATATTGATATTTTATGAGATAATGATGCATTTACCTTCAAGTCCCATAGTTTCTTGTTCCCTGCAATGTTATCTTTCATAGGAGGGTAGATTTCCAGAGTAGAGGGACTGTTTCTATACAGTCTTAAAATTCTGTTTGTTTTGGAATAAGATTCTGGCTCTGCCTCAGGCTATCTGTGGGTGAGTTCTGTGGGTGAGTTCTGAGCCTCATTTTCTAGCCTATAAAGTGGGAATAATAGTATCTATTGCTTAGAGTTTATTAATATAGTGTTTATTCATTCCTGCATCTGTGATAAGCACTAACAAAAAGGTTAATGTTCTCCAAGGCTTAGGAATCAATAGCAAAAACTGAGATGGAGAGACATGTATTATTGTTGGAAGGATGAGACTCAAAATAGTTGACAACCAGATTCTGGCCAATCAGAATGGATGCTGACTATAAACACTGGACAGTTATCACGGTGCTCACCTACTGAATATCATCCTGTGTTATCGGTATCCGGAAATCTGTTTAACCTGTGATGATTTGCAAGAAACCCATTGTGTCTCCTAGTTATAAATTAATGCTTCCTCTTCTGAGGTGATCGGGAAAGGGCACCATCTTCATATGATGAGGTGAACCTAGCTCTCATACCTGGATTCCTGTCCCAAGATTCCCTTTTCTTTGGGGACCTTGCTGGTCATTGCTGCCAGTACTGTGGTAGCTCTGCTATCCCACTCTGCTTTCCTATTTCCCACTCCATCCTTAGCTTGGAAACATGTCCTTAGTTCCCTATAGTAGATAAAAGTTGAGTTTATGACCTTTAACAAAACCCTGAGAGTCCCGTAAAATTGCTACTAGACATGGCATACTGAGACTCATCCTCACTGGGCCCTTACAAGGCTACCTCTCTGGCCTAGACCACCAGCCCCCTCTCCCAGAAGTGACTATCAGCATATTTAGTTGTAGAGGCCAGGCGTCAAATAGATTAAGGCCCTGGAAGAGGGAGATTTCTGCCAGGTCTTTCCTTCCTAATTTTCATTTCTTATCTCAGGCTCTGCTTCTTCCCAGAATAATTGACACTGGGAAGTCCACCTCTCACAGGGAAGATCCTGACCACTTACCCCAGGGATGGGACGACAATAGCCACAGCTATCAAAAATTGCAGAATCAGTGCAAAGGCTTCCGTATAATCCTATGAGGTCCCTTTCCTAAGGCAGGTGTGAGTTGGTTTAATCATATTGGGCATATACTGATGTGGTCAAGAATCTTTTGTGATCACTTCACACCTGTTAGAATGGCTGTCATCAAAACTACAAGAGGTAAAAAGTGTTGGGGAGGATGTGGAGAAAAGGAGCTCTTATGCACTGTTGGTGGGATCGTAAAATCGTGCAGCCACTATGGAAAACAGTATGGAGGTTCTTCAAAAAATTAAAAATTAAAAATAGAACTACCATAAGATCCAGCAATTCCACTTGTGGGTATATGTCTGAAGGAAATGAAATCACTATCTAGAAGAGATATATTTGTTCCCCCATGTTCATTACAGCATTGTTTACAATAGCCAAGACATGCCAAGTATCCATCACCAGCTGAATGGATAAAGAAACTGTGGCATATATATCCAGTGGACTATTATTCAGACATCAAAAAGAAGAAAATGCTGCCATTTGCAACAACATGGATGGACCTTGAAGGCATTATGTTAAGTGAAATAAGTCACACGGAAAGACAAATACTGTATGATCTCACGTATGTGTGCAATCTAAAAAAATCCTGAATTTACAGAAACAGAGAACAGATTGGTGGTTGTCTGAGGTGAGGGGTTTGTGGGTGGGAGAGGTAGTCAAAAGGAACAAACTTCCAGTTATGAGATAAATAAGTCATGGGGATGTAATGTGCAGCATGGTGACTGTAGTTAACAATACTGTACCGTATATTTGAAAGTTGCCAAGAGAGTAGATCCTAAAAGTTCTCATCACAAGAGAAAAAAATTTTAACTGTACGTGGTGATGAATGTTAACTAACTTACGGTGGTGATCATTTAGTCATAAATACACATGTCAAGTCATCATATTGTACACCTTAAACTAATACAATGTTATATGTCAATTATAGCTCAATAAAACTGGAAAGAGAAATCATTTTGTGGGGAGATTTTTTCTGCCAACAGACTAAGGTGGTACTCCCGACCTGAAGCTCAGGAGTTTTATTAGGGAAGAGACGGAGGAACACTGGGAACCTAGGTTCTAGTCCCTGTTTTGCTAACTGCTAGTTGTGTGACCTTGAGTTACATAGGTACCCCTTCCTGGGGTCCTCATTTTCTTATCCATAAAATGATTTTCACATGTAATATGATTTTAAAGGTCTTTGTCAATCAGAAATTCTATGCATCTATAATAACTCCTAAAAATGCACAGTACAGGGCTTCCCTGGTGGCGCAGTGGTTGAGAGTCCGCCTGCCGATGCAGGGGACACGGGTTCGTGCCCCGGTCCGGGAGGATCCCGCATGCCGCGGAGTGGCTGGGCCCGTGAGCCATGGCTGCTGAGCCTGCGCGTCCGGAGCCTGTGCTCCGCAACGGGAGAGGCCACAGCAGTGAGAGGCCCGCGTACCGCAAAAAAAAGAAAAAAGCACAGTACAATTTTGGAACAAATTGAACCTCTCTGTATCTGATGATGGTGATTACCTTCCTTGACACTGCCCTGGTTTGTGATTGTAGCTGTTTTGTGGAGACCCAGGTATCTGTTGCTGGAAAAACCCTTTCCACCCATTATCTGAATATTATACTATTCCGTTGGTATGCTTTTCAAGTGCAATGGCAGAACAGGCTCACCAAGTCTCGCCTGTGATTGTCTCGTGCAAAAAGTTGTGGATTTGGTCCATTGTCAGCCTGAATGTTAGTGATGATGCCACCCTATTTTAAATGTTGAATCCTCTGTATGTCTGAATGGTAGCTTCCAATTCTCAATTTTCAATATATTACTTTATAGGTTGATTAATTATTATTAATGTCTGTTGGTAACTTGGAGCAATTCACCCTTAAAACTTACTGAAAGAGAGAATATGTGCGGACTTCACAATTGCAGAAATGTCTTTGGGGTTTTGATAAGGATTCCACTGAATATGTGTATCTCTTTGGGTAGTATTGACATCCTAACAGTATTAAGTCTTCCAGTCTATGAATGCAGGATATCTTTCCATTTATTTGACTTTTCTTGAATTTCTTTCAGCCACATTTTGCAGTTTTCAGTGTATAAGCCTTTTGCCTCCTTGATTAAGCTTATTCCTAAGTATTTTATTCTTTTTTGATTCTATTATAAATAGAATTGTCTTTAGTTTTCATTTTGGATTGTTCATGGTTAATGTATAGAAATGCAACTGATTTTTGTGTGTTAATTTTATATCCTGTAACTTTGCTGAATTTGTTTATGAGTTCTACCATTTTTTTTTCTTTTTTCTGGAATCTTTAGTGTTTTCTACATCTGTGATGGGTTTTCATGTCATCCGTGAACAGAAATAATTTTACTTCTTCCTTTCCAATTTGGATGCTTTTTATTTCTTTTTCTTACGTAATTGCTCTGGGTAGGGCTTGCAGTACTATATTGAACAGAAGTGGCAAGAGTGAGCATTCTTGCCTAGTTCTTGATCTTAATGGAAAAGCTTTCAGCCTTTTCCATTATTGAGTATATTGTTAGCTGTGGGTTTTTCATATAAGGCCTTTATTTTGCTGCAGTAGTTTCCTTCTATTCCTAATTTGTTGAGTGTTATTTTATCATGAAAGAGTATTGAATTTTTCAGGTTTATTTTCTGCATCAATTGAGATGATCAGGTGATATTTTTTTCCTTCATTCTTTTAATGTGGTGTATTACATTGGTTGATTTTCATATGTTGAACCATCTTTGCATTTCAGCAATAAATGCCACTTTTAATATGCTGTTGCATTCTGTTTGCTAGTATTTTGCTGAGGATTTTTCCATCAGTATTCATAAGGGATAATGGTCTGTAGGGGTTTGTTTGTCTGTTTGTTTTATGTAGAAAACTTTCGTTGGTATTAGTGTAATGCTAGCTTCATAGAATGAGTTTGGAAGTGTTTCCCCCTCTTTAATTTTTTTAGGAGGACTTGAGAAGGATTCTTCTTTTTTAAATGTTCCATAGAATTTACTGGTAAAGCCATCTGGTCCTAGGCTTTTCTTTCTGAGATTACTGATCAGTTTTGTTATTAGTTATAGGTCTGATTTTCTTTCTTCATAGTTCCATCTTGGTAGGTGTTTTTAGAAACGTACCCATTTCATCTAGGTTGTCAAATTTGTTACCATACAGTTGTTCATAGTACTCTTTTATAATCCTTTTTATATCTTTACAATTGGTAGTAATGTTCTCTTTTTTATTTCTGATGTTAGTTATTTGAGTCTTCTTTCCTTTTTTTTAGTCTAAAGGTTTGTCAATTTTGTTGGACTTTTTAAAGAACCAGACTCTTGGCTTTGTTGATTTTTCCCAGAGGTTGGCTTTTATGACTTTTATCCATTCTTACAGTGAATGTAAGCAAACTGATGTTTATATTAGTTTAGTATTAGACTTCTGTATTTTGTTTTTGTTATTTGGCAACGAGTAAGACCCCTTTGCCTTACATATGTAGATGTATGAAGGGTATAAATAATCAATGCTTTTAAAATAATGCACTTGACATTTTTTTCTCCCTGGGTGATATTTTTGTCTCACTGCTTATTGTAGTTTGTTCTTACAGTTTGTTGCATTGTTGTGGTTACTCTCTCAGGGATAGTTAAGGTGGTGTCCCATGATTTGGTTTCCAACTGGAAAGTTCCTTACATTTTCTTCATGTTAAACTGCTAAAAGTTCAGGTGAGATTAATTAATTTCCATTATTATTTTAAGTAAAAAGCCAATTATTTATAGAAATGCGTGAACTTAGGGAGGAAAGCTTAGAGGACTAGGTAGAAAATTACAAATTTTAATTCTGTTTTTGTGAACCATGATGCTTCATTCACTGATGTGGACATACTGCCTCTTCGCATCTTACTCCTCCATGCAAAAATTTTGAGGTTACCAAAATTCAGTCAGTGGCCCTCTCTGTGATTATAAACCAACAGGAAGTTTCAGCATTACTTTCAAGGGAATGCCACTCAAAGCAATTCATTTCATAGCCCCCACCCTACCCCGAGCTAAAAAATCTTGTCTAGGCCTGTTGGCTTACCTTAATTACTTTTTAAAAAATAATTAATTAATTAATTAATTATTTTTGGCTGTATTGGGTCTTTGTTGCTGCGCGCGGGCTTTCTCTAGTTATGGCAAGCGGGGGGCTACCTCTTCATTGCGGTGCGCAGGCTTCTCGTTGCGGTGGCTTCTCTTGTTGCGGAGCACAAGCTCTAAGTGTGCGGGCTTCAGTAGTTGTGGCTCGCGGGCTCTAGAGCGCAGGCTCAGTAGTTGTGGCGTACGGGCTTAGTTGCTCTGCGGCATGTGGGATCTTCCCAGACCCGGGCTCGACCCCGTGTCCCCTGCATTGGCAGGTGGATTCCCAACCACTGTGGCACCAGGGAAACCCTTAATTACTTCTTGGTAGTCCATTTATTCAATCCATTTGGACCAAGTATATTTGATCTCAGGGGTATGATGAAGACTTGACTTCTGTTGTGTGATGTCCTTGTTTCTCTCATTATCCCAGTCTTTATGTAGACTTATTTGTGAGTCAAATAATTTATTTTGATAAGAGATTTCTATCACTTTCCCCATAGATTTGTTAGTTTATTGTTATCTAGAAATTACTTTTATTTCACCAATAAAATAGTTTCTCGTACAGTTGCTTTATTCTGTTTATTCTTTTTTCTATCTCATT
The DNA here is from genome assembly GCF_000442215.2 of Lipotes vexillifer. NCBI lineage: Eukaryota > Metazoa > Chordata > Mammalia > Artiodactyla > Lipotidae > Lipotes > Lipotes vexillifer. The sequence goes on along the minus strand of NW_006779909.1, from coordinate 825,762 downwards.
GATTCTAAGACATACATCTTTCACATTTTAACATTCTTGAAATTTGATGTATCTTGCAATTGCTGACATCTTATAACTATTCTTGGCAGCACTTTTGTTTTTATTCTTAGCACATGAAATAGTGGTGTAGCTTCCAATAGCACTTAGATTTGGTGAAATAAGCAAAATTTGTGTGGTTAGCCCAACACACATTAATAATCATTGTAACAATTACTGTTAGACACGTAATGTTAAAATGCTACTTTTGCAAGAATCTGTAATGGCAATATAACAGTTTTACAATAGGAGCTATAAATGATGAATTAAATATCAAGTATTACAAAAAGTTTAGAGTGGAAAAATCACCTATAAGCTCCAAATCTATTTACTTAAACAAGTATTTTTGTGTTTATTTCATTCCAGTCTTTTTTAACATACGTATATATTTTTATTTGGTTGTAGTTGTAGTATACATCTTATTTTGACCCCTTCTTTTTTATTATTGTTACATCTTAATTTCCTCTGTTGCAGGCCTTCATGTTTGTCATTTTTGTTTTGTTTTTCTGTTTGTTTGTTTGTTTTGCGGTACGCGGGCCTCTCACTGCTGCGGCCTCTCCCGCCGCGGAGCACAGGCTCCGGACTCGCAGGCCCAGCAGCCATGGCCCACAGGCCCAGCTGCTCCGCGGCACGTGGGATCCTCCCAGACCGGGCCACGAACCCGCGTCCCCTGCATCGGCAGGCGGACTCCCAACCACTGCGCCACCAGGGAAGCCCCGTGTTTGTCATTTTTAATGGTTCCATGATCTATCCTGTCTTTGACCGTAATAAAACAGCACATTGCCCAATTGTTGAAAATTCAGAATATTGCCATTTTTCCTATGATGAATAATGCTTCAGTGAACACCTCTTTTGCGTATTTTTTGATTCTTAATTTTGACCATTTTCTTAGTAAAATATAACTTTGTAGAAGCCTCCTGAACTTTGTTTTTTTGTCAAGAATCAATCTTTGTATTCAGATAAATCACCAAATAAATAGCTACTATTTTAGTGCCGTTCATTCATTCATCATCAGTATATTGGATTATTCTGTGTTCAGTAGTGCCAAGAGCTAAGTATTAAAAGTTCAACAGTGTACACCTCTGACCTGTAATATCTCATAGTCCAGTGGGAGACTCAGACTGGTCAAAAATAAATATAGCAATATGAGTGATGTTGGAAAGATATGGTAAAGTTTCTTAGTTGCATGAAGTTGACTTTGACAGTATTGATGATTGGTATCCTTTATGATATAAGAGGTGTGGACGTATTCATGTCACATAAAATCTTTTAAGTGTGTATAATAGGCTTAATAATATGACAGAAATTGGTCTCATTTGACCTATCCAACCTCTTGTCCTTCACATTTAAATCTTTCTGGGGGGCTTGTGATCCAGTGTTCATCAGTGTTCCATGTGTCATGTTTCTGCAATATGCTAAGTTCCCTGTTGCCAGTAGGTGTGTCACATGGCGCATTCCTGTTCCACACCTACTACAAACTGCTGTGCGTGTAGTAAATGTTGAAGGATTGGTGTTTATTTGACTTGCTTTCAGTTACTAGTTTTTCAAGTGAGTGATAATATTTCACCATTTTACAGTTTCCTTAGAACTTCATTGACTGTCAGTTTTCATTGTGTGATATTGGTGAAACCAATGCCATTTTAGTTACATCTTATCATTTGTTTAAAAAATTTAGATTAAGAAGGTGTTTGAGAGATTATATACTCATATAGAGATTCTTATAGTAAAAGTTTAAAAAAAATCTGCTACTTACGATGGTTGGAAGCAGAACCTAATCAGAATGAAACAAACCCCCTCAGTGTGAATTTCTGAATGATCTCTTAAGCCATTGGAGAGGGGAGAAAAACAAAGAAATATTTCTATATACCTAAATATTAATTCAGGCTTTGGATATAGTGAGTCTGTTTTGGAAATAGCTTTTAGGGTTTCACCATTTAGAAATTCAGTAACTAGCTGTGAATTTGCCTCCTTTATACTTGTGTATCAGAAACTGAGCCTTATTTTAAAATTTCTCACAAAAGTAGTCTTGGAAAAAGCTTTTGAGACTGATTTCTTGGGATCCCCCCACCTTTTCATTTCTGAAACCTAAGTAGCAAAATCAAAACCTGTGCTTTGTTCTGTACAGAGCTAAAATCAAACCTGTGCTTTGTTTTGTGTTTGTATAGAGCTGTGGTGATTAGATTGCATATTTACTTTGACACACATGCATGTTGCTGTGTGGAATCACTGTCCATTGTAATCTCCAAATGAAACAGGGAGCTGGGGGTGGGGTGGTGATCTGGGATTAACTGAGATGAATTTATCTCAGCTTTTCAAAACACTGTGTGAGCACAATATAATTCACCTGGACAACTGTGGAATAAAACTCTTGTTTTAGTGGCCATTAGATATTTCATGGGAACTGACGGCACAGGAGAAGAATATATGGTAAAGATGCTTTGGCAGTTGATAGAATTTGAAGTAGCATTTACATCACCAACTGAAATACAATTAATTTTTTTTCCAAGATGATTTATGTAGCCTGACTTCTGTGACTGAGGGATTGATCTCTTGGCAAGTCTTTATGAAATAACGCCACAGGAGGGGAAATTATATACGTACATCAGGCTTTGCATTTACTTTGTTAGCCTTCTTTACAGAGTGTGTATAATCTTGTTCAGTATGACTAACAAAAACTGTAGCTGTACTTTGTCATGAAAGACTTCCTCAGTTTCCAGAAACAATGGGCACCACAGAGAGAGGCTTTCTTTCTTTCCATCCACATTTCTATTAATGTCCTGATTGCACTTTACTCTTTTATGAAGCCTTTTTGGTCACATCAACAGTTTGTTCTAATCTATCTATCTTAACTTCCAGCTTCGTCTGCAAAATTTGTGTGGTTAGCCCAACACACATGCAGATAAATTGCCTAGGGTTCAGTTTTCTCAGTCTTGGAACTAAATATGCTGCAGTAGGCTGAGCTGATGGATGTAGCTTTTCAGCAATATTGATGTTTCTACAGCTGAATATAAATCTTTGGATGCCTTGCTTTGCATTTTCATATTCATGTGCAGTTCTTGACCACTGGTTTTCAAATAGCTTCAGCTCTCAGAAAGCTCTGTGTTAAGTAGAAAGACAAAGAAAATTGTTCTTCCTCACCCACTGCTCTTCTGCCCACTCAAAACAGTAGGAATCGTGAGCACAAGTCTTTTGCCAAATGTGAGTAGTGACAACTCCCAATTCACAAACTGATGACATTCTCGTGGCTTGTTGTCAAGTTAGTTAGTGGTTTTGAACTTGGAATGTGTTTTCTAATGGGAGAAAAGAATTCAAAGAATTAGAGGAGCCCGCTAAAACTTTTAACCCATAACATTCCAGCAGTATAGTTTTATTTGTACTTTAAAACCTAACCTTCCCCCATGTTTCCCTGTGGAAAAATGTCCTTGATTCTGCTTTGGTATCATAAGGAACATAAATGTTTCATTCTTAACTTCAGGAGATGGCCTCCTATCTCCCCCTGTGTATCCTGGGGCAATGTATCAGGCAGGGTTCTGAGACAGAAGCAATGGAGACTGGCTGAATGCTTTATGCAGAGAAGTAATTTATGGAGAAGATGCTGTTGGGTGGTTTCTAGAACTGCTAAAAGTTAGGAAAAGGTCAGGAGCAATTAGAGACTACACAGCCAGATTCATAGCCAAGGTCATATGCTATGATTAGTTCTGTGCAGGGTGGACCCTGTCACTGAACACAGGATCGTGCTGGTTCACACTGACCACACCATTGGGACCAGACACTTGCTACCAACTCTGTCACCTCAGCCTTTGCTGCCTCTGGGCACTAGATGTTGTTGCCATTGCCCTCACCCACAGTAAGTTCCTCCTGCCCCTGTCTCCAGCTTTAGAAGCAGGTCAGGCCAAGACTAGGTCCCATGCCTTAGCTTCAAGGGAGTCTGGCAAGGTGAGTGTCCAGCCATTTTTGTCTCTGTGTTGAAAGGTGTGTCTCTCATCAATACTCATATGATGAGAAATTTCCCAAATATAGGAAGGGGGTTCAGATGCTGAATAGTCTCCATCCTTCTTCCGTCTATAAGGACAAATCTTCACTATAAGAAACCACCATCTGGGCTCTGGTAGGTGGGTAGTGGCCAACATGTTTATCTGTTTGAAGCTGTAGTTGACCACTCTATGATAACAGAGATGGCGGATTCCCTCTTGTGCATTGGTATCCAGGAACCCTTTCATCACGTGTTAACTAAGGCTAGAGGTGTCACTTGACAACTTAGGTATAATTGACCTCTCACCGTGTGCTCCTTACTACTTTAAGATAAAATGCATTAAATGGAATTTTAACAACTTGATTAACTAGGAGGAGCAGATTAAGATTTATCTGTTTTTTTTTTAAATTTATAGTATAAAATGAAACTTCACATTATCAGTTTGTCTTAGATGATTTATAGATGGTTTATATATTTTATTCATAAATTTCTACCCTCTTAAAAATGTTTTTTTATTTGGTAATAGATATATGTAGCTTACAAGTCGCTGCCTGCTTATTTGCATCGTCATTTCCCATTTCTCAGAGGCAACTACTTTCAATTCAGCGAGCTCTTCTTCTGATATTTACTTCCATGTAGCTAATTATCTTTATAATGATGTTTCTTGAAATTTTTCTTTTTTTCTTTTTTAGACATTAAACATTGAATTTCTATTAAGGAATATAAGGGGTTAGCTCTCTTTTACTCTCCCTCCCTTATAAATACCTGCCTCTCACTCTCTGAGATAGTTATATCTCGATTTATTTTCACCATAAATATTTTTCACAGCTGAGTTATGCAGTGTACTGTGATTTTATTTTCTTTCTTGTTCAGCATATTAAAAAAATCTTTTTTTTCTTTTGACTTCCTATTCTATTTATGTGCTACTTATTCATCCCCAAATTCTCAAATACGGTCAAGCACAACGGCTTGGCTCTCAGTTCTTTTGTGTGTGTCTGTGGTGTGTGTGACGTTTTTCCGGGAGCCTTCTGCTGCCTGCTCCCTTCTGGACTGTTTGCTCTTGAGGCCTTAGGCACAGCTGTTGACCCGGAATTTTCTTTTACTACCATGTTAGGAGTTCTTGATTGACCTGTTTACTGAATAGCATCTCTCCTGGTTTCCTCTTTCTTTTGGGGGAGGCACATTGCCCAGTTGCTTCTTGAGAAAGAAGAGTGTGTATGATGTAATTTTCTGGAGATCTGGCATGTGTGCAAATATCACTTAGTCTCTCCTCACATATGATTGATACAGAATTTAAAGTGGGAAATTATTTTCCCTGAGAGTTTTGGAGTCCCTGCTTCATTTTCTTGCGCTTCCAATTTTGCTATTGTTGGATGCTTTTCTGATTCTGGTTACTTTATATGTGACTTTTTTTCGGAGGGGTGTAGCGGGGGAGCTTTTAGAGTCTTTTATTTTTCATCCCCTAATGTTCTGAGGTTTCAGCATAATGTGCCTTGGTGTGTAACTTTTTCCATCCATTGTGATGATTTTTGCGGCAGGTGGTGGAGGATAATTTTCTTCCCACTGTTTTCTCTTTTCTGAAACTCTTATTTGTCAGATGCTGGAACTTTTGTATTTTTCCTCCAACTTACTTATTGTTAAAAAAAAAAAAAAAGTCCCTGATCTCTATCCTTCTATTTTTTTGTTCTACTCTTGGGGAACATTTAAATCTCTATTATCTTCTAACCCTTCTAAGGATTTTTAATTTCTGTGATCATAATATTAATTTCTAGTAGCTCTTGTTCTAATAATATTTCTATTTTACAGCATCCTGTTCTTGTTTTGCTTTATGGATGCAAGTATCTTTTTAATAATGTGTATGAAGTTTTGTCCCTGCTCCCAGCATTGACTGACTCTCCTTTCTCCTAAAGTTCCTGTCTGTCACGTTAGGCTCTTCATCCCATGTCTGGTGATCATTTGCTGTCCATTTTTATTTATGTGGAGGCTCTTTGTGCATAAACAAGCTGACAGGGCTCTCTCATGTCACCTGGTGACCTTACTTGCCATAGGATGATTTTCTGTTTTCAGAAGCCCCCTTTCTCCCTAGTTTTGGTAACTGTAGATCTCTTCTCTTCGGCTGGTTAGAAACCCAGCAAGGGAGGGGCTGTGGGTCTCTCCACTCAGTGTACACTTTGACTCAGTCCTCTGTTTCAGAATGGTACCTCCACCCAGTCACTCTTCCTAGTGTCCCTGAGTCCAGACCTTCTCAGGCGGAAGGAGAGAGTTGACAAGCTTCATGGCTAAGGACAGATCTGGAGGTTTACTCCTTAAAATGTCTTGCAAGCAGTTCTCCGGTTTTCAATGCCATCTCTGCACTTCCTTCTCCATTCGTGCCCCACTTTAGATGGAGCTGGACTTTGTACTTTCTGAAGCGTTTGTGCCCCATATTGTCTGTCTTCTTCCTGTCAGTTCTGCTAGTAGGCATTTCAGTTTTGTCTGTCCCTGCTCTGAAAATTCACTCGTCATTTTCCCATCTGCTTCCCATTTTCCAAAATTTTTTTCCATTATTTTTCTCTCTTTCCATTCTCTTTCTTCTTGTGAGTTTATCTCTTCCTCTTATTTGGTGTCATTTAGTGGAGGGAATGCAGTTAAGCACATGATTATAATCCACCACTTGATGCTGAAAATCCTTAATCGTGAACTTTTGAGATTTGGTCTTTCCATTTGGATGCATGGTTGTCTGGTCCATTAAAGAAGAGTTAATTTGGTTACTCTAGGATGGATTCCATTTACTATACTTTTCAGTTTCATTCAGAGATTGTTACTCTCACTGTCTAAATTGAACTAGTTGTCATCCTTCCTTGATTTGAGTACATAATAGGAAAAAGGGTCAGTTATTTCTTAGGTATAAATTCCAAGTCTGACCTCAAATCCAGTCACAAGAATAACGCACACAATTTACAACATTTCAGAGAAATGACTTCCATCCCTTCAGGTTTTCCATGGCCATAATCCCAGTTGGGTCAGTCTTTCTTAGATTCCCTACTAGTTTGACTTGAGTTGTGTCCAAGCTGGAAAAACATTGTTTTCTGAGTACCGTTTTATGTGGTAGTCCCAGGTGTATTCTGTAGGATACTGAGTTTCCATGAAGCATCTCTTTAGATTCTATAGAAGAATGTCAGACCATGATATCTTTCTCATTCCTAGGATAAAATCTCAGAATATCTCTTGTAAAATGCAGAAGATTTCATAATGTGCCAAAGGCTTACATTATTGAACATGTAAACACCACAGCAGAATCAGGACCAAATATGACCTCTCTTTCAACTTTTTCCTTAAATTTTATTAGTTCTCCAGTTTTAACAACTGATTTTTTAAATAATGTTTAATGTATTAAGGTATGTCAAGAATTACTGTAAAATTACTATGGGCCTAATTCAACCATTGTAAAGCAAAGGGAAAGCCAATTCAAACTTTAAAGCTTTTTGTGTCCTGTAGGGTTTGAATGAATATAGGGGAATCTGATCTGATTCCCACCCTAGAGATTACAGAATCCTTTTTTTTTTTTTTTTAAATAATGTTTACCTTCATATGGTAGAATTAATATTTTCCTGTTTCAGACACCTCATGTTCTTTATTGGTCAAGGTTGAGAGTATGTAGAGCTTCTGAGAGGAAACATTTCTATTTGAAGGTCCCTGTTTCCATCATGGTAGGTAAAGGGTGCCAGGCATCTGTGCTGTGCTAAAGCTTACTAGAAGTGTCGCTGCCTCTGAGCAAGAAACAGGAAGTACTTCTGTCCTTAAAACCAGAAATAGATGCTCTTTCTCATGATCATAACTGAAAAGATCATCTTTTTTTTAATGAGATGGGCTCATCCCTTGTGGTTTTCACAGATTTAATAATCAGATTATTTAATGCAGAGCTTGGAAAAAAATAGGTCTGGTGAGGCAGACTATGGAGATTTTCCTGGAAGCTAAAACAACATCAACTTTGTGCTTTTTCTTTTTCTCTTTGTAAATCTTTTTACCTCATCTTTCCCTTTTATTTTTCATTTACTATTTTTGATGATTCTTAAAGAGATTTTCCTGTCTTATTTTCACATGGTGGTACATTTACATAATTTTCACTGTATTTTAACTTCAAAGGATCATCACCAGGGGAGAAAAAAATAATCTGCAAGAAGAATTGGATGCGTCAGGATTTAGGATACTCTATATAGTCTAACTTGCTTTAGACAACTCTGCCAAGTATTGTGTAATGTGTTGGCAGTCGGAAGGAGAAAAATTGCTTCTTTGCTGATTTTAGGAAGTCCTATTTGTGTTTTGGAAAGTGGAGCAAGGTAAAAATAAAGGGAAGAAAGTAAAAGTACTTTAAGGGAAGTAAGGTATTGTATATGAAAGTGTCTTGTAAACTGCTAAATAACATAAAGCTGGTAGTTACTATTATTGCAAGGGCATAACTTACAATGAGAAAGCAAGGATTCAGAAAAGAAAAATGGGAAAAAGGGAAAAGAAATCATTTGAATAAGAAAAAGTTGAGGAAGAAACAAAGTGGGAATATCATAATGGGGGGAAGCTTTACATTCTGGTTTTTTTACCTGAAATTACAGTAATACTTGTACTTCCTATTTAACAGTTAAGTTGAAAACATTTTATTTATTAACCAAAAGGAAAGTTGTCAAAAATCATTTGGGAAGAGGATCTTATCATATGAGGTGGTGAGAGCTGGATGGGAACCACTAGGCAGATGACTTTCTCAGCTCTAAATAAAGATCTGTGTGTCATAGGGGGTTATGTAGTGCGTTTCCACTTAATTAAGGTCTGATTTACAATTGTTGGTATCGTCTGAGCCTTTCATTTGTTCTTCATACCTTTGCAAGGTAGGTATCATTAACCCATATCACAGATGGGAGTAGAAGGCTAATTGACTTGCCCACAGCCGCTTACTTATCCAGTGACAAAGCCCTCCCTTCTCCAGCTTTTGAGTTTATTCCCACATTTCCCCAGGTACTTCACATCAGAGCAGTTGGTTCGGTTGTGTTCCTGGATATTCAACTTATTGGGTTTCTCTAAAAGAAGTCCTTGAAATATAACCGCAGTCACTTAAAAATAATTGGTTCGTGTCCCGGTCCGGGAAGATCCCACATGCCGCGGAGCGGCTGGGCCCGTGAGCCATGGCCGCTGAGCCTGCGCGTCTGGAGCCTGTGCTCTGCAGTGGGAGAGGCCACAGCAGTGAGAGGCCCGCGTACTGCAATAAATAGATAGGTAGATAGATAGATAGATAGATAGATAGATAGATAGTAAAAATAATAATAATAATAATAACACCCCAGGGCATGTTTTAGGTTTGGCTGTGTCTGTACTAAATGACTTCGTGCGAGTCCTACTTAAGGAGTATGATTTGAATTCTGTAAGAACCAAGGAATAAACAAAAAAGACATCTCAGCTGCCCCAGTATGGGTTCAGAGTCTGTGTACTGTGTCCTTCAGAACTTATCTGGAGCTTGGTATTTTAAGTTTTAATTCTCTTATGCTTTTTAGTTTTATTTGGTTTCCAAAATCATAGCTGACTTGAAGAAGGGAAAGGTTGATATTCTAAAAGCAGTGAGACTCAACTCTTGACAGTAAGGAAGAGGACGTAACCAAACTATGAAGGGTAGGCAAAAATATCTCCCAAAATATAGCAGTCAGCAACCTTTGAGTAGAGGAACAGACATCCCTCTGTGCCTGGAAAGGTTGTCTTGCCACTGGCCACTCTAGGCAAGGTCAGTCTGGTTACCGGCAGCACACACATAAAGCCAGTCCTACGCCCTGTTCCTCTATCCCATCCATTCATCTTCCACTCACATCCTGACTCCACTTGGCTCTAGATCTGGATCTGTGACTTCGATTTCACCTTTGGCTCTCCTTTTCCTTGGTGTTTGAATTTCATCAATCTCTTCCCTTTGATTCTCAGAGTGTCCTGTTGCTTTGGTGGGAACTCCCCATCTAGCTCTCATCATGGTGGTAGAAACTCAACATCTGCCTAGTATCCACTGGACCGGCTTCTTTTCCTCAGAGATAGTGTTCTCATGTTCTGACAGAACATGATAATTGATAGTCATATTGATGATCCTGTGTCACCAAAGCCTAATCACATTCTGGATTCTCCGAGAAGACATTACCTTTTAGAAAAGAAAAAAAAAAATCCAGTATGGTTGAAATTAAACCCATTTTATTACTTAGGTGGGTCATCCTTCAGCCATTTTGAAACTCTTCATCATCCTCAATGCCTTACCCCTTGAGGTTTCTAAAAAGCAGAAATTATATAGTAGTATAAGTGCAGAGTGATGCAGAGACTTATAATTTGATGAGTTACAGAATATGTTATTTAGAACATAATCAACTTTTTTAGTAGCTTGGAACAGCTTTCATATCAAAAAAGATGGTACATTAAACAAAGCCCTTTAAAAAATATTTTGCTTACAAATTTGTCTTTTAGGTTAATAGCAAATACTTAAGTAGAGTTGTTATGTTATAAAACAGTTAGAAAGGGAGATAGTTGAACAAGTGATTGTTGACATGAAATGTTTATTTCGGAGAGAATTCTTGGCATTTTTGCCCCATGTCAGCATAATAAGAATTTGGAGGACAGGAGGGAAGCATTGATGTATTTGTTGAGGGTTAATGTCCCTGTAGAGCATTTGTGTTAGTGAATATATTATGGTAATACCATAAATATAGTAATTAAAAAGTTGCACACTAAACACTTTGTGCACTGGCATAAATATTCCTTTCCTCCCCTTGGTGGCTTGCATTCAAGTGAATGGTGTATTGTTCATCTTGGTCTCCTAGATTCTTAATCAAGAATAGGAAAAAGGATGGCAGTCTCAGAGATCTGTTTCCTTCTCCATATATTGCTGTTCAGATGGGCAGAAACAGATTGGATGTTTCAGGACTGAGTTATTTTTTTAACAGTTCAGAAAAATGTCACATAGTACAACAGCCCCACTATTTCTCAGTTTCGGGAACTTTATCCTTAAAGTTGTTTCCAAACAATACTACAGTGCGCTTCTTGTCATGTGTAAAGTGTGTTCAGTGTGCTCAGTGATACCTTAGAGCTTATGCGTTATAAAAGAAATGAGATGATGCATAATATAAATATATCTTAGGATCAGACTTTTTAAGGGAGCGAGACTTGATTATCTCATTAGGATCTGTTGCCCAGTGGGTTGAAGCTGAGTGGGTTGCTGTGTGAATGCGCGGCTGGGAGGAGAGGCACCCTGCTGTTAAAGTAATAATGGGTCTGTCCTTCACATCAAAGGGTAACAAAGAAGGCAGATAGATGTAAAGTGGGCAATTTCTGTTTCTTTGTACGCTCAAAATGTTCGCACCTACGTATTTTCCCACTTAAGAGACATCCTGTTTTTCATAATTTCATGATTTCTGATTTCTCTTAACACACAATATTTATTTATGAGTTCACAGAGACGTTCTTCTGTGAAGAGGAAAGTAAATGCAGTTGAATGCGATTTGCGGCTTGGCTCTGAGTCAGTTAGGGTGGGAAAGGAAGGAATAGAAAGACTAATTCTGTTCTCACCATTTAATTGGCCTCTTTACCTCCTCGTTGTGAGAACTCTTCGCTTATGTATTGGTTTATCGATTGATTCCATATTTATGGACCGCTTGCCCTGTCTCCTGTGCCCCAGGGACACAAAGACGAATGGCGCAGTCAGTAGTCATCTGATGGCTCTGGAACCATCTCAGTCCTGGCTGACTTCAAGGATGATAATGATGTGTTTATCTAGAATTCTAAAATTCTGTCATCTTCCAAAGATGGCCTGGAGACATGTTCATGTGACCAGAATAGACAAACAACCCTGGAGCAGCCTCAGAGCTTGTGAGATCACAAAGGCTGCCTAGAGAACAGAAAATCTGCTTTTCAAGGTGTTTTCCATTGCATTAGATTTTCTAATGAGCCTTGCTACTTTTGGCATCGTTGGAGTGCTTTCCAAGAGCTAGGTCACTCCACCCACTTCCGGATTCACCAAAATCTGAGGCGAAAGAGTGGGCAGGAGATGGAGGATGATGACTGCGCTGCTGTCTTAAGGGACGTTTCGCTAGGAAATCGCGGGCAGGTGCCGCTGCCAGCTCCACTCTCCTTTTTGCCTTTTCTTTAAGATGCCTGACTCTTCATTCTCATTTGGTTAGTCATGCTAGAAAGAATCTTTGAATGGAAGCATCTTAAGAGGCCTTGTACGATAGTGGGTAGTGGTTTCATTTAAATGAAACTATATGTAAACCTTTGGAAAGGTTGGCACCGGGGAACAAAGATCATTATAAGAAGAGTGTTCTTCTGAATCTTTTGCTTGTATGCTATTTTTTGGGTACTACTAATAAGTTCTACTGTGGGTGTGCCTATCTCGCAAATGCCGCTTCGCACCTTGATATGTACTGGCGTATATGTTTATCTACCTTAAAACAGGGTCAGACTACTTGTAACAGGGTAGCATGCCAGAAACCAAGATTTTCAAGATCTATGTCATCAAACCATTTATGTGTCAACTTATTCCTAGCAAAGAACCATGGCAGCTATTTACCTACAATGCTGATGTCATTTAGTCTATTACCTCTAATATCGTAGTGCTGTTACCTACAAACTTACTATAACCAGATTTGTTTTCACTCCTCTAAGTCTAATATACTTCTAATATAAGAGGGTTGTGAATTACCCCTTCCTCTTCAAGGTCAGGCCCTTCGTTTGTACTCCTGACCCTTTTCCCCCACCTCCTTCGGGATTTTATTCCATCCTTACCTCCTCCCTCTTGAACTCTCAACCTTTCTGCCTCTACTGCTGTCAATACGGACTTCCATTAATTAGCACCAGTGCCTTTCAACAACTGTTCGTTCTCCTTTCTCTTCCTTCACTTGCTCTGTTATCGCTGCCTCTACCACTTCAGTGAAACCACCTTCAGTCAAGGTGGCCAGTGACTGCTTAAGTGTCAAAGCCAAAGCTATAGTTTTCATTTCTTATCTTTATTCATCTCATTGTATTCCACGGTACCTCTCTGCCTTTCTTCCTTGGTCCTTTTCAGAAGATCTTTTTCCTCTGCCAGTTCTGTCATTGTCTCTACGGTTGTGCTTTTGGCCCTAATCCTCCAGTCTTCTCCCTCTACCCATGTCCCTTCAGTGATATCACCCGCTCATCTAATTTCTGCTACTTTCTATGTAGTGACCACTTCTGTGCCTTTACGTTTTGCTCAGGTTTCTTCCCCAAGCCTCACTCTCAAGAATATCTGGTTGTCCTCACTCGAGTCTTCTACATCTCAAGTTCTAATGCACCAAACTAAACCTGTTGTCTTCCTTATTAAACTTGTTAATTCACTAGTATTCGCTACCTCATTTGTCACTGCCATCCACCCACATGTAGTCAGGTACCGTGTTGCTCTGCTTTTAGTGTCTGGATGTTTCCCAAGTACTAATTCTTCTCTCCTTTTCCTTCCCCACCTACCTCCACTGCCCTAATCTTCACCCTCCTCTCCAGCCTAACTGGTCTCCCTGCCGCTACTCTGCCCTCTTTGAATCCATCCAGAGAGAGAGTCATGCATCTGAAACCCAGCTCTGATCCATCAGTGGCTGTCTGCAACTGAAGTTCTCGAATATGTGTACAAGGTTACAGTCAGGCTCCAGCTTCTTTCCTGGCCTCACTCTAGAGAGTCCAGCAACACAATACATCAGGCAGCTTTTCTTACTCCTGCCTTTTCCGTTGTCTTGTTTCCCAGTCCCCGCTTGGCTAAGTCCTGCCCAGCCTGAGGACATGTCAGGCACCCCTGGTACTTGGAAGCCTTCCCTGACTTCTCCATTTCTGGGCTGCTTGCCATGAATCTCAGTCATTGTGCTCATCCCACTGCCCTTTGGGGTCAGCTGTGTGTATTTCTTGGTCCCACTAGACTTTGCTTTCCTTAAAGACAGAGACAGTGCCTTATGTCTTCACATATAGGAGGCGTTCAACGTATGTTTTTTAAGTGAAGACTGGATAAGGACAATAAATCAATTTGATGTCTACAAAAAAGGGCAAAAGTAATCTATGTGTAGTAGTACCTTTAGGAGGGGGCACGAAGGGGGTTTCTGGGGTACTGATAATGCTCTGGGTTTTGATCTGGTGTGTTCAGTGTAGGAAGATTCACTGAGCTGTCCGTGTGTGGTATGTGTCCTTTTCTGTATTTATGTTCTACTTCAATGAAAAGTTAAAAAAAAATTAATTTGATGTCTTTGCTACCCATTGTAGAAAATTTAGTTTTTCCTTTCAAGCTTGTAGAGTTTTTTTTTTTTTTTTTTTTTTTTTTACAGCATATCAGTTTAGATGTCACAACAAAGAACCAGGCTAGTGCTATTCCTTGACGTTAAGGAAGAGTGAGATGAAAAAGCGTCAGCGTGGGTGGGGTTGTCTGCTCCTCTAAAGAGGGCCAGTGGCGGTCCAGTGGTTAAGACTCTGCCCTTCTAATGCAGGGAGTGCAGTTTGATCCCTGGTCAGGGAACTAAGATCCCACATGCCACGTGGCATGGCCAAATAAATAAAGAGGGCCAGTGAGGGCCAGCCCTGATGGATAGATTTGCAGCAATGTGCACTTCTGTCACACTTAGTATAGGGGCCACATGCTAATAATCATCAACGTGCTCTGGGCCTGCCAACAGTGACAGGGAGACTTCATCTCGGATGTGACTGTGAATAATTCATAAACCTGGTTATCTGGAAATTTGTGGTCATCAGTAGCATTTGAATGAAAATATGCAATCATTATCCTGAATCTGTTTTTTTATTTCTACTTTCTTTTTGTCTCCCCCTCCCTGTACCACAGCTTAAACATCTCAGTCTTTCCTGAGTACTTGGAAACTGCCGGGGCCCCTGATAATGTGCTGACTGGTCGCTATGGGCAGACGGTACCCAGAGGCTCACTGTTATCCAGGCAGCTCATGTATGTATGGGATTTGTCTCTCTCTCTTTTTTTTTTCCTTTAATTTTCAGTGTAGAATATTGCAGGCTACTGAACTGGTGAAGGTTTATAAGATATACATGACAGTGTTTAGAAATGCAGGAGAATGGATCTGCTCTAGGGTAAGTTTTTAATATTGAATGATGAGAAATGTTATCTAAATTAGGATTTTTATAATTCAGTGGCCCTATAAGACAGACCAGAAGTGTATATCAGCAATCTGCCTTTTCTGTTTCAGCGCATCCACTCACATGCAGGTTTTTTTGTTTGTTTAAGTTCTCCTTTTTCATCACAATATATAACATTTGAAACAATAGCAATGCCATAAATTATAAACATTTCCCAGTGATTTAAAAAATTCTTTTGCAATAAAAAAATTCATGGACCCAGAAGAGGTCCTCAGGGTATGTCATTGTTGAATACATGTTGGCGAGAGAGTCCCCGACTCTAATTTCGTTTTTTTCTTTTTTTTTTTTTTTTGCGGTACTTGGGCCTCTCACTGTTGTGGCCTCTCCCGTTGCGGAGCACAGGCTCCGGACGCACAGGCTTAGCTGCCGTGGCTCACGGGCCCAGCTGTTCCGCGGCACGTGGGATCCTCCCGGACCGGGGCACGAACCCGTGTCCCCTGCATCGGCAGGCGGACTCTCAACCACTGCGCCACCAGGGAAGCCCCCGACTCTAATTTCTTAACATTCTCCATAGGAGGAAGCTGTTGATTCTCTGATGACTTTCTGTGTCTCACGACAGTTAAGTTTTCCCAACAGTAGTCTTTTGGGAGTGGCTACAAATGCAGCCTTTTCCTATTTGGCTCTACCCTGATAACTTAGGAGAAAAATGGTTATTGCCCATTTAATGATCTCTCTTATTTCTATAAAGCATAGTCTGTCTCAAACTTATTTTTTGCTCTCTTTTGTCTTTCAGCCTTGGGCCAGCTGTTTAGGTATTTACCTGTTTTTGTTGCTGCCCTTTGGGCCTCTGGAATTCTGAATTCAAATCAGGGGTGTGTTTGGGGTAATTCCTCAGAGTGCCTTTGCTCCCCTATCCTTTCTGTAGTTAATGGTTATTCACAGTTACCGTTAAGCCCCATTTCCTTGTACATTTCTTTTTCTTTTTTCTTCGTAGAAAAGTTAGAACCATCCTCAAACCCTCCCGCAGACAACTGCTTCTAAAATAAGCCATCCCTGGTGGCGCAGTGGTTGAGAGTCCGCTTGCTGATGCAGGGGACGCGGGTTCGTGCCCCGGTCCGGAAGATCCCACATGCCGCGGGGCGGCTGGGCCCGTGAGCCATGGCCGCTGAGCCTGCGCGTCCGGAGCCTGTGCTCCGCCACGGGAGAGGCCACAACAGTGAGAGGCCCACGTAACACACACACACACACAAAAAAGTTAAAATAAGCCAGATCGGTAGAAGGAGCAGCGGAAGGGAGTGCTAACAGCAGACTGGGGGCTCAGACCAACCACCAGCGTTAGAGCTGGCTGGGATGGGAGCAGTGGCTTTTACTGATAGACTTTCGTATCCTCCAAGGGCATCACTGTATTACTGTAAAGTCAGCCATTTTTATAGTGAACATTATCAGAAAAAGTTTACCCTTGTCATACTGTAAGACAGAGATTGGCAAAGGGTGGCCCATGGGCCAGATCTAGCCCATGCCTCTTTTTGTAGGGCCTAACAATGGTTTTCATGTTTTTGAATGGTTACCTACATAATCTGTTTTGCCTTTTGGCCCTCAGAGCCTAAAATACTTACAGTCTGGTCTGTTAAGAAAAAATTTGCCTGTCTCTGCTGTAGAAAAAGTTGGAAGGCGTGTAGTACGATTCAGTCACATGAAATTGTTAATATTCGACTGTTTTTGACCTACAAAAATGCTGATTGCTTATGGTTCAGTCTAATATATTTTGAGGAAATTCTTCCTTTAAAATGCTTAAGATTTTAAAGTTTGGTTTCTTGGAGAAGTAAATTTCCTTGGAAAATTCACAAGTGTGGTCCTGCTCATTTTTCACCACCATCGTACCTCTCCTCTCCAGAGCTTTCTAAAGGGCTGTCAGGTAGTTGAGGGAAAGCGCTTCTCTTTCACTTGGCTTAATTCTTACTAATACTCTCTAGGAGAAAGCTGTCTTCTTAGCTCACCCTTCCTGGGTGCTACGAATGAGCTAGCCACCCCCAGAATAGAGGTGGCTGCTGTGAATACGCCGAGACCTCTGCTGGGCATGTCACCTGGGCTTTTTCTGGCGGGAAGGAGGGTGCATTTCTGCCTTGTCCAGAGGGCATGCATGATGGTCCCTCGGCCTGCAGCGTGTCTGCGTAATGCGTTCCTTGAAACATCCTTCCCTGGACCTAGAACGTGGTTCCCACCCTTCTGTGCTTTCCACCTCTCTTTCCAGTGTTATTGATCCCCTAGTCCAAAGCATTAAAACCATCATTTATTTTATGCGGCTTGTTTTCCATTCTTTCCCCCTCCCCTTTGTACTTCCCCTTTCCTGATTGTTAAGTAAGATTTGCTTGTTGAAATCTCCAGCTGACATTCTTTAGTGGCTACTCTTGGTGGTAGGAAACGTTCACCTCAGCTGCTCTGTCTCCTGTCACGTAAGGCAAGAAATCTAAGATGACTTGGGGCCTCCGGGCCAGGCCTAGGCCTGATCAGGAACTTTAGACATGAATAGTTCTCTGGAGATGGGAAACTATTTCAGGGGAAAGAAATTCTCTGGAGTTTATAATTTTGTCATTAAGTGTGGTCACAGCCCTCCGTCAAGGGTTGGAAGTATATACTGCTCTGAATTGATTCCGAGGCTTGCATGGCAAATGGGAGTTCCGGATTTTCCTTTTTCATGTTTTGGGAACACTGTTCTGCCTTTCAAGGCTTTTTTCAGGACAGGATGCTGTTCTTTGGTGGAGTGTGGAGTGGCATCCATTGAGCACCAAAGTAAGAAGTCAGTAGCTAGAGCTGACCTTTCCCCATTTTTCATATAGATATTTGTGCTTGTGTTAAGACTAGAGTTAAATTATCCTGGAAATTACTCGTCAGATTGCATCCTTATTTATTTTTGTTTGCATCTTGTAGTTTCCTTGTGTGACTGCAGTCTCCTCTCTAACCCTGACCGTCAGAGTCTGGACCATTGCAATAGTCTCCCGACCTCTGGCTGGAAGTCTCTCTCCCTGCAAATTTGACTCCTGCATAGTGGCCACATTAATCTCACAGAAGCACAGCTCTAATCACATCACCCCCCTGTGCTCAGCGCATCCCCGCTAGTCCAGAAGGTCACCCTGACATTGGAGTCCTCCACGTTTTCTTTCACTGCTCCTTATAATACCCATGATTAATGGTTGGTTACTGATGTGATTGTCGTTGGTGGTAGTCTTGCTCCTCAGTAGGTGTCCCGTGTTGGCCCGAGTGGGCTGCTCCTGCCGAGACACACCCTTTGCCTTTGGGTCACTCATTGTTCGTGCTGTGCCCTCTCTGGAATGAGGATCCCTCTGTGGAGAACCTGCTAAAACCCCATTCTGACTTTCGGGTACAGCAGAGTTGCCCTCTTTCCCAGGAAGCTTCCCTCGTTTCCCAGCAGGAGGCACGCGTTCCTGTAGCTCTTACATCTCCCTGGTGAAGCTTGTGTCCCAGATTACTCATTCTATCTTGGCGTGTGTGTATAACTTCGTCAGACCTTTGAAACTAAACTCTGTTTCATCTCCCTCCTCTCCTCTGTGTATGAGGACAGTGCTCCATCAGTGGTAGAAGCTCAGATATTTGTGGAATCACTTTGGGCTTAGGGGTGAGACTGGGTAATAACTGTCCTCAGGAAGCCCCTATAAAGCATTTTCCAGAGAACTTGGTGGAACCTGTGCAGACCAAGGCCAAGGCCAAGAGGGTGTAATTAAGGCCTCCAGGGCTGTCCATGTGCTGGGCCCTGTGCTGCTTGCCCGCCCCTGGCTCTCCTGCCTTTCCTTCCCTCCCATTCACAGGGGGGGCATTTCCTCCCTTTCTTAAGAAATTGCCGTTTAAAAAGTTTAAACAGTAGCAGGCAAATATGATTATTTCTTTTGCCCTTCCCTCCTCGACTTCCCCTATTCTCAGTGATGAAAGACATTGGTTTTGTTTGTAGTCCTACTCCATGCCACTCACTGTGTACTGAATTTACTAGAAATTCTCCACTTCAAATGGGATATACTTTGAAAGGGTCATCATATCATCCCCATTTCACAGATGAGAATATTGAGGCTTGAAACTACAAAGTAACTTGTCACCGCGGAGTTGCAGTTTGAGCCTAGGTTTATCTGCCTTCTGTCTGTGTTCTTTCCTCCCACCAGGCTTTCGAGTCACCTGGTCATCACTCGGGTGATCACTTATTTAGGTGTTGTCCACTCTCCTGTTCTCCACACCATGGCTTTTAGTAACATGGTCTTAGAGGCCTAAAAGATTCTGCATCAAACGATGCTGACATCTGTCTCATATCTCCTCTTTTATCCATTATTTGAACCCAGTAATTACAGGTAATGTGAAGGCCCTAGGAGAGCACTTCATATAGAAAGAGTAATAATAATACAGAAATAATAACAATGCTTTAAAAATCATGCAAGTAATATATGTTTAATATAGAAATTTTTTAATTTTTATTTTATATTGAAGTATAGTTGATCTACAATGTTGTGTTAGATTCAGGTGTACAGCAAAGTGAATCAGTTATACATATATATATATCCATTCTTTTTCAGAATCTTTTCCCATAGAGTTCCCTGTGCTGTATAGTAGGTCCTTGTTGATTATCTATTTTATATATAGTAGTGTGTATATATTAATCCCAAACTCCTAATTTATCCCGCCCCTCCACCTTTCCCTTTCGGTAACCATAAGTTTGTTTTCTAGGTCTGAGTCTGTTTCTGTTTTGTAAATAAGTTCATTTGTACCATTTTTTTAAGATTCCACATATAAGTGATATATGATATTTGTCTGACTTCACTTAGTGTGATAATCTCTAGGTCCATCCATGTTGCTGCAAATGGCATTTCATTCTTTTTTATGGCTCAGTAGTATTCCATTGTATATATGTACCACATCTTCTTTATCCATTCCTCTGTAGATGGACATTTAGGTTGCTTCCATGTCTTAGCTATTGTAAACAGTGCTGCAGTGAACATTGGGATGCATGAATCTTTCAGAATTATGATTTTCTCTGGGTCTATGCCCAGGAGTAGGATTGCTGGATCGTATGGTAACTCTATTTGTAGTTTTTTAAGGAACCTCTATACTGTTCTCCATAATGGCTGTGCTGATTTACATTCCCACCAACAGGGTAGGAGGGTTCCATTTTCTCCATACCCCCTCCAGCATTTATTGTTTGTAGACTTTTTGATGATGGCCATTCTGACTGGTGTGAGGTTTTTAAAAATAAAATTATTTATTTACTTATGGCTGTGTTGGGTCTTCGTTGCTGCACACGGGCTTTCTCTAGTTGTGGCAAGTGGGCTTCTCATTGCGGTGGCTTCTCTTGTTACGGAACAGAGGCTCTAGGCACTTGGGCTTCAGTAGTTGTGGTACGCAGGCTCAGTAGTTGTGGCTCACGAGCTCTAGAGCGCAGGCTCAGTAGTTGTGATGCACGGGCTTAGTTGGTCGGCGGCATGTGGGATCTTCCTGGACCAGGGCTCGAACCCGTGTCCCCTGCATTGACAGGCGGATTCTTAACCACTGTGGCGCCAGGGGAGTCCCTCATTGTAGTTTTGGTTTGCATTTCTCTAATTCTTAGCGATGTTGAGCATTGGAAAATTTTTAAAATGACGAAAAGAGAAAATAAGTTCTCACAACCCTATATACCAAGAGATAACTATGTTAAACATTTTGTTGAATGCTTTCCTGTACTTCCAGTATTCTCTCTTAATATATTTATTTATTCTGTTTATTTACAGAAATAAGGTAATGTCAGACATTGTGTTTACTCAACAAAGTGTCGTAAATACCTTTCTAGACCAGTAGCAACTCAGAAGTAGCTGTAGCCTATAGTGGACTGACTTACGTGAGTTCCCAGAGGAAGGCAGTCAAAGCAGGTGAGTGCAGGGAGCCTGATTCCCCTCCACAGGAGGAGGGACTTTTATCCTGTTTAAGAAGATTTTGGCCAGGACCCACTGAATTGATTTTCTCCGTCCATTAACACATCTCAACTCTCAGTTTGAAAAGCACTGCCCTAGAGATTACAGAGTACTAGAGGGCAAGCTTGGGCAGACTTGGAGTTTTCAGGGTTTCGGCGGGGTGGGGGGAGGGTTCTGAACTCAGTTGGGGTTTGAGGAAACATGGGGAATTTTTTGTTCGTTTGTTTTGGCCCCACCGCGCTGCATGCAGGATCTTAGTTCCCCGACCAGGGATGGAACCAGCGCCCCCTGCAGTGGAAGCACTGAGCTTAACCACTGGACCGCCAGGGAAGTCCCAACATGGGGAATTTGAGTTAAGACCAGGAGCCTGAGAGCAGTGCCCAAGATCATTCACAGCCAAGTGTGGGTCTCACTGCCTGGAACAGCCAGGATGTGATGTGGCATCCCAGGAGAGGGGCTTTCTGTTCTGGTTTTCATTGGTTTTCCTGGTGTGGGAGGAAGGCCTGCAGGATTGTCCAGATCACCTGCAGGGGATCACAGCAGGGAAGCCCCTGGGGAGTCTCAGGGTTGTAGTGAGTCCATGAATGAAAAGTGTATGTATGTAGGAGTTGGGAAAGGTTAAAGGGAACACGAGTTTTAAAATACACTGATTAGATTTTTCTTCTGTCCAAGAAAAAAAAAAATCTATATATTTTAGAAAATGCTTAAATACTAAAAAGCCCAAGGGGGACAAAAACCATCCTTAACATTTTGTATGTCTTTATAATCTTTGTGTGTGTGTCTGTATAAGCACCTGTACTTTCATGTTAGCATTATTGTCATCATCATCTTATTTTATGACCTACTTTTTGTTGCTTAATTCATCATGGAAATTTCTGATATTAAATGTTCTTCTAGTAGGTGGTTTTTACTGATCTTATACTTTATTACAATGCATGGATGTATCATAATTAACAATCACCCATTGTTGAACATTTAAGTTATTTCCAGTCTGTTGCTGTCCTAGGTTACTCATAAGTCTTTTTGTGTGTGTGTGCTTAAGAAATATTTAGAAGTGAAATGGCTAAGTTGAAGGGTTGCTTGCACATTTTAAAGACATTGCTACACACATCCAAACTGCTCTCTAGAGAAGTTTTATTTACTTTCATCATTCTTGTGTGAAGATTGCCCATTTCTTCCTACTCTGGAAACAGAGAGAGAGAGAGAGAAAAAAACACTTTTCTATATGATAGGTGAAATATGCTATCTTCATTGTTGTAGTTTGCATTTCCTTTTTATTAATATTGAGGCTTAGATTTAAAATTTTTAAATTCAGTTTATTTAAACTTAAAAAAAAAGTTTATCTGTTCAGTAGCCCAAAATCAGCCACTTTAAATATGTGTGATGCAAATGTAAAAAAAGTCGATTTGACTTGTGTTGGTAATATGACTTGTCTTCATTACGCGTAGTTTGTATTGGTTATAAGCTGAAAGTCTGATTCTTTAAAGAGATAAGGTTGCTAGATTTTTCATATGATAATAACTTGGGGATTTAATTAAAATATGAAACCAAGCCCTCAGACTTAGAACTCTGGGCTTAAAAGTCGACAGCCTGTGAGAGAGTCCTCGGACTGGGAGATGGGAGGCCTGGGTTCTAGCCCTGGCCCTGCCGTTCCCGGGCTGAGGGCATAGAAGAGTCATTAGAACCAACTGAATCTCACTTCTGACATCTGTAAATTGAGGAGTTGGACTGGATGATGTTTAACCTCTAGTTCAAAAATTCTGTAGTATATTTGCTTTCCAGAGAAAGAACTGCAACTGAACCTTGGCTCTAGGGAGAACCAAGCCAAAGGCAGAGCAATTATATTCAAGACAGAGAACACAAAACATGAACAGATAGTGAAGTGGTGTTTGACCTTGGATTTTAACTGCTTAAAATACCTGCAAACAGGCCAAGACAAAGAGCACTGAAATGAGAGGTCAGAGCCGAGTAAATAAAGGTAATCCGAGTAAATAAAGGTAATCCACTTTACTACACAACTGCAGTGACAAAAACACAAGTGCTTTTACATGATAGTGTTTAGATAGCTCGCCAGTTTAGACAGGTGTGTTAGTACCTGTTTCCTGGTGTCATTGTGTAAATGCTTCTGATAGGAAAAGTCCTGAGAACCATTATGAATGTCATTAAGTACAGGACCTGACATATAGTAAATGCTCAATACATACATATATTTTATATATAATGAATGAACAAAGGGGATTCCTTGCACATTACAAGTTTTTCCAAATCCTGCTTTCTAACACACATGGTTCTCCTGCTTTAATTGTGTTCAGGGTAGCCTCTTTCTGAACATGACAACCCGTTTTGTTTGCACCCACCTGACTTCATCAACCCTCTCATCCAAAGCTCCTTAGTGTTCTCCTCTGCAAACTGGGAGGCGGTTCTCACGCCAAACTGGGAAGTAATTCTAATGCCCTTGTATGTTTTGGTATGAGTTTCCTTTGTTTCTCTCAAGGCGGAATTATTCCTCTTCTGCTTACCTTTTGTATTAGTTTTCTGTTGCTGCTGTAATAAATTACTGCAAACTTGGTGACTTAACACAGATTTACTCTCTTAACTATTTTGGAAGCCAGATGTCTGCAAGAAGTCTTACTGGGCTATCAAGTTGGCAGGGCTGATTCCTCTTGAAAGCTCTAGGGGAGAATCTGCGTTCCTGACTTTTTCAGCTTTTAGTGACTGCCTGTATTCCTTGGTTTGTGGCCCCTTTCTCCGTCTTCAAAGTGAATCACTCTCATCTCTGCTCACATTACCCTCTCCTCTTCAGTCAAATCTCTCTCTGCTTCCTCTTACAAAGACAAATTGTGATTACATTTAGGGTCCACCCAGAACATCAGCATCTCTCCCCATCTCAAGACTTTAACCTAATCATAGTTGCTGTTTTATTGCCCATATAAGTTTCTAGGGATTAGGATGGAGATATCTTTTGAGGGGAGGGGATGACATTATTCAGCCTACCTTTTTTCTTTTTCCACCCTGAACTTTGTCCTTTTCTACTTACTGCCAACTATTTGATGTTATAGGAACGCACACACACACACACACACACACACACACACACACACACACAGCTATTGCATTTACCTAGAGAAATATTAGTTTCCTCCCCAAACAAACAAACAAATATTCATTCCATGCCTGAATTGCTGTGCCAGGTACTCTAACCAAAAAGGGTAAGATTGCTCCTTACCTGACAGGACTAGGAGGCAAGGTATAGTACAGAGGAGAATATAAAGAAGCCCCAAATTTAAGATACTGTTTTGTTGGCAAATCTCCAACCCCTATTCAAACAAACCCTCCTTATTAGCTGAGCCATCTTCAAATTCATGAATTCCCTCTTTGGCTGTTCCTTATCTATTCCTGAACTTGCGCATTGAGGGTGTTTGCATCCCTCCCCGTCCCAAAATGAGATATAATTAACATACTATAAATTCACCCCTTTAAAGTGTAAAATCCAGTTGCATTTAGTATATTCATAAAGTTGTACAGCCATCACCACTATCTATTTCCAGGATGTTTTTATCACCCTGAAATGAAACCCTGTATCCGTCATTGACTATCACTCCACATTGCTCTCCTCTTCGGGAAGCAAAGAATCTGCTTTCTGTCTCTATGGATTTGCCTGTTGTGGACATTTCGTATGACTGGAATCACATAATATGTAGTTGGCCCTCTGAATCTGCCGGTTCCCCATCCATGATTCGACCAACCGCTGGTAGAAAATACTTGGAAAAAAAATTCCAGAAAGTTCCAAAAAGCAAAAGTTGACTTTGTCATGTGCTGGCAACTATTTACATAGCATTTACATTGTCTTAGGTTATTATAAGTAATCTAGAGATGATTTAAATTAAACAGGAGGGTGTGTGTAGGTTATATGCACATTCTACACTGTTTTATATAAGGGACTTGAGCACTCACAGATTTTGATGTTTCCTAGGGGTCCTGGAACCAATCCCCCACGGAAACCAAGGGATGACTGTATGGCCTTTTGTCAGTTAACATAATGTTTTCAAAGTTCACCCATGTTGTATTGATAGTACTTAACAGCATTTTATTCTTTTTTATTGCTGAATAATACTCCATTGTATAGATATGCCACATCTGGTTTATATATTCATCAGTTTATGGACATTTGAGTTGTCTCCACTTTTTGCTGTTATGAGTAATGTTGCTGTGAACAATCATGTACAAATTTTTAAGTGGACAGATGTTTTCATTAGGTAGATATATGGGAGTGGAATTGCTAGGTCATAAGGTAACCCTATCTTTAGCTTTTTGAGTAACTGCTAGTGTTTTACAAAGTAGCTGAACCCTTTCACAATCCCACCAGTACTATAGGAGGGTTCCAGTGTCTTGACATCCTTGCCAGACTTTTTATTGTCAGTCTCTTTGATTATAGCTGTCCTGGTGGGTGTGAGGTGGTATCTCACTCTGGGTTTGATTTGCATTTACCTGATGACTACTGATGTACATCTTTTCAAATCCTTTGTTCATTTTTAAATTGAGTTATGTACTCTTTTTTTAAATTGTAAGAGTTCTTTATATATTCTGAATACTAGACTTTATCAGATTTATACAATTTTTCTCCCGTTCTGTGGGTTGTATTTTTACTTTCTTGATAGTGTCCTTTAAAGCACAGAAGTTTTATACTTTGATGAACTCCAATTTATCTTTTTTTTTTTT
>NW_006779909.1:757130-800003 GCF_000442215.2 Lipotes vexillifer | reverse complement strand
TTTTTTTTTTTTTTTTTTTTTTTTTTTTTTGGTCACTTGTACTATTGATGTCATATCTAAGAAAACATTGACTAATCCACGGTGTTGAAGATTTACTCCCTTTTTTTCCTAATAATTTTATAGTTTTAGGGCTTACTTTTAGGTGTTTGATTCATTGGAGTTAATATTTGTATATGGTCCAACTTCCTTCTTTTGCATGTTCATATCCAGTTGTACCGGTACTGTTTGTTGAAAGACTATTCTTTCCCTTTTTAGGATAAGCTTTTTATATTCTACAGAGAAACCAGATGGGTTTTGATAGGGATTGTGTTTAATCTTTAGATTGTTTTGGGAAGCAGTGCCGTGTTAATAATTTAATTTTTCCAGATCTTTGTCCATGGATAGCTTTCCATTTATTTAAGTCTCCTTTAATTTCTTTTAATAATGTTTTATAGTTTTCAGTGTACAAGTCTTGCACTTCTTTGTTAAATTTATTCCTATTTTATTCTTTTTGATGCTATTATAAATGGACTTTTTTATAAATTTCATTTTCGGATTGTTGCTAGTGCATGGAAGTAGAATTGATTTGTGTGTATGTGTATCTGTCTATAGATCAATCAGTCTACCTATAGAGAGAGAAAGGGAGGGATCTTGTTTTTTTATTTTTTTTAAATAAATTTATTTATTTATTTTTGGCTGCATTGGGTCTTCGTTGCAGCGCGCAGCCTTTCTCTAGTTGTGGCGGGAGTGGGCTACTCTGTTGCGGTGCGCGGACTTCTCGTTGCCATGGCTTCTCGTGTTGTGGGGCACGGCCTCTAGGCGCCCGGGCTTCAGTAGTTGTGGCACACGGGTTCAGTAGTCATGGCTCATGGGCTCCGTAGTTGTGGCACACTGGCTTAGCTGCTCCGCGGCATGTGGGATCTTCCCAGATCAGGGATCGAACCCGTGTCCCCTGCATTGGCAGGCGGATTCTTAACCACTGCGCCACCAGGGAAGTCGGATCTTGTTTTTTTTAATTTTCCCTTCTTTCACTTTTGGAGTTTGTAGTAGATTCTTTCAGTTTCACCTGCTGTCCTTCCATATTATCCCATTTTTACTTTTTTCAGTTATTTAGATATATTTTTAAAGTCTCTTTCACACTGTTCTACTATTTTTAGCTCTTGGGGCACCAATTTTTCCATTTGCGTTGGCTGTTGCTTAGAGTGGGTTTTTTTCTTGTTTGGTCTTAACCTGTGACTGTGAGTGCCTCTTCTGTGAGGGTTAACATGGGAGTTTCATGGGACTGGGACTGTGGGAACCCAGAGGAGTTTTCTTATTTGTCTCAGTCAGTGCCCGTGGGTATCATTGCTTCTGGACCATTTTTTTTGTATTATTTTCTTGGCCTGGGGCCCTGCTACTACATGGAGATTATGTATGTAGATACCATACCTCCATGGGGGAACAGTCTTGGAACGTTGATTTCATATTGGTGAGGTTTTGAAAAGTTGATTTTTATTTATTTATTTTTACCCCATCCCCAAATAAAAGCTTCCTTGCAAAGCTTAGGGAGTGGGGGGCATGAATGTTTTCTACTGAGGGGTAACCCTGTATGACTGCCCCGTTAAGCTAATAGCTCAGCTCTAGCCAGCCAGTTTCATGGGCCCTATTGTCTGTATGTCCCTTTCCTTCCTATAGATCATCAGAGTCTTAGGCCCTAGACATTAAGGCTATATCATGTTCTCATAGCCTTTAAGTCTTCAAAGCTTCAGCTTTCTCCACTGACTCTGAGTTCCATCTTCAGTTCTGGCCCAGGGATTTATTTTTCATGATTTTGACTCTTTTTCTTTGTATTTAAAATGTCATTAGTTATATCTTATTCAGTTTTTCTATGTATTTGAAACAGGCAGTCATTCTCTGTCATCTTTGCTCACCATATTGATTAGAAACTTTATCACTGCAGTCTGATTAAAGGATTTGTAAGACTTTTTTTTTTTTTTGCGGTCGCGGGCCTCTCACTGCTGTGGCCTCTCCCGTTGCGGAGCACAGGCTCCGGATGCGCAGGCCCAGCGGCCATGGCTCATGGGCCCAGCCGCTTCACGGCATATGGTATCTTCCCGGACCAGGGCACGAACCTGTGTCCCCTGCATCGGCAGGCGGACTCTCAACCACTGTGCCACCAGGGAAGCCCTCTGTAAGACTTTTGAATCACCAGATTGCAATCCCTGATTTCCTCAGAACTTTAAACATAAATAAGTGCTAAGTAAACATTAATTCAGTGGATGGGTGTTCTGCAGATCCTTTTACTGAGTTGCCTTGTACCTGAGTAACCACAGTTGTGTAGTGTAGTGAAGTGCAGTCTCATTAGTAGCCACTTCATTCCTTGTGGAATACCACTTTCTGTGCACATCTCAGAATCAGTAGGTTAGGTTCTAGGTTTTAACATGGCATGTGAGCCCAAGCTGTGAAAAAGGTTACCTGAGGGCTGTCTACTGGCAGTATTTTTAGGTATTTACAAATATGGAGCTTATTTCATGTCTTAGTAAATAAGGTTCTATCTTGATATTAAGAGTAATAAAGAAAGGTTACTTCTATATATTTGTCTTTCTCTGTAGACAGAAATCGAAGTTCGATCATCCAAATTAAAACCTCTTCTTTGTAAATTTTTGCTTTTTTTTTTTTTTAAAAAAAAACCTTCTCTATAATCTGTTTCTTCTGAGCTAGAGATTTGAAATCCTGTTTTGTTGTGATAAAAAAAAGTCTCCTCTTCACAAGGATGCTCTGGACCTAGTGCTTTACCCTGTATGAACAGAGAGAGAGAACAGAACTAAGAAGCCCTATGTCAGGTCTTTAGCAGTAGGAATCAACATCCTGGAAGGAAGCCTGCCTGTGTTGGTTGTGGAATGAGACTCTGGAAAACATGGCAAAATAGTCCATGGAGAGAGCTAAGTGTGCCTCCCTTTTATCTTTCTAAAGACTAGCTTTCTTGCTTCAAGAGAACCTGTTAGTAGAGTGTGGTGAGTACCTGCAGACTGCATGCCCAGCATTTCTGGGATAACTGTAGGG
Source organism: Lipotes vexillifer (assembly GCF_000442215.2). NCBI lineage: Eukaryota > Metazoa > Chordata > Mammalia > Artiodactyla > Lipotidae > Lipotes > Lipotes vexillifer. The sequence continues at coordinate 796,982 of NW_006779909.1, read as the reverse complement.
GGTTCTGAGCAACCTTTTCCCCACACTCCATGTGAAGACGATTGGGATGTTGGGGATGGATTAGCCTTCTGGATACGCAGACAGGTTTTGACTCAGAGAGATGAGAAGGATGTATTGTCCTCAGGGAGGTGGCCACAGCACTTTCTGCTAATGGAGTAACTGGGAGAAAATGCCCCAGCCAGACCGTGGGAGCTTAAGACCCATCTTCTGGGAGCAGAAAATGGGAAAGGAAAGAAGAGAAATGGGCAACTTTATGGGACAATTTTGAAACCAAAGCAAATAGAATTATTTTTCCAGGTTTCCTGGACACTTGCTCATTTATGCAAACTTGAAATTGTTCTTGAGGGAAGTGAACTTGGATGACCTGAATGACGGCCACAAAAACCATTACAAAATGAAACCTATTGAATTCTGAAAGGAATGATTTGATATATTGCAGAGTCACGAGATAGGTCAGTTTGTTGTTAGCATCTGTACCTTCTAGACCTTCCTTTTATGAGTGTGTGTGTATGTGTGTGTGTGTGTGTGTGTGTGTGTGTGTGTTTATGTCTATGTGTGTATGTATGGATGGATGCATAGATAGATAGGTAGGTAGGTAGATAGTATAGAAATAGAAAATAGCAAGCATGTACTACTGAATATTCTGTTGAGAATGTTTTATTAAAGCTACATCTAGACTTTTTAGTCATTCTTCATCTTTTAGTTTTATGGAAAATACTTAAATCCATGGGATTACACTTGATTTCTCCTTTGAATTCTTTCTTGGGAGTGTCCAATTATGGGAAAAGTTGATCCGCATCTCCTAGGGTACAAGAACATTCCTCAAAGAGCTTAAGTTACATACTGCTTATTTGGAACTCGATACCAATAAATCCACCGTGACTTGGCTAAATCACGCATACCTGCTACCATCTTATCCTTGTGATGGGGCTTCGTTAGGGTTAAGGAGGATAGAAGCGTTTTGTTTTTGAAACCACTATTCCTCACACTGAAGGGTCCAATTTAAACAAAGCTTAAAAGAGGCTTCCTTTTTTTTCTGGTTGAGAGAGAGAGTAGAGTTAAGGCTGGAGGGGGGTGATCAGAGCCAAACAATAGAAGGATTGATGCTGCATCTGCTGTACTCGAATGCTGTGCTGGCTTCTCTGGAGTATTGGGAAGAGTTACATATTGTCCTCAAAGAGCTTATGTTTTCATATGTAGACATGACCAAAGGTAGTAACTGCGTCAGTTAGACTCAAATTATGTGATGTAGCACTTCAGAGGAGAGGAAGGCCAGTAAAGATATGTGTAATCAGTGAAGTTCAAGAGCTAAAAAACAGATTTAGAGAACGTCTTCCTCCAGTAGGACATAAAGGTCTGGTATTAGCTATGATTCTGATCATGTAGTGGCAGAGCAGCTATGGGATTGCAGGTGCCATGGGTGGTATTTGAAGAGCATGTGAAATGGGATATCATGGAGGGACCTCATGAAGGGTTCAAGGGATTGGATAGCCTGGTGAGAACAAAGCATGTTCATAATAATGCCTATTTATATTATTATTATTATTTAAAATATTTATTTAATTTTTGGGTGCGTTGGGTCTTAGTTGCGGCACGTGGGATCTTTGTTGCGGCGTGCAGGATCCTCCGCTGTGGCGCGCAGGCTCCTCATTGTGGTGCGCGGGCTCAGTAGTTGTGGCGCATGGGCTTAGTTGCCCCATCGCATGTGGGATCTTAGTTCCCTGACCAGGGATTGAACCCGCATCCCCTGCGTTGGAAGGCAGATTCTTAACCACTGGACCAGCAGGGAAGTCTCTATTTATATTATTATCAATGACTAACACGTACATAGCCAGACGCTGTTCTCAGCACTTCAGGTGTATCCTTATAATCCTCCCAACAACTCTCTGTGACACAGATACTACTATTATCACTCAATTACAGTTGAGGACGTCGAGGCACAGAGGAGATAAGTAACTTAATTAAGGCTATATAGTAAGTGGTGTAGTTGAGATTTGAATCCAGGCTGTCAGGCTTCAGGGTGTGTGCTCTTAATCACCGTACTGACTGCTTCAGTCAGTGTGAGAGGAGTTGGAAGGGGTTACAAGCAAGGGAAATTGTTGGGGAGAGAGGAAATTCCAAGGTCAAGATTGCAGGGGCCAGGTCCCGGGGATGCAGTGTCTATTTGGTGGCCACGCTGAGGTGTTAGTGATGTAGATGGGAGTTAGAGGTCAGCGGCATTGAGCCCATCCAGGAAGCACAGGGGCAAAACTAATGGTCTGGAGCCCTTTCTGTGTGCTGGGCTCTGGGGATAGAGCATTGAATAAGGTAGGTAAGGTCGCCGCTCGCTTGGAACTTCCATTCATTCTGGTGATGGAGACAGGCGATGGGAAAGCTACTCGACAGGGAAGATAGTTATGGATTGTGGTCCGTGCTGTGGAGGAGTCAGTGGTGTGATGAGAATTACTGAGCGGGGCCCAAGTGGCATAGGGCGGCAGAGGGAAGATGTCCCTGGAGAAGTGACATTTGATCTGTGATCTGAAGGATGAGACAAGCCCAGCCGCGTGAAGGATGAGGAAAGCTCATTCCAGGCTGTGGGGCTAGGGACAGTTCAAGGGATGGAAAGGAGGCCTGGGTGGCCCCGGCAGAACGGGCGTGTGTTGAGGCTTGGTGGGAGATGAGGTTGGGCAAGGAGGCGGGGCTCAGTTAGACTTGAGGGCCTTGGTAAGGAGTTTAGATTGTTTCCTAAGAGCAGTGGGAAGCCACTGAGTGTTAAGTAGATGGGTGGCATGGTCCCATGGGAGAGCCAGGGTGTTAACTAGATGCCTGTTGGAGCAGGCCGAGGCTGGGAGGAGGCTGAGAGAAGCGGGGAAACAAGGTGGGGAAAGAACAGTTAGGATGCTTCTCCCCCATCTGGTACCTTAAAACTTTGAATCACAGCTAATGTGGCCTTTCTGCCTGGGGAAAGATGAACCTCAGGTCAGATGAAGCTTCTTAGTATTGGGGTTGTGATCAGGATTCACAGCAACAAGGCCTGATACATACCTTTTAGCCATTTGACTACCAATTTATACCTATTTGTATATAGAGAGAAAAACCATATGAACAAACCATATGAGCATATGAACCTAAAGATGAAACAACTATTTTTGCTTTTATAGGCCTTGAATTTATAAAATAATGACTTTATATGTAGTAGATGCGTTTGGTGTGGGGAGCTGAAGGCACTTTGGAAATACTATAATTAATTACCTTCTCTAATGGATGACTTTCTTACTTCTAAGGTGGAGACTCAAAATGGAGGCACAGTTGCTCACTCACTCAGTACCCATATCCTGCTCCATTTTTGCTGTTAGAACCTGGATTTAATTCAGGGTGGTGTGGTGATCAGCCTCAGACAGTAGGTTGTGCTGGTCTGAGCCAACATGCCAGTCCTGACCCCTGACTTGCGAGCATTCCTTGTAGCCAGCATGGCCATGTGACCTGGTCCTGGTCAATGGGACCTGAGAATAAGTCCACTGGGATGGGGGTGGGATTTCTGGGACAGAGCTATTGTCCTGATAAAACTTGACAAATGAGCCTGTCAGTACCCTTTGCTGCTTTCCTCTGCTTTCTGCCTCGAATGCTGATAAGATGTGTGAGTGCACAGCAGCCCTTATGTCACCATGAGGTAACAAGCAGAAAGGAAAAGCCAAAGGCATCACGGAGATACCTGCCCTGACATTGCTCCTGTTGAACCAACACTAGCAGCCCTGAGCCTGTCCACTACTTCCAGTTTGTTGAATCCACTCTTTGTTAGGTTTCTGATACTTAAAGGTAAGCACAGTGCTAACTGAAGCAAATATGAAGATGCTGTGTTATAAGTTTCATCCTGTGTGTTTGGCCTGCGCGTCCAGAGCCTGTGCTCTGCAATGGGAGAGGCCACAACAGTGAGAGGCCCGCGTAACCAAAAAAAAAAAAAAAAAAAAAAAATTTGTTCACAGTTGAAGATGATGAGTTGTGGCCTTCGAAATAATAATTTTTGAAATAGATGAATTCGTCTGTGTGAACCTGCTGTAGCAAGTACCACGGAGCCATACTTCATGGCCACTGTCTTCCTTATGGCCTTTTGTGTGATGGTCTTAGTCAGTGTTCTGGTGAACTACACGTGTGTATTTATGGCTTTATAGGAAACTATAATAGTACTAGGGGTGATAGCATAAATAGTCTGATTCTTAAAAATGTGAAGCTCCAACAGGCATTATTGGATTTCAGGGTAATGGTATTATTAAATTTTCTGCTTCTTTTCAAACTTTTTTTTTTTTTTGCGATGCGTGGACCTCTCACTGCTGTGGCCTCTCCCGTTGCGGAGCACACGCTCCGGACGCGCAGGCTCAGTGGCCATGGCTCACGGGCCCAGCTGCTCCGCGACATGTGGGATCTTCCCGGACCAGGGCACGAACCCGTGTCCCCTGCATCGGCAGGCGGACTCTCAACCACTGCGCCACCAGGGAAGCCCTTTTCAAACTTTTTTATTGCTAAGTTCCACCCTGGTGGTTTCAAGAAATTTGGGGTCTGGATCTGTATTTTTATGGAAAAAAACTTATCCTGGAATTCTCACTTGCTGAATTGAGGGGTAGGGGAAATAATTCGGATTTGTTTTTGTTTTTGTTTTTACTGTCTTGGTCTTTGGGTATAGCACTCAATGAATTGTTTTCCATGGGGAAAGTAGAAATAGCCCTGTGGTATGCATCATGGAGATAATATAAAGTATAAAATGAAATTGTATTCTAAGCTGTTAGGGAAAAAAGGGACTATAAGTCATAGGGTCATGAAATTATAAAGAGAAAGGAATTGTAGACATCATCTAATAAAATCTCACTTTTTCATAACCTTAGAACTTGAGACTTAAAACGATTAGTCATTTATTTAAAAAATAAAAATACGTGCGGTTACCCTATGCACCCTCTACCTTAATGAAAGATTTTCCCAAAGGAACAAGGAGACATTGTTTGTATAACCCAAGGGCCTTCAGAAGAAAGCTTTATAAGCTGTCTGTTCTGACTGCCTCATTTTACAGATAGGAAACTGAAGCCCGTAGAGGATGAAGGTTATTTCTTTAAGGTGGACCAGAAAGTAGGTCTTGGGCAGGTAGGGGCAGGACCATGAAACCTTCTAGATTTATTAACATCTTCAGGGCCGTGTGCTGGAATTCAGATGGCAGATGGATGACCTTGGGTAGATCAGCGTTTGAGCTCATCCTTGAGTGCTGCTGAGGGTTTGACAGGCACTGGTGGGAGGCAGGGCTTCCCAGGCAGAGCCACCGGTAGGAGCGTGTGAGTGGGACAATTTCAGGCAGTTCAGGAAAGGGTGCAAAGCCCAGTCTGGTGCCCCTTTGGGGTCAGGGGGTAGAGGAAAGGCCTATGTCCGTAGAGATTTGGGACAAGTTCAGGCCAGTTCGGGCCAGTGCGTGGAGCACCTTGAGAGCCCATCCGTGGAGTGGGGATTTTATTTGGTAGCCAGTGAGGTGCTCTTAAAATAATGATGATGATGATAGCTAACATAGCCCAGACTAGTGTATGCCACCACTGTTCTGAGTGCTTCACGTGCTCTCGCCTGTTTAATTCCCACAAGCCTTTGATGTAGGTGCTCTTATCTCCATTTTACAGTTGAGGAAACTGAGGCGCAGAGAGGTTAGATGACTTAACCCAAAGAGATACTCATAGGACATGATGGAGAAAGAATTCAAACCCAGGACTGGCCCTGGAGTCCCACTTTTAATGGTCTAGAACATGGTCTGGTGGCGATAAAGGTGGTGGATTCTCTTAGGAAGATGGATCTATAGGAGAGTGCAGGAGGATAGAAATGAGGGCAGAAGGGTGATCAGGAGGTGATGGAAGGCCTCCAGGAGAGTAATAAAAGCTTGGCGCGGAAATGGAGAGAGGAGAATACAGCTGGCAGGAGCTTCTGAGATGGACCAGTGGTGCCAGGTCCCCAATTGCATATGGAGGCCGGGGAGGGACAGAGTCAGAGATAATTGACACATGGCTTGGATGTCCGCCTCACTGGATTAGGGAAGTTGAGAAGGAGATTTGATGGGAAGGTGGTGATTTATTTTTACAGAGCCCTCTTTTCTCACTGGTTTCTAACCTGGGAAAACTATCTGGGGAAAAGAGCCACGTAAGTGTGTCCTAACAAATTTCTGAGTTTATGGACCCTCCCCAGCTCATCTACCATAGCCTGGTGTTGGGCCCACAGTAGGTCTAAACAGTTATTTTTTTAGACACTTCGTGATCTTCACAGTTCTGAGACTGCTTGTCCTCTTCCCAGCTTAAGAATATTGGCTGGGGCTTCCCCTGGTGGTGCAGTGGCTAAGAATCTGCCTGCCGATGCAGGGGACATGGGTTCGAGCCCTGGTCTGGGAAGATCCCACACGCCACGGAGCAACTAAGCCCGTGCGCCGCAACTACTGAGCCTGCGCTCGAGGGCCCGTGCTCTGCAACAAGAGAAGGCACTGCAACGAGAAGCCCGCGCACCTCAACGAAGAGTAGTCCCCGCTCGCCACAGCTACAGAAAGCCTGCGCACAGCAACGAAGACCCAATGCAGCCAAAAATAAATAAATTAAATAAATATATTTAAAAAAATAGAATATGGGGTGTGAGAGCAGGAGAGATGATGGGTGTGGTTCTGCATCTGGAGGTCACCTTTTGTTTTGGCTTCCCCAGCAGTGACCCTTGACTTCCACTTTCCTGTCCTCCCTTAGGTCTTAGGTGTTGATGGGAGGGAGATAGAGGAGATGGTGGTGTTCCTTTGTGAGTGGGCATCCGGTGCTGGGAGGAACGCCCTGTTCCGGTGGTTGCCCCTGCCCGCAGGTCAGGGCTGAGAGCAGTGTTCTTCCCGCCTGTCGCCTTTCTGAGAAAGGGTGATCCTGGCCTGGCAGGTCTTCTCTGAGGCCTCTAACTTCAGGTCCCAGAAGGGACAGCAGTAGCAAGATCGGTAGCTAATATCCTTCTGGGAAAAAAAAAATCCTGAAGTGGATGAGAGAACATGGCAGTTACCGTTTGGGTTTATGTTTCATCACAGCATCTGCGGTCTTGGGCATTTCCTCCTCCTTTTCTTCCTTTCCTCCCTGCATCATTCCTTCTCCTTCCGTCCTTCTTTTATCCCCTCTAATCGGAGGAGTTGCTAACTGGGCAGGGCCAGTAAATGTGATGCACCTATTGTCGTATTTGATTTTGGTTTTACATCTTGATTTCCCAGGGAAAGGTAACCCTGGCAAGCCACATAAGCATTGGTTGCATGTGGAATTTATACAGCATGCGCTATTCTGGGTCTGGCTACAAGGGGAAGATGAAGGGACTAGAAGACTGGGCTATCCCTGTCCTCAAGCCCCTTAAAAACCTTGGAAAGACAGGATGCATATGTGGGTTCAAGGCCTGGTCCAGTCACTAGCAAAAGGGCCATGCTTTCTCTTGTCTCTCATCTGTAAAATGGGGGAGGTAATTTTTGCGTCAAAGGGGTGTTGTGATGCACAGATGGGACAGCATGTCTGAATACTGAGCCCTTCTCTTATCTCCCTGTTCTCATTCAATTAAAAATTTCTGGGTAGTACCTTAGGATGATCCCAGAAATACTAGAGGGAGATGGGGGAATCTAAGTATTGTGTTAAACTGCTTTATGCATGTTTATTTCATTTCTGCCTAGTAACCATGTTATTGTTATTCTTTTTTTTTTTTTAAGATTTTGGGGATAGGAGTTTATTAATTAATTAATTTATTTTTGCTGCTTTGGGTCTTCATTTCTGAGCAAGGGCTATCTCTAGTTGTGGCAAGTGGGGGCCACTCTTCATCACGGTGCGCGGGCCTCTCACTATTGCGGCCTCTCTTGTGGAGCACAGGCTCCAGATGCGCAGGCTCAGTAGTTGTGGCTCACGGGCCTAGTTGCTCCGCGGCATGTGGGATCCTCCCAGACCAGGGCTCGAACCCGTGTCCCTTGCATTAGCAGGCAGATTCTCAACCACTGCGCCACCAGGGAAGCCCTGTTATTGTTATTCTTATTTTCAAGATGAGACAACTGAAGTTCAGAGATGTTGAAAACAAAATAGCATCATCACCTGCTGCAGATATGACCTGGAGCAATTATTCAGTGTTTTGTTGCCTGTTACCGCATCTGTAAAATGGGGATAATAATAGTTCCCTCCTCATAGGGTGAATATAAGGATTGAAATGGTTAATATACATAAGTCTTGAAACAGTGCCCGGTAAATAGTCAGTGTGATAAAAGTATTAGAAATTATTGTTATTCAGACAATTTCCAAATCTCTTCTAAGCCGCTGTATGGTGAAATCAGGATTGATTCATATGCATAATGTGTTGAAATGAGATGAAACTATAGTTTTTGAAATGTAGAGCGGATTTGGTTTTCATGGAGAGGGATTGGGGAAGTGATGTTAGAAGCATCAGGAAAAGTCCAAAGGAGAGAGGGGAAAGGATTTCTCTGGCAGAAAAAGAGAGCTCCAGAGATAATTAGGAGGCAGGTCAGAAGGAAAACTCTGTGTTGCTTTCGTTACGCGACGGGAGAGAAGCCATTTCCTGATTGCTTGGTTCTGACACTCACCTTCTCCTGGAACCGGTAGGTGAGGGATCAATACACTCTGTAAATGGGATCTTTGGAGTCCCTGCTTCACCAGCTCCCTCTTTCTTTCCACTTCCTGGAAGAGGCAGTAGAGTAGAATATTAAACTAAGGATCCTGCAATCAGTAGACCAGGTTTGGAGCCTGAGCCCTGCCGCTTATTAGCTGCCTGATGTTTTGCAAGTTTCTTAATCTCCATATAGCTCTGTGTCCTGCTTGTGAAAGGAGAATAATGGTGCCCACCTCCTAGGGCTTGTAAGCTCTGAGAGAGATTGTGCACACTGTGTATGTTTGGCTCAGAGGAAGCCTTCGACAATTGTTAGTTACCCAGGGCTTAATATTATCCCCGGAGCTATGGTTAGAAATTCGGGCTCAGTGGGCAAGCCATATGTGGTGACATTTGGGGGCATAGCCTGTTCTGGATGAATCCCAGCCAAAACCATAAAAGACCGTTGGCTCTTATCACTGTCTCAGTCAAGGATCTGGCATGGAATCTTGAGTCGCTTTTGAGGTATACGTTTATCTGCCTCTCCTTTCCCTCAGAAAAGTGTCTTAGAGCTTAGAGGAGAAGTGGACATAGTTTCTTCTGCTGCTGGGTTCAGAATACCCAGACCCTCATTTCCCTTCGTCTGATTTTTAATTCACAACATTACTGCACAGTGGGACTTTTATATTTAGCAATTGAAACACAATTTCATCATAAACGAATCATTTTGCACTTGTAGTCTTTGTCATGCAGAGATTTTTCTCATTACCTCCTTTGTTCTCACTACCGAGATAGGATAGGGGAATGAATAATGGGTTTCTCTAAGAAATATTAACAGGTGACAAAGTGAACTAGATTCTTCAGAGTCACAAGTCAAGAAGTCGAATCCCATGTGTCCTGACTCTCCATTCCAGTGCTCTTCCCACAAGGCCATGGTTCCCCCAGCCTTCCGTCTTGCCTCTGTTAATAGGGCCTGCCGGGTGTTCCATGCTCTCTATCCTTGGAATGGCTTCGCTTTCTGATGTAGGCATTACCGAATGACCCGTGTCGGCTCTGTGGGGAAACTTGAAATCCTTTCTTCAAAAGCTCACGCATTCTACTTCAGATGAAATCATTTTCCTTTTGGCCAATTTAACAAGATCCTTGCTCTTTCGTTTCCTTTAATTATCTTGTTAAAAAAAAAAAAAAAAAAAAAGAACTGGAGAAGACCATTGCTTTATGAGGCCGTTCATCTCTTAAATTTTCTCTGAGAGGTATATTAAAGCCCAGTTAAGCAAATTAAGGCTTCATCTCATTCTTGTTTGCGATTGTTCTGTTCGGTGCTTTGCTATCACTGCTGTCGGCATTTCTCACGTGTATATTTGAAATGTCTTGGAGTATAGATTTATGAAAAGATGTTATCTTTGTTCCGTGCATTACAGGCACTGTGAGCCATTTCCATATAGTGCCGAACTGTCACAACAGGGTTCTTTGCTTTTTTAATCTCTTCCTCTCACCACGAGAATTCCTATTAACATGTTTTCTGAGCTGCAGAGTGGAATCTGTCAAATACAGCATGGAAAGCAGTTGGGTGGTAGCTGTCTTCCTTTTCACAAACTCGAAACTAGTCTTCCTTATTAGTAAAACTTAGCCTTATCACCGTTTACCCCAAAGCCTTCATTGATGAATAGGAGACATATGCAGTGCAGGTAGGGGAATGGGATGGGTTGCTTGCTACCTCTTTACCTATTTATTTTAAAAGATATATGGCATGTGTGTATATATATCTTCATGGACACACTTTATTTCTTTCAATTTGAAAATAACTCTTTTGCTCTGAGTATGAAAACACTTCATACTCATTATTAAAAAATTTACACAAATCAACATATGAAACATTAGAAGACACTTTTCTAAATCCTACCGCACAGAGATTACTGCTGTTAACATTTTGATGAACTTGCCTGTTCATTCCTTTATGAACTATTTATTAACTTTGCCAGTGTTCTGCACCTACATGAAACTTTATAAAAGTACAGAAAACTAGTAAGATGAAACCCCATACAGGCTTAGTATTAAGAAGAAAAAAAGGGAACACAGTTATATCCTCATAGACAATGAAAACATGCCAAAAAGATATGCTTAAAAATAAAAACTAATATATTATTTCAAAAGAAAAAGAGATAATTAAAAATTATCCAAGACATGAAAGAGCAGCATAATCTGAATTAGAAAAATCTCAGACAAGATGACAGAGCTCAAAGAATTAGAAATTAAAAAAAAATCACTTTAGAAATAAATCCTTAGATGGAACACAAAATCAGATAAATACCACAAATACTGCCCTAAGAGAAATTGAGGGTGAAAAGGAGGAAAAAGTTAAAAATTGAAAGGAAATGAAGAAAGAAAGAAAATTTGGGAAAAGGTGACAGATATTAAAAATAGGAAAAGAAGATCAAACATACCATAATAGGAAAAGCAAACCAAAGCAAGGGAACAGTACAAATACTATATTTCAAGAAAATTTTCCTGAGAAAAAGATTTTAAACGACATTTTTAAAGGGCAAATCATGTATTTTAGGACATCAGCCTAGAACAATCAATGCCAAGATGTTCTAGTAAAATTACTGGATTAAAAAGAAGAAAAAGCAAAGTCCTTTGGGCATCTAGAAAAAAAGAGAAAAACAGCAGCGAAAGAATTAGATTGTTCTCCGACTTTTTGAAGAAACCTTTTATGTCAGAAGAAAATAGGATAACATATGTAAGGTCCTCTAAGAGAAGAAAATAGGAGCCTGTACTTTTTATGTCTAGCAATATTGACTTGCAAATGTGAAGAACACCAACATTGCATTAACATGCAAGAAGTGAGAGGAGGAAATATTGTTCCCATGAACTCTTCTTAAGGTATCTCCTAAAGAGTGAGCTTTAAACAATGAAAATAACTGGAGAGATATAAGATGAGCCCGGACATCTCAAGATAATAGCTAGCAAGGTTGTTAGCAAAGATTATTAGGAACGTGTCAAAAGGACTCAGGAGCCAACTTAAAGAGGCTTCTGCTGGCATGGGGCAGTTAGAGCTTCAAAAATAAGAATTCCAAGTATGTTTAAATCTGTGAGGGTTGATGATAAGGAAAACAAATTATTGGTTACCTGAGGTTAATGGATCACCAATTCATTGTCTTAAAAGTGGTCAGGAAAGAACCACGTGTTTACCCTGCCTTTCTTATATGAATAGATCACTGGATAACCATGTAGTAGATGAGGGGAGGCCCTTCCTAAATTTTTTCCACCCAATAAATGAAAATGAAATGAGAGAATTAGACTATCATTATTTTGCAACCCCCATTGATTTAATGGATCCGGGCATTGAGCGACAATGGCATCTGACATTAGAAACCCAAGAAAACCAGATATCGTGTGCCTCCTGGTGAAAGATCATACAACCAAATGGATTGAATCTCAGTGTTTTTCAAGCCTCCTAATCCAGCTGCCAATTTGCAGGAAATTCGGAGGGTGGAGGAACATGTTAACCTGCACCAGAATTAATACTGTGGAAACTCCATAGTTCAAGTGGTCCAGATTCTCTAAGGAATAAATTGTAAGATAAAGAGAAGGATAATGGGGGAGGTAGAGTAAACGTAACTTAAAATACATGTCACATTTTTTTAAAAAATGGATAAGAATTAACTGTATTGACCCGAGTTGTAACCTTGGGTAATGATATCATAAAGAAACACAAGGAAGTGAATACGATAAGTTCAAGATAGTTTGTTTACTTTTAGAGGAAAGGAAGAAATTCATGGAGGGCATTTTGAGTTGGCTAGAAAAGTCTGTTTCTTGATCTGGGTGGTAGTTATAAGAGTGGTTTGTTTATAATAATTAATAAACTATTTGTTTTGTGTGATTTTCTCAATCTGTGTTTTATTTTACCGTAAAAATAGTTTTAAAAATTTATGGGGCTTCCCTGGTGGCGCAGCGGTTGAGAGTCCACCTGCCGATGCAGGGGACACGGGTTCGTGCCCCGGTCCGGGAAGATCCCACATGCCGCGGAGCGGCTGGGCCCGTGAGCCATGGCCGCTGAGCCTGCGCATCCGGAGCCTGTGCTCCGCAACGGAAGAGGCCACAACAGTGAGAGGCCCGCGTACCGCGGGGAAAAAAAAAAAATTATGAAAGAATGACACTATACATGCTGCCTTTGTTCCAACTTTTTATTTTAATTTTCAAACATACAGAAAAGTTGCCAGCACTGGGTATGAAATGCCAGTATACTCATCATACTGTTTTATCGTTAGTTTTTCATTCAATATTTAGTAGAGATCTTTCTATATAACTAAATATAGAAATATCCTCACTTTTAAATAAATGATGCATAGTATTCCATCTCATAAATTAAATCAGTCTTCTATTGATGGACATTTAACTTGTTCCTGGTAGAAATAATGGTGCTTATATGTCCTTATGACAAATTCCTAAAATTTGCTGTCACGGAATATTTTGATGTGCAACATGTAAATGGTTGTGTATTGTGAATGAACAACTGTAGAAACCAACGATGCAGCCTATATTGATCAAGACAGTGCTATGTAACTGAGGGAGGGCATAAATCCCCAAGAACAAACTTGATTCCCTGAAGCAGGGTCCTCACGTAGCATCATACCTCCCCTGGATCAATTCAGGTTTAATCCCGATGGCTCTTCCATTGTCTCATTTTGGTTGTTGTGGGTATAGTTAGTGCTATCATTTGTCTGTTGCCACGGTAGTGCTATGCAGTGAACCACCCCAAAATTTAGTGGCTTAAACAGTAGCCGTTAGTTTCTACAGAATGGATGAGTCATTTTTACAGCCTTTGCTAGGTTCACTCATGTGCTTTCAGTCAGCTGCCGGTATAGTTGCAGATCTCTGCAGGGCTCTCCCACATGTCTGATGGTCGGCTGGCTTAGGCTGATCTCAGTGGCCTTGGACAAGAGGACTCAGCTATGCTACCCAAGTCTCCAACATCCTTTCAACAGGCCAGCCTGGGTGTGTTCTCGTGGCAGTGGTACAGATCATATCTTTCTCAGGGGGCTGGAAATGGGCTATGTTTTACCAGCTTCTGTGCCATCCCACTTGCTAACCTTAAACTGACCAAAGCAAGTGACATAGCAAGGCCAGTCAGTGAGAAGGGACTGCAAAGCGACAGAGCAGACAGCGAGGGTACAGAGAAGTTGTTGATTGAGGCCATTAATGCAGTTTCATCCTCCACAGCTATCCAGCAGCAAATTTTAAGTTGGCACTTCTTTTTTTAATTAATTAATTAATTAATTTATTTATTTATTTTATTTATTTATTTTTGGCTGTGGTGGGTCTTTGTTGCTGCACGCGGGCTTTCTCTAGTTGCGGTGCATGGGTGCATTGCGGTGCGCAGGCTTCTCATTGCGGTGGCTTCTCTTGTTGCGGAGCACAGGCTGTAGGCACGTGGGCTCAGTAGTTGTGGCTCGGGGGCTCTGGAACGTAGTCTCAGTAGTTGTGGCACACGGGCTTAGTTGCTCCGCGGCATGTGGGATCTTCCCAGATGAGGACTCGAACCCGTGTCCCCTGCATTGGCAGGAGGATTCTTAACCACTGCGCCACCAGGGAAATCCTAAGTTGGCACTTCTTAGAAACATTAAACATTGCTGTTATTTCTAAACTGCAGATGTTATACCTTTGAAATATGAAAAATGGGGATCAAATATGTTTGTGGGGGGAGCATAAAAATTTTCTTGTTAAGGGTTATAAAGGGGGGCTTCCCTGGTGATGCAGTGGTTGGGAGTCCGCCTGCCGATGCAGGGGACACGGGTTCGTGCCCCGGTCCGGGAAGATCCCACATGCCGCAGAGCGGCTGGGCCTGTGAGCCATGGCCGCTGAGCCTGCGCATCCGGAGCCTGTGCACCGCAACGGGAGAGGCCACAACAGTGAGAGGCCCGCGTACCACCAAAAAAAAAAAAAAGAGTTATAAAGGTAATTTGTAAATGGAAAATCCTACATTTATTGTTTTGTCTTGAAAATATTTCTTTTCTAGTTGTTGATGTTTTCCCCTGGGATATAGTTCCGGAAACATGGTTTTTCCTGTGTTTATTTTTCTTTGTTCTTGGAGTTGGTTTTGAAATCTGGCTTTGAGAACATTGACTCAAGTAAGATAAAAAGCTAAAATCACAAATCAACCTCTTTAAGTGTTTTTGCTTCAGATATAGACATTAGCGATAGGATTAGTCCCTGTACCTTTATTGCTGCAATTTTTTCCCTCTGTTTTAAGTTGTAGAAGTGGTAAATTTAAGCTCTTCCAGAAGATTGATTCTTAACAGCAGATATGAAGCACCCAGGTATGCAGATGGCAAGAAATTGTACTAGTAATTAAATGTCAAATTAAAAAAAATTCAAGTTTATTCCCATAGTGTGCAATATTATATGTCACACCTCTCTTCTCCATGGAAAAACAAAATGCTGAAATAAAAATTTGCATATACATATACTTATGAAATACTCTTTATTGTGTATGCATCATAAAATTGAACACACTTTAATTGTTTAATGGAAACTGTGTTGTGCTAAGGCAATTTAAAGGATTTTTCAAAGTAAGTTTGACTGTTGTCAAGTTTTGCCTCATTTTCTGACTTTAGAACCCACCTGCAGAGTGAGATACAATTTTACATACTTGTTCTTTTTTTTTTTTTTTTAAATGATGGTCTGAACACAGGCTTATGTATTTATTTAGTCTTTGGTTGTGCTGGGCCTTCGTTGCTGTGCGCAGTCTTTCTCTAGTTGCGGCGAATGGGGGGCGGGGCTACTCTGTTTTGGTGCGTGGGCTTCTCATTGCGGTGGCTTCTCTTGTTTCAGAGCACGGGCTCTAGAGCACAGGCTTCAGTAGTTGTGGCTCGTGGGCTCTAGAGCACAGGCTCAGTAGTTGTGGCTGGCGGCTCTAGAGCGCAGGCTCAGTAGTTATGGCTCACGGGCTCTAGAGTACAGGCTCAGTAGTTGTGGCGCACGGGCTTAGTTGCTCCGCGGCATGTGGGGTCTTCCCGGACCAGGGCTTGAACCCATGTCCCCTGCATTGGCAGGCAGATTCTTAGCCACTGCGCCACCAGGGAAGCCCCACCCAATATTCTTAAGCTGGGAAGAGGACAAGCAGCCTCAGAATTGTGAAGATCACAAAGTGTCTAAAAGTAACTATTTAGACCTACTGTGGGCCCAACACCAGGCTAAGATAGATGAGCTGGGGAGGGTCCATAAACTCAGAAATTTGTTAGGACACACTTAACCTGGCTCATTTCCCCAGATAGTTTCCCAGGTTAAAAACCAGTGAGAAAAGAGAGCTCTCTAAAAATAAGTTCTAGAATCAAATGGGTATTAGGTTCTCAGTGGCTGAAAGAACTTTATTCTGGAGGCCTTTGGATTGAGAGTGATTGTGAACAGAGCAGTGTTTGTCTGGCGTTGTGGAGCTGGGATGGATCTGGGGGGAGGTGCCAGGAGGCATTAGACTGAGGCCATGATAGGAATTATGGAACCAGGTGAAGTAATAAGGGTCTAAAGAGGCGGTGCACAGGACAGAGAGCCAAGTAAATTGAGAGGAATTTGTCAGATTTTTTTTTTTAACTGTATTTGGGGAAGAGAGGTAAAGTGAAATTCTTTGTCTTATTTTTAATTTATATCTTTTGTTTCTCTGGCATCCTTTAAAAGTACATAGGAAGTTATCATCACAAGATAAAAAAAAGTTTTGTAACTGTGTATGGTGATGGATGTTAACTGGACTTAGTGTAGTGATCATTTTGCAGTATATAAAAATATCAAATCATGTTCTACACCTGAAAATATAATTTTATGTCAATTATACCTTAATTAAAAAAAATGAAAATAAGGCAGTCCTCCTTTCAAGGTATTTACCCTCTGTTGGGAAAAAAGGTAAAAATAAAAATTTAATGTTAAGCGTAATAATAGAAGTATGTAGAAAGTTTAGTGGTGGGATAATAGTGATTAAACAAGTAGGTAATTCAGAGAACATTTTATCAAGGATGCAGTACTTGAGCTGGATCTGAATGGATGAACACTTGTGAGTTTTCATTTATTTTTGGAAAAAAGGAGTTACACACAACTTTAGCTTACTAAGGAGTAATTTCTCATCCTTATAGCCAAAGGATCAGGTAGTGAGAGCAGGAGAAGACACCAGTTTTGCACAAGGTTGCTGAAAGCTGGCTGTGAACCTCCATGGTGGTGGTGGGTAGTGCTCACGCTGCACACTGCTCTCTCTTCCTGCAGACCAGGAGTGGTAACTTGCTTTTACTGGTCCTGGGGTATGCATTATCTCTTGTCATTTTCCTATGCTGCCCACTTTTTTTTTTTTTTTAAATAGTCCTTTAATTAGACCCTCCTCAAAATATTCAGTTTGAATGTGTCATCTATTTCCTGTTTGAAGCCTGTTGGGTACACTTTATAATTACATATTGAGAAAGGGTAAAATACACAATAAAAATAAGAGAAAAATTCTTTTTATTCTAAATTACAAACACAGTATCACAAATAAAAAGACCAGTCAGTTACTGAGGCAAATGGAGCACATAAGGGCCTGATTATAGTGAGATAGTTTACTGTAG
The DNA here is from genome assembly GCF_000442215.2 of Lipotes vexillifer. Lineage (NCBI taxonomy): Eukaryota > Metazoa > Chordata > Mammalia > Artiodactyla > Lipotidae > Lipotes > Lipotes vexillifer. Next base: position 779,820 of record NW_006779909.1, on the reverse strand, counting down.
CATTCTTGGTCTAGGCGTATCATATTGACAAAAATAAAGGCATTGAGGATTGGAGTGTTATCGTATAAAACATTGAACTAATATATACGTATACAGTTTTGAATTTTTATGTTTGTGTCCAATCGGGAGGAAAAGTACATAGCATCTTATACTGAACCAAAATACAAGTGGGCGTTCAATTTACTTGTTCACTTCTTTGTTTGTTTACTAGTGCTTTTGTGATTTCTGCTTAGGCTGCTCCTCTGTGGTCATGTCGGACATTTATTGAGCTCCAATGGCATTGTCACAGGGCACATAAGCATTATGGATTTTCCTAAATGCGACACATAGGAACACTGCTGGAAGGGAAACCTGTTGCTAGATTGATTCATTTAATTTCATTGTTTGTTTTGAAATCATGATTATATCTCTTTTTTTTTGGCCACGCCCCTAGGCTTGTGGGATCTTAGTTTCCCGACCAGGGGTTGAACCCAGGCCCCGGGAGTGAAAGCGCAGAGTCCTAGCCACTGGACCACCAGGGAATTCCCACAGTTATATTCTTAACGTGGAGCTTGTGGTGGCCTACCCTGGGTCTTGGGTGTCTTGGCAACTCACTATGTGATTTTTATGGAAACAAAGGCACTTGCTCTGAAAGCTGGTATATCTCCTCTAGCTTACAGCTGAGGGAGCATTTGCTTTGCTTTTTCTGGGAAAAGAAGATAGTATTTTGAGTAGGGTAAAGTTTCAGAATCTACCTACATTCCCTAGGTCAGTACTTCTCCAATAGAAATATAATTCAAGCCACATATGTAAGTTGAAATTTTCTAGTACCCACGATTTAAAAAATGGGTGAAATTAATTTTAACAGTGCATCTTATTTAACTCATTATATTCAAAATGTTATCATTTCAACATGTAATCAATGTTTTAAAATTATTGAGATATTTTACATTTATTTTCATGCAAAGCCTCCAAAATCAGCATGTTTTAACACTCAACTCAGATGTAGAATTTTCACTGGAAATACCTGATCATAAAGTTTAGAGTTGGAAGTAGATTTACCTACCCAAGAAGTGCCAAACTTATTTAAAATGTTTCCCCCAAAGAGTCAAGCATCAGTTTATAAATTTATATTTAAATTAATGACAGTGGACCCTTGAGCGATACTGGGATGGCTCAGGGATTAAGCATTCCCTCCACATCCCAGGATTCAACCAACCACAGCTCATGTAGGACTATAGTATTCACTATTGAAAAATAAATGGGTGTAAGTGGATCAGCTCAATTCAAACCTGCGTTGTTTAAGGGTCAACTGCATACTTAAATAAAATTAAAAATTCACCTTCCAAGTGTTAGTAGCTCCATGTTGCTCTTAGTGGCTACCTGCTATAGAATATTCTTAAAACCATACTTGAGTGCTTTTATACTTTCTCAGGTTATTATTTATGTAGAATTAATGCATGCTGCAAAGTCCTCGGAAACTGTTCTACTACGTTACATTTATTCATCAAGGATATAAGCACCTAGGGAAAAATAGTTCTGCGTTTTGTGCTTCATCTCCAGGGCTAGGGAGAGTGCCTTGCGTAGCGTTTAGGTGTTTAATAACTTTATCCGGCTAAATCCTGTTTAGTCTGCAAATTGCAACATAAATTTAACTTTCTCAGGGGAATGTTTCCTGACTCTCCAGGCTCTCTATATCACCTGTTCCTTCATTACATTTTCTCATAGAACTGAATTCTTTTCCTCTAGAGCATATATACTTACACACTGATTTGATTAATTTTCTGATTAATATCTGTCTCCCCAACTAGTCTATAAATTCCAAAAGAGGGAAGAATGTGTTTTTGTTCACTGAAGTGCTTCGTGCTCCTAGCATAATTCATGGCACGTATGGATTAAATATTGGTCAGATGATAATACTAGCACAGGGCCTTTTTAAAAATGAAGTGATTAGCAGAATGTCCAATTCTTAACTTTATAGAAATCAGAGTTTGTTTTGTGTTGGGGAAAAAGGAATATTTTATTTTAAGTATAATACAAACTAAGATATGCAAATTTTTAATTTTTGTTCAAGCCTTTTCAAAATACTCCTGTAAAGCCTTTTCTTAGCTTTCTTTGTATTTTATTGGTATTCATTTTCTTGATAGCTATCACCTCATATCTGCTATGCTTATAACTGAAGGTATACTGAAGACAAAAACTGAAAGAAAGGAAAAGTGAATTGTGAAATACTTTTAAGGAGTTGAGAAAGACATAGGGCAGAAGCAAAGGTGCATAGAGGAAACATCTCTTGCTGTTTCAGGACGGTTTAAATTAAGCCCACCCTTTTAATTATACCAAAGTAATGAGCCTTACCCACAATATGTGAAAATATAATTAAAAAATGTATGGTGGACCAGTAGACAAGGTTGTCAGGTCATTATCTAAATCATAAGTTGGAAGTAATGCCCATTAAAGGTTACTAGTTTGGAAAGGTTAGATTAGAATTTAGTCTTTGCAAATATAAAGTTTCTCAACTTGAATAATGCTTTAGAAAACCACTAACATTTAACTTTTTTTTTAACATTTCATGGAAGTATAGTAAGCGTACAGAAATGTACACATAAGGCTACATCTTGATGAATTTTCACATCCGGATCAAGAAGTATATTACAACACAACATCCCAGAGGCTACTTTCTTGCTTCTTTCCCTTTCCTGCCCTCCAGGGCAAACTATCTTGACATAATAGATAGGTTTTTCCTGTTTTTGTACTTTATATAAATGGAATCATGCAGTATCCACATTTGAATTAATATAGCGGTTTGTTATTCTAAGTGACATTCCTGATAGCAACTCATTGAAAACAAAGTCTGTTTTCAGTTTTCCTTGTTATGTATCTAATGTGGTAAACTGGCAGTTTACCAGTGTATCTAGTTCTTTATTATTCCTTTAAGACATTTTCTATGTGAACGCAAGTGTGTGTGTGTGTGTGTGTGTGTGTGTGTGTGTGTGTGTGCATACACACATATATATATGTATATACTTTTAAAAATTTTACTCAAATTCGATCATGCATATTATTTACCTTTGTGATGTGTCTTAAGGCCCCTTTTGTATCAGGTCATGTAGATTCGATTCATTTTTTTGTAATGGCAGCACAGTACTCTATTGTATGGCTGCATCATAGTTTAATGAAGCACTTGTCCACTGATGAACAGCTAGGTTGTTACTTATCTTTTGCTTTTAGAACAGCAGAGTCTATGTAATTTTATTTGTAAAATAAATTCTTAGGAAAGGAATTGCTGAGCAGTAGGGTCCATGCATTTTAAATTTGCTCATATATTTCTAAATGGCTCTCCAAAGAGTTTTACCAGTTTTTACTCCCACCAGCAAGATTTGGAAATTCCTATTTCCAGTGTCCTTGCCTTAGATTATGTGTTATCAAGCTTATTAATCTTTGCAGTTAGCTACAGGAAAACTAGTAAGTCATTGTTATTTAAATTTGCATTTTCTCCAGTTTTGAGTGAGGTTAGTTGTTAGGACTTGTTTCTGTCCTTTGCTCATTTTCCTCCAGGCTTGTTTATATTTTTCTTAATTTCAAAGAGCTCATTCTATATAAAGGGAATTTACCTTTTTATGTCATCTATGGTGTGAACTTTTTTTTTTAATTGAAGTATAGTTGATTTACAACGTTGAGTTTCAGGTGTACAGAAAATTGATTCAGTTTTATATATATATATATATATATATATATATATATATTCTCTTTCAGATTCTATTCCATTATAGGTTATTTCAAGATATTGAATATAGTTCTCTCTGCTATACAGTAGGTCCCTGTTTGTTATCTGTTTTATATACAGTAGTGTGTATCTGTAAATCCCAAACTCCTAATTTATCCTTCCTCCTACCTTCCCCCTTTGGTAACCATAAGTTTGTTTTCCATGTCGGTGAGTCTGATTCTGTTTTGTCAATGAGTTCATTTGTAATGAATTTTTTTTTCAGTTTGTTTTTTGTCTTTGTTGTGTTTATAGCCCTTTTTTTTCCTTAACAGAAGGTTTAAATTTTTATGTGGTGAAATTTACCAGTTTTTTTCTTTACTGGCTTCTGAATTGTGTGTTCTTAATGAGAAAAAGCATTGGAAACTTGAGATCCATAGATAGATAGCTTAAACTTGGCATGGGAAAAAAACCTCAAGAAATGTTTGTGGGAAATGTGGTTAAGCAGGAATTCAAATTTCAGTCAAAAGTGGTTTGGCCAACTATAAGTAAACCAAATTTGGACACTGTCTGCCAAGATTTGGTTAATATTTTTAACAGCTTTTAGAAGAATTTTCAATGCTATGCTCTTTTCCTTTCATGCTTTGTTATTTGGGGTTTTAATTTCTCAAATGATCCCTCTTTTCAGATTTCAGATTATAACCTATTTCCTGCACCATTGCTGACGTCCAGTGACCCATGTCAGAAGTACTTCCAGGTCAGATATACTTTCACATGTTTCAGTGCAGCATACTAGTTGACTATTAAAACTTTAACAAATATATATACTAGATAATTGTTTTGATGTTAAACTTATGATATACTATAATAACATGTTTTGGCTTTTTTATTGTTTTTCACTAATGTACTAGAAAGGTGGATCTTTAAAATAAGATAGAAGAAGTAATTGAACTTAACTGCATGCATGTATTCATTGCATGACTCTACTAATATCATAATGTGAAAACATTTTAGTTGACTGTAACAGAAAACTAAAACTCTGTCACATTTTGCCATGTCGGATTGCATGTTATAGCCTGTGAACTGTTAAATTTGAACAAAGGAGGCATTGGTGGTGAGTCTGCATAAACAGCATCTTAGGCATTGTGGGGTTTGTCTAGAATAGAGCTCCCAATTCAGAATTCTCCCTGGATCTAATGCTGATTAATTTCAGGCCTTAATAAGAAAACCAACTTAATTTCATTGTATGCCCCTTTCTCTGTGTCGTGATGGATGCTAGTCTGCATACAATGTGGTGTGGGATTTAATTCTTAGCTTCACAGTAATATAACAAGAAAAAAGCAATTGCAATGACATTTTGAATTAAACATAATATAGGACTGTAAGTGGCAAACAGATCTAGGTAGATTCTATATTTGTTAGGGTACATACCACTCCGCAAATTCTGAGGTTCTAAATAAGTAAATTTAAGCCATGGACAAATAGATGTTAATGTCCCTAAATTCTAAAATTAAACTCAGTAAGTATGTCCAAGTCTTTTTCTCCTTTATATAACACTGCATGTTACATCTCAACAGAGAACTAAAATTAAAACATAATAAAATAAACACTAAGCTAAGTAGAGGCAGTTGAGTGACCGGAAATATCCTTTTATTAAAGACAGCTGAAAACAATGTTACCAACCTAAATTCACACAGGAAAATTAGGAACTTAGAGGCAATTCTTAGAAGCCGGTTTAGGGGCAGGGAGTAGATTTTCTTTGTAAATCCATATTTGAATAAGTATATTAATTTTGCAAAATCAAAGCAAATACATGTATCCTTTGATGAATACATTTTAAGTGTTGAGAAGAATTCCTTCTAGGAATTCTTTAGCATTTAAAGTCTTTTATTACATTGCAAAATAGACTCAGCATGGAAACATAAGAATAAAGCTGGCAAACATGTAAATGATGTGTTTTCCTCTAAATAGAGGCGAACTAATCAAATAACTTATAGAAATTTCTTATTGTCACTATGTTTTGTTATACCAATTATTCACTTTAACTGTTGTTACTCAAATTGCTTTATTCATTGGTAGTTATAGAAGAGATAATGAAACCGTTATCCAGCGTCTTTTTTTTTTTTTTTTTTTTTGGCTGTACGCGGGCCTCTCGCTGCTGTGGCCTCTCCCATTGCGGAGCACAGGCTCAGCGGCCATGGCTCACGGGCTCAGCCGCTCCGCGGCACGTGGGATCTTCGCGGACCGGGGCACGAACCTGTGTCCCCTGCATCGGCAGGCAGACTCTCAACCACTGCGCCAGCAGGGAAGCCCAGCGTGGTTTTTAATAACAGCTCCTACTATCATGCATTGGTATAGGATGTAACACATTTTACAAGGAAAACGGTATTTTTATGTCAGTAGAGTATCATTCCAGCCCTTTTTTACCTGAAAATCCAATGGCAGCTAGTGGAGTAGAGTATGGACCAATAATTGGGATAAGGTTTGCTTTCAAGCCCATTTTCAACTCTTAGGAGCTGTGACTACAAAGAGCCTTTAAAAAAACAAACATGCCAGAATGTATACCCTTATATGTCTTGGAAAATTCTTGTTGAACCTTCGAGATTCAACATGGGAGTCCCTTCCGAGTAGGTCTCAGCCTGTGACATAGTAGAGTAATTACCCTATTTCAAGGACACTACCATTGTTTAATGTTTTTTGTTTTGTCTTTTGGAATTGACTCGAGGCCAGCTTATCAGTTTTTCAAGAAAACCTATGTTGTTACTTTAGCTTACCTACTTTTCCTCACCTAAACCAGCTTGATCACTGACTATGTTAATCAAACTTGGCCATAAAACTCTAGAGCTATATTTAAAAAATACAATTGTCTTCAGAAGACATCATCTAGAGGAAGATGAAATGATGAAAACAGCTTAGAAATTGAGCAGAGAAAATACCCTTGGGATAAGCATATAATATCCCAAGGTGACTACATCTGCTGGGTGTGATGTTGGAATACCAGGTTAATTTCCCACCTGGAGTGCCTTTCTCTTCCTTGTCCTCTGGTGGACCCTAACCCTAACCCTATCCTTCAAGACCCAGCTCAGCTGTTCCTTTTGTGGGAGTCTTCCTTGAACCTCTGTCCTCATCCTTAATACCTTCTTCTCGTAAGACCCTGTGCGGGAGTTTTGTTAATAACGTATCCTTGTCTCTGCCCTGTCTGAGTTTCTTGAAGAAAAGTGTTCGGTGCATCTTTCTTGACTTTCCTCAGATCCACTTGGGATGTTGAGCAGAGTGAGCCCTCAGGCAGTTTAGCTGAATGGGGCATGGGAAACCCCTTAGGTGGGTCAGACCTAGGGTGAAGTCACCTCTTTATCTTAGAGCCTGGGGAAGTTGTCCTCCTGGTTTAAAAACTTCTAAGCTTCTAATCCTGTGATCTCTCTGACCCAGGGACCCAAGCTGCCTCCTAATAACCTTTGCCTCCTTTGTTCATAGAGAAGTTCTTATCATTTTTGTCACATTGAGAGTTTACTTTCATGAGTAATTTCAGGAAACCAGCTTTATCTTGCCTCTCCTTTCTAAAAGAAAAAAAAAAAATCTGAGTTTACTTCATTTCCTTAATACTTTGAGGTCTAGTTCAAAAGGCAACATTCCTCAGGGCAGAAGTTTTGCTGTTAACTCCTCAGTGGAAATAAAGTTGTATAGCAGAAAAATAAAAAAAATGAAGAAAATGTGAAGTCTCATTTAAGAATTGGTCAGGCGTTGAGCTTCCCCGGCCCGTTTGTCAATTTCCAATTTTGTTAAACATGCCAAGGGAGCAGAGGGAGAGCAGCGGGTTATTGAAGAGAGGAGTTTCCTGTCATTACTGACAAACTTTCTTTGACAGGAGGCTAGAGGTCTCAGAAAAGAGAAGGGGGGAGGGCAGGTTTAACTCTGGGCTCCAGCATGGGTTTGTATTAGGATGTCACCTGAGTTACGGGGTTACATCTCAGGGCTGGGATCTTTGCGACTCAGGGTTTGAGGAAAGCTTTGTTAGCCATGAAATTAAAGTGACCCTGGCTTACCTAATTTTAGTTAGGCTTCATAAAAAATACTCTGTGCATTATATTAACTACAGCTCTCTTAGTGGCTTCAATACCCTGGAAGTCCCGGCGCCTCATGTTTCAGGCATGACTCGTTTCAGGGATTCCAGCAATGTCATTAGGGCATGTTCACTTTCTCTCTGTTTCCTGGCTCTGTCTGCCCCATTTGTTAGGTCTTACATACACACGTGTCTCTTCGCGGTGACCTCTTAAAGCTCTAGGCTTATAAATCTGCTAGTTCAAGAAAAAGAGAAAAGAGAGCACTTCTCTTCTGATCATTCTGGCAGAAGGCTTAGGATTGGTCATATGCTTTTCCTTGAACCAGTCACCACAGCCATGGAGATGTGCTCCTCTGATTGGCTGGGCCTAGGGCATGGACCTCGTGATTAAGGGGTAGAGTCATCTCTGCCTGAAACACAGGGGCTGAATTCCTCTGTGAGAGCAGGTATTTTAATTTTGTCAGTTTTGTTCACTGCTGTCTCCTCAGCAGTTAGAACTGTATCTGTCGCATAGTAACGCACGAAAAAATATTTGTTGAATGAATGAATGAGCGTGGACGGAGGCTGATTCTCAAGAAAAACTGTGAAGCTTTTACCAGAAAAGAAGGAAATACATGCCAGGTCATAACAGATGTTTGTGCATCGCGCATGCAGGACAGTGACAGCAGTAATAATATGAGCTCTTGGCACACTCTCAGCTCTGAACGTATACTGAGCTCTGGAATAGGAATCGAGCCTCTTGAATTGATGTTGGATCTTTGTGAGTTATGCTCAAGACAGCATGATGAATAGATGCGGAGGTGATGGCAAAGTCACGGGTCCCATTCACCTTCGAGGTATCCAGGGGCAGAGCCACCTTTGTACTGAAGACAGGCCCTTGGGGTTATGGACATTTGCTTGCTCATTCCTCATTCATTTTGCTTATTTTGTACACTGTTGTGTTCCTGACCTTGAGAAGAGCGACTGGCATGTAATAGATGCTCAGAGAGTATTTAGTTAATGAATGAGTGAAAAATATTTGGTTAATAAATGAGTGAACGATTAATGAAGCAAACATTCATTGAGTGCTCTTATGTGCCAGGCTTTGTAAAAGGAACTGGAAACTCTAGAATATAAAAATGAAAGGGGAATGCAAATCAAAATTAAATCACACTTGTTTGGGTAGCTATAATCAAAAAGAGACAATAGCAAGTGTTGACAAGAATGTAGAGAAATCAAAACCTTCATGCATTGCTAGTGGGAATGTAAACTGGTACAACTGCTTTGCAGAACAGTCTGGCAGTTCCTCACAAGGTTTTATACACACACACACACACACACAAACACACGTATACATGTGGTATGTATGTCTATATATACGTGTGCACATCACAGGAGAATTACAGTCAGCAGTTCTTCTCTTGGGTATATATCCAAGAGAATTGAAAACATATGTCCACACAAAAACTTGTACACAAATGTTCATAGCAGCATTATTCATACTAGCTAAAAAGTGTAAACAATCCAAATACCTGTGTTAACTGATGAACAGATAAACAAAATGTGGTAGATCCATACAGTAGAATATGATTTGATCATAAAAAGGAATGAAGTAATGATACAAACTAAAACATGGATGAACCTTAAGGATACACATAAGTGAAGAAAGCTAATCACAGAGACCACATATTGTATGAGTCTGTTTATATGAAATGTCCAGAAAAGGCAAACCCATGAAGACGGAAAGTAGATTAGTGGTTTTCAGGGGCTTAGGGGAGGGAGGAATAGAGAGTGACTGCTAATGAGTACAGGATTTCCTTTTGGGGTGATAAAAATGTTCTGCAATTAGGTTGTAGTGATGAATGCACAACTCTGTGCATATTCTAAAGACCCCTGAATTATACTTTAAAAAGGTGAACTTTATGGTATGTGAATTCTATCTCAATAAAGCTGTCATAAAAAGTGAACAAAACAGTCACTGCCCTCAAGGCACTTGCAGTGTTGAAGGGGAGAGAGATCTCTCAATTGATATTATAGTATAGTATGGAAGTGCTGATGTGAACTGCATGTCACACACCTAGCACAGAGGATTATGTTCAGGAGTCAGAGAAGACCTAAAGGAGGACATGTGAGCTGGGTTTGGAAGGATTTATAGGAGTTTTCAGGCAGGAAATAGGGCAGGGGTAAAGCAGATGAGGGCAAAGGACCTTCCCGGGCAGAGGAAACAAATTCTATGTGCAGAGGCAAAGAGTTGTGAAGAGGCTTAGCATCCTCAGAAAAGTTCACTGTTGCTGTCATGTAGGGACCACGATGGGAGGGGGAGGTGCAGTGACAGGAGATGTGATGGGAAGGGTAGATTCAGGCTAGCAGAGGAGAATTTGAAGTGCCGTGTCTACTGAGCTGAATTTGGACAACAGGGAGCCAGTAGAATTTTTCTTTTTTTTTTTTCTTTTTTTTTTTTTTCAGTACGCGGGGCTCTCACTGCTGTGGCCTCTCCCGCCGCGGAGCACAGGCTCCGGACGCGCAGGCTCAGCAGCCATGGCTCACGGGCCCAGCCGCTCCGCAGCATGCGGGATCCTCCCGGACCGGGGCACGAACCCGTGTCCCCTGCATCGGCAGGCGGACTCCCAACCACTGTGCCATCAGGGAAGCCCCCAGTAGAAATTTTTAAACTGAGAATTGCACAGTCCGTTTGTCTTTAGAATTGCAGAGGACAAACTGTGTCAGCGTAGACTGGAGTTTGAGAGACTGTTGTGCTTGGGAGATATAGGAGGAAACTTCAAGTGGTGAGAACCTGAAAGCAGCCATGAAGATGGTGAGAAGGGGGAACTCAATTTATTGGAGAAACGTTTTCCAGTAAAATTGACAGAATTTGGTAGGATAAGAAACTCATGAAGGGCTATTCCCAGGTTTCCAGGCAGGGAATTCGGGAGAATGGCAATGCCATGAATTCTCAGTTAGCATCCAGCCCGTGCATTAGTGTACTTAACTTCCCCTCTTTCCCCAGTTTATAGGGAGTAGTATACCAAGTTTTCTTTGATCTATAACTATAGTAAAGTCATGTGAGGCAGAGAAAAATGGAACCAGCTTAAATACACCAACTTTTGATTAGAGTCTCAATGTAGCATCTTTCATTCTATATCCTTTCATTTCCATGTCCATAGCGCATCTGTTTTTCGACATAATTTGTTATATTACTGTTATGTTGCTATTTCCCATTCTACTTAATTCTCCTCTGTTCAGTGTTATTAATGATACAGATGGTAAACAGGAGGAGATAAGGAACAGAGGAAGGCCTGGAATTGGGTGATAGGGATCACAGGGTGACAGGAGCATGTGTGCTGTGTGCACCAGAGCCTCTGCTGGGCCTCCAGTTTTCTTCACACCAAAGCACGGAGAACTGTAAGCTGTTGGGATCACAGCTGGTGAGAAATCATGTTTGGCAAAGAAGCACACCAGTCTGTTCTGGGTCAAAAAAAAAAAAAAAGGCTATTTGACTCTAAATAGTCTTTTCTTCTTTGGGGAGTTATGACAGAATTGAACAGGAATTTTCTTGAGCTGAGACTGAGGAACAAAATAAATTGGTCTAGGCAGTATTGAAGGATTTTATTTTAAATCTTGCCCAGATGCTGCTTGCATGGGGGGAAAGCTGAGATAACTGACCACTGGTCACCTTTTCCCTTTCTGAGAGCATTAGTCTTTTTCAAGGAAAGGAAAAATGAATTTACCGTTGACTATTTAGGCAGTGATGGTGGTTTCCTTTCAATCTTTAATAAGAAACTCAAAAATTTAACCTAGGCTTTTTAAGTAAACATTTCTTGAGATGTTAATGAAACACTTGTCTTTTTCATTTTATTCAACAATTTATTCTACGAACATTTACTGAGTGCCTACTGCATGAGAGGCCGCTGTGCTTGTTGCTGGAAGTCACAGCTTAGTGATAAATAGGTTAAAAATAAAACAGTGTGAGAAATGCTGTTATGCTATGGAGAAATGGAGATAGGTTTATGAAAGGCATAGAAGCAGCAGCCCTGGAATCTGTCTAGAGGGGCAAGAGAAGGCTTCCCAAAGAAGTGACATCTACTACCCTGAATCTTAAAGGTGGAGCAGAAATTTGCCAGGAAGGAGGGAGGGATGCTGAGAATGTGTGCATGTACAAGGAACATGACATGTGTGACCAGAGTGTTCCAAGATCCTCTGAAATCATTAACATGCATATGTATCATCTTTTTCTTCCAAATCTCTCGTACTGCAGTGGTTCTCAGCCTTGGCCACACACTGGAATCACCCAAAGAACATTTCATTTTAATACCTTGACTGGGCCCAATCCCAAACTAATTGAATCAGAATTTGGCAGTGTCTTAGGGGGTGGGGCCTGGACTTCTGGGCTTTTTAAAAAACTCCCCAAGGTATGCATGCAGCTAGGGTTGCAGCAATCTCTTGTTCCTGTCACACCTGTTCCCTTACCTTTCAGAGACCTCTGACCCCTTGGCCTTTTCCTTTTCCCCTAGCTCTTCACCCTCTTCCCAGCTCCATCTCCTGCCCTCCTCAGGCCAGATCCTGGAGTGCATTCCTCACTGTTCACATCTGACACCTTAATCATGTCCCCTCTCTGTGCCTATTTCTTTCCTTTTAAAAAATCCCATTCCAAAGGTTGCCTTTTCATTTTTTGTCTGACTTACTTCACTCAGTATGACAATCTCTAGGTCCATCCATGTCACTGCAAATGGCATTATTTTTTACTTTTTTATGGCTGAGTAATATTCCATTGTATATTTGTACCACATCTTCTTTATCCATTCCTCCATTGATGAACATTTAGGTTGCTTCCATGTCCTGGCTATTATAAATAGTGCTGCAATGAACATTGGGGTACCTATATATTTTCGAATTACAATTTTCTCCAGAAATATATCCCCAGGAGTGGGATTCCTGGATCACATGGTAGCTCTATTTTTAGTTTTTAAGGAATCTTCATACTGTTCTCTATAGTGGCTATACCAATTTACATTCCCACCAACAGTGTAGGAAGGCTCCCTTTTCTCGACACCCTCTCCAGCATTTATTGTTGTAGATTTTTTTGATTCTGACCAGTGTGAGGTGATATACCTCACTGTAGTTTTGACTTGCATTTCTCTAATAGTTAGTGATGTTGAGCATCTTTTCATGTGCTTTTTGGCCATCTCTGTGTCTTCTTTGGAGAAATGTCTATTTACGTTTTCTGCCCACTTTTTGTTTGGGTTGTTTGTTTTTTTGATATTGAGCTACATGAGCTGTTTGTATATTTTGGAGATTAATCCTTTGTCCGTTGCTTCATTTGCAAATATTTTCTCCCATTCTGAGGGTTGTCTTTTCATCTTGTTTGTGGTTTCCTTTGCTGTGCGAAAGCTTTTAAGTTTAATTAGGTTCCATTTGTTTATTTTTGTTTTTATTTCCATTACTCTAGGAAGTGGATCAAAAAAGATCTTGCTGCGATTTATGTGAGAGAGTGTTCTGCCTGTTTTCCTCTAAGAGTTTTATAGTATCCAGTCTTAACACTTAGGTATTTCATCCATTTTGAGTTTATTTTTGTGTATGGTGTTAGAAAATGTTCTAATTTTATTCTTTTACCTGTAGCTGTCCAGTTTTTCCCAGCACCACTTATTTAAGAGACTGTCTTTTCTCCACTGTATACTCTTGCCTTCTTTTTCATAGATTAGGTGACCATAGGTGTGTGTGTTTATCTCTGGACTTTCTATCCTGTTCCATTGATGTATATTTCTGTTTCTGTGCCAGTACCATACTGTTTTGATTACTGTAGCTTTGTAGTATAGTCTGAAGTCAGGGAGCCTGATTCCTCCAGCTCTGTTGGCTCAAAGTTTTTATCTGTCACATCCAGGGTATAAAAGCCACTTAAATATTAACTCACCAAGAAATTTTGATGCTATTCTTTCTGAAAATGTTTATAATTATAAGCAGAGTAAATAAAAAATTCTCCCTAATAACATTGCTAGGATATAGTATCTAACATCATAAAATAGCCTCATAGCAATATTTTTGCCATACCTTCTAAAAAGCCAGCAGATTGCCAGATTTTTTATAATAATGTCACTCTAAATACCCAGAAGTCTAAATGTAATTTTCTCTTGTGTGCCTATGTTATGGTTATGTGTCTCAGGGAAAACTTCATGTGGGTTCAGTATGGACCCTTTTCATATCAAATGCTGCTCTGGGGTGAGGTTGAATTATAAATTGAAATATGTTTTCTGTAAAATGGTAGTAGTAGCCAAAACAGTATACATTTTTGTTTAGAATTTAGTCATCAGAATAGTGTTTAAAAGGGAAAAACAAACCAGATTCTCAAGCCCAAGTGCAGTAGGTGCTGGGTAAGCAGGAATCCTTATAAATAATAATTCTAAAGAATGGGGCCCAAAGTCTCACCACTTTGGGTTACAGCCTTAGCTATCTCTGTGGGCCATATGGTCATTCTGTTGTAAATATGGACACTGCCTGGAGTGTACAGATGTTCCCTAGCTTCCAAGAAGCACACAGACTCTAGAATCAGTGGGTGACTCTTTTCTAAAATAGCTCATCCTGAGTATCGGATGATGGAAAGGGATACCTCTAAGCTTCCGAACAGTAGAACATTCTTACCTTCCTTCCCTGCGGAGGTCTCTGTTTTGCCTGGTGGAGGAAGCGGGAGTTGTCACAGTACAATTTCAGGAATGTTGGGAGCTGTGCTTTGGTTCATCTACTGCTGGTGTAGGGCCCACGGAGGTCTCTGGAGGGCAAGGGATCAGATAAGAAAGAAGTCATTCCTTATAGACTGAGTAATCTGAAACCTTAGAAATTCTTGCTGATGAATTTTATTCCCTTCTAGTCTGAGAAACCTTTCTGTCTTCCTAGCAAGAGACGCATGGAACAAATCACTGATGGTGTGAACAATATTTGAGATAAATGCAACTGTCAGATAATTTCCTAGGAGTTCTGCAAGGGCTTGTGGTGAATGCAAACCGCTGAGTCTGTGTTTTAATTCAGTGGAATATATTCAGACTCCTTTGGGGAGTCTAACACGTCTTTAGCCAAGGGCTCAATGCTACATTATTAGTAATAGTTTTATGTGAGTATGTATGTTCTTGGGCAATTAAGCCATTTCTCCAAATTTTCTGTTTAGTACAAACAGTAAGCCCAGGTCAGAAATGTTCACAAGACATTATCAAACTCTAATGGAGGTTTGATTTTTCCTGGTGTTCAGAACACAATTTCTAAACATGGTGAAGAAAAATTACCTTGGATGTATGGTGCTTCGTTGAACAGTGACCTTTCAGGTTAATTAAGAAAGCTGGAGCCCCAGAGGATTTTTGAGCAACTTTTTTGTTGCCTGAGGGAACGACAGAATAGAAATGTGATGTAAATGTTTAGAAAGGGGATGATTTGCAAGGTTGTGAAAAAGGGAAGACCAGCTGCTGGAAGAAAATACTTTTATATGATTTCAAAAGAGAGATACTTTTTTACTTTAAGTAAAATTTGGACCCTCAGACCTCCTAGCTTTTCTATAAATTGGCTTTTGTGTATTCACATTAAGCCTTTTATTTGCTCCTGTTTAATGTATGAGCAAATGTTGAAAAGAGAGAGGAAAATGGGTCCGTTCTACAAAACTGCAACGGAAGCATTGGTTCTTTCAATTTTCTGTATAGAAATGTTTGCTCACTCTCTATGCTAAGTAGTTTAATCATGCCAGGCGTCTAATGACCGGTTTTCTCTTTTTTTCCAGCTGACTCAGGTGTAGACACTTTGGCAGTGTTTATGGCCAGCAGCGGAACGACAGACGTCACGAATCGGAATAGCCCGGCCACACCACCAAACACCCTTAATCTCCGTTCCTCCCACAATGAATTGTTGAACGCTGAAATAAAACACACAGAAACCAAGAACAGCACACCCCCCAAATGCAGGAAAAAATATGCACTAACTAACATCCAGGCTGCAATGGGCCTCTCGGATCCTGCCGCACAGCCCCTGCTGGGAAATGGCTCTGCCAACATCAAGCTGGTGAAAAATGGAGAGAACCAGCTCCGGAAGGCTGCAGAACAAGGGCAGCAGGACCCCAACAGAAACGTCAGCCCCACTGCAGTCATCAACATAACTTCTGAGAAGTTAGAGGGTAAAGAGCCCCACCCACGGGATTCCTCGGGCTGCGAGATTTTACCCTCCCAGCCCCGAAGAACCAAGAGCTTCCTGAATTACTATGCAGACCTGGAAACCTCAACCAGAGAACTCGAGCAGAACTTGGGAAACCAGCATGGGGCTGTGGAAGAGAAGGCCCAGCCAAGCCAGAGCCAGGCCTCCACCGTCGCTGGGAATGGCGACTTACTGCTGCAGAAACCAAACAAACCCCAGTTCAGCCCTGAAGATGGCCAGATAGCCACCGTATCATCCAGCCCGGAGACCAAGAAGGATCACCCTAAAACGGGGGCCAAAACTGATTGTGCACTCCACCGGATCCAGAACCTGGCACCGAGCGACGAGGAGTCCAGCTGGACGACCCTGTCCCAAGACAGTGCCTCCCCCAGCTCCGCAGATGAGACAGGTACCTGGGAAAGGTGCAGCCTACGGTGGCACTTTCTTTTGGTGTTTTCCCTTATTGATGGAATTAATCTCTACACTGACCCCCTCCCCCACATTTTCATCTGCAGGTAGAGAAGAACATGAGCCTCTTGGGGTAAAATTGGGCAATTTGTGTGAAAATATCATTAGATTCCTCAGCAGTTTCACTTTGGTTCATACATAAGTTGTTTGTCCCGGGAAGCATTTTTGTAAAAGAAATAGCTCCCCGGTGTTAAGTACAGTAAAACATCACCTATTTAGCAACTATACTGCCAGTGGTTAGGTGAACTATTTCTATATACTATGTAGAAATGCTGGGTTTTGTTAAGGAAAATAATACAAGGGAGACACTTGCCGGGGGCAGGATATAACCTGAAAAAGAGAACCAAGTATTTTAAAATTCTCTGAAAAAACTTATTTATGCTCAAGCTAATGAAAAGTTTAAGGTTTAAAAAGTTGAAAGTCTATTCATTAAAGACATTTCCCTTTTGACCTTTACTGGGGAACATTTTCAAGTGATATTTGAAAGTGAGAAAGTAGTGTTTCTTTTAACATATATTTAGAAGTTTTGGATTTTAACTAGTCTAGTTGAGACCAGTCTTTCCTGACTTTTGTCTATATTTTGTAACATCTTTGGGTTTTTCAGAGGAGTGAAAATTGTCACAGAAATGAACAGGGTCCTAAAAATCAGCTACTTTTAATCTTATCTTCTCATAGCCCCTGTTTTACTGATCATGAGATTAAAAGACTGGAGAACTGTATTGTGTCTGAATTCACTGTAAACAGGCACTCACAAAGGCTTATTTCTTTAACCTAACCCTGCCTCTGGTGGATCACAGGGCTCTGTTAATGTGATACAGATGTAACAGATAGAACCACCAGGGAAGGAGCTGACATTTTCCCCACCTATAAGGCAGAGAAATTACAAGGACTACAGATGGGAAAAGAGGAGAAAGTAAGACATTAACTTGTTTAAAAAAACAAAAAAAAAGTGGTTTTGAAGTGCCCTTTAAATCCAGAGTGCTTTAAATGATAGGTTTCATCAGCCTTCTGTAGCTGGATATGGCAGTAGGGAGGTTGAGATGAGGCCATTTCATCTCAGAAATGCCTGGATCTGCACATTATTGGAATCGTAATTATGTATAGTAATGTCACTGAGTTCACAACTCTCTATTACTTTTCACATTTAGAGACTTCATATCCTGTAGCCGATGGACACTGTCACCTGCTAGTGTTTGAATCAATATAAATGGCTCCTTGAGTGTCTCACATTCAAACTCAACCTTGTGTGTTCAGCGCCCTCCACTGAGGCCACACTGTCTTCCTCACGTCGTGGCAGCCTTTCTGCTGCTCTTCCAGGCCCTGTGCTCCCTTTTGTAGCTATATTTTAAATTTTACTGAAAGGTATTAAGTAACAGGAAAGTCTCCTCGGTTCCTCACTCTGGCCCCCTTTTTTCCAGTGACAACCACTACTTTTTTTTTAGTTTTTTTTTTTTCAGAAACCATTTTAGGCATATACCCACATTTATAATAAATATTAAAATTTACCCAAATTTTATAATGATAGTTTTAAAGAGTCCTTGCCATTTAGAGATACATACTAAAATACTATAGTATAATATAATATATTATACTATAATATTGTATATGGGATTTTGCACATAAGCTGATCCTTGTTAAAGGTGGGTACATAAGGGTTTATTATTCTGTTCTCTCTCATTTTGTATGTTTAAAAATTTCCACAGTAAAAATTAAAACAAGAAAAAAAATGACACATTACATATTTTATAAATGCTTTGCTTTTTCCACCAAAGTATATATTTTGCAGATCAGTTCATATCAGGATATAGCATTTTTCTACCTCAGGCTAGTATTTAAGTATTAAGCATGCTGTTCCACCCTCTTCAAGCTCCATGATTTATTTAATGGTTCCCTCGCTGCTGAGTGTTTAGGGTATTTCTATCCCTGGCCCCTTCGCTTACTAAGTGCTGGTGTCAAAAAGGGCCAGTGGTGAGCACCAAGTTTATTTTTTATTTTATTTATTTATTTATTTATTTGGCTGCATCAGGTCTTAGTTGCAGTATGCGGGACCTTTTGTTGTGGTGCGCAGGCTTCTCTCTCGTTGTGGTGTGAGGGCTTCAGGGCATGCGGGCTTAGTTGCCCCACGGCATGTGGGATCTTAGTTCCCAGACTAGGGATCGAATCCACGTTCCCTGCATTAGAAGGCAGATTCTTAACCACTGGACCACCAGGAAAGTCCCAAGAGCACCAAGTTTAAACTGTACCTGTACACTGGCTTGGTCCACTGCCACTCTCTCCAGGGGGCCTTTCCAGGGTCCCCTCGGCTCACCACTCATTTGCTCGGTGTTCTGGTGTTACTTGCTGCTGGGTTTTCTTTACAGAACCCATTACAGGGCTTGGCATGTGATGTGAACTGGATTAGAGTTTTCTGACATGTTGAGAGGATACATTCATTTTTCATTCTTAAAGTCGCTTTTGAAGACCTTGAGTTTTAGAGTAAGGATGGCAGTATGGTGATGGCCCGTAATGGCTAGCTAAGGATAGACATTTTGAATCAGATGTGCTTGAAAAAGTGTGTTAGCTGTGACCCAACTCTCTGAAGCTGTGAGATTGAGTTTTTTACAAATGCTAGAAGCCATCCCTTCAAAAGCATCACTTCAGGATCTTTATTTCAGCTTAATGCAATGCCTCAATATTAATAATATTTGGGAATTCTTTTGGAATTTCCTTAGAGCCAGTTGTGAACTCCAACTGAAAAGACACCTCTTTACTTCATGATCACACAGATCACATAAGTTAGCGAGTAAGGGCTTCCCTGGTGGCACAGTGGTTGAGAGTCTGCCTGCCGATGCAGGGGACACAGGTTCGTGCCCTGGTCCGGGAAGATCCCACATGCCGCGGAGCAGCTGGGCCCGTGAGCCATGGCCGCTGAGCCTGCGCATCCGGAACCTGTGCTCCGCAACGGGAGAGGCCACAACAGTGAGAGGCCCGCGTATCGCAAAAAAAAAAAAAAAATTAGCGAGTAAAATAAAATAATTGATTATTCAGCATTAGTATTTTTTTTTGAGTTCATGTTTCCAGTGAAACATACTGTTAGTGTTCACAATGATCACAATTTTTTTTTTTTCTTTTTTTGGCCACACCGTGTGGCATGTGGGATCTTAGTTCCCCGATCAGGGATCGAACCCATGCCCCCTGCATTGGGAGTGCGGAGTCTTAACCACTGGACTGCCAGGGAAGTCCCACGGTCAATTTAAATTAAACACTTCTAATGGTGAAGTCATTATTATATATGTTTTATATAGTATATATGAGTTTTTTAATATATATATGTAAAATAAACACAAAATACTAATTGTTGAAAGAAAAGAAATAAGAGCAAGTATTTTGTAAGATCTAGTATGCAGCACCATGGTACGTATATACATATATACAAAGTGTACATACTTGCTTATTCACTGTGTGCTAAGCAAATATTCATCTCAGTGGTGTACGTTGTATGACTAAATCTTGACCCAGTTATCTTTGGATTGTAGACTGTGCTTTGGGGAACCTGGAAAAATAAATAGACTCATTTCTACCTTAGGGGCGGGGCACGCTTTCCAAGTTATAAAATATTTTTATAAAATGCACTGCCCAGCCTAGAGATTGACCACTTTCTATTTCCCTTTCCTTCTGAATTGCCCAGGTCGGCATGTTAGTAACTTTCTTTGCACAGTCAATCGCGTATATATGTTTCTCCTCTTTTCCTCCTATGTCGTCTGTCCTTTGAGAAGCAAGAGGTTATAAGAAGCGGGGGGCGGCGGGGAAGCATCAGCGGAATTACTGAGTTTCATAGGAATTTAGAAAAGTTCAAAAGAATGCTCTGACCTGGATTCTAAAGGGAAGTGTTGCATCATTTTGGTACTTGAAAGTGGGGACCTTAAGTCTGTTCAGGTTTTGCCGGAGATGCAGTCCCCTCAGTGGCCCCAGGTAAGCATGATGGCTCAGATAAATATAGGTTGGTCAGATTGTGTGCAGTCTTTCCATTAATCACCTGGTGTTTTATGTTTGCTTCATGAAAACTTTGGAAAGACGCAACATTCTGATACTACCAGGGTACCTAGTTTATACCAACAGGTAACTTAGGTTTAATTTGGGGCTTAATAAAATTGAAGATACAAAGTATGAAACTGGGTGGATCTTGTGGAATAGCCATTTCAAAATTAGGTTCGTTACTAAAGCGTACAAAGGCAGAATATGCACCGAGAAAATCAAATCTAGATGGTTCGACAGTGGACCCAGTGCTGCATTAATTTATCATTGAGAGGATGGGCTCTAGAGTCAACTTCCTGAGTTCAAACCTCAGCTGGGTTCCATGTAGGCAATTTGCATAGCCTCTCAACTGTAAAATGGGGGTGCTAGTAGGGTTTTAGCATAGATCTGTTGTGAAGATTAAGTGAGAGCATCTTTGAAGAGCTCTTAGAACAGTGTCTGGCATATAGCAAGAGCTTAATAAATATTAGTGCTTATCATTATTAGTGATAATCATTATCAGTACAGCAGTGAGATAAAAGTTTACTTCTTTCTTAACTATAGATTACCTATATTTCGGGCTCTGATTTTATTACATATTAAAAATTTTTTTTTAAATTGGAGTGTAGTTGCTTTACAGTGTTGTGTTAGTTTCTGCTGTACAGTGAAGTGAATCAGCTTTATGAATACACATATCCCCTTTTTTGGATTTCCTTCCCATTTAGGTCACCGCAGAGCATTGAGTAGAGTTCCCTGTGCTGTACAGCAGGTTCTCATTAGTTATCTATTTTATACATAGTGGTGTATATATGTCAACCCCAGTCTCCAAATTCATCCCACCCCACCCCCCCCTTTCCACCCCTGGTCTGCATACGTTGGGCTCTGATTTTAGTTAGGACTTTCTGCATCTTCTAAGGGCAGGGATTGGTTTGCCTTCATCTTTGTGTTGTCAGTGCCTGAAATATAGCAGGTAAATTTAGTAAATAAATAATGGCTAATTGAATAAAAATGGAAGCTATCTACATATATCTCCAAATGGCCCTGATGTATTGAGTAAATCATTATATTTTAATCAGTGCCTGATTTTGATATTGGGTACATATTTTTAACTTAATTGATGATATTGCCTCACAGTGGAGGGGGGATACTGATTAACAAATTTCTGGGGAAGGCACAGTGAAATTCTGGGTGCCAGTTCTTGTTTGTGATACTGTCTCACACTCAGGTGGCCATGCTGGGACTTGAACCAAGATCTTTGAACCTAGCATCCAGCGCTTTTCCACTGTATCATAGTTCTGAGACCTAGGCTCGTGGCACCAGTGGCTGAATATATCAGACTTTATCCACTTCAACTAGATTATCCTGATAATCTGAAAGATAGAAAATTATATTTTAGAGAACCTTTCCATTCCTGTAAACAATTGAGTTTTAGCTCAATTTTCAGCTCCTCTGTGAAACCTTTCTAGACGCTCTGAGCTGTTGAAAGTCCTTTTTCTGTACCTCAATGAAATATTTCCAATTCTCTGTTATCACATTCCTCTCAGCAGTTTGTAACCTTACTGGAAAGTTTTTGTTTAGACTTGGAGCTCCATGAAAGTAGGAGCTAAGTCTTCATTATGTGTGGATGTGAACCTCTTCACACAGTACATAACACATAGTGACAGGCTCCATAAATGTTATCGGTTTGCTGGTTGGGTAGATGGAGCTGGACCACAAACATGCATACTTTGAAGTTTGCTACATCAGTACAGCTTTAGAAATAGAAAAGGTAAGCACAACTTGTATAAAATAATTGTTCAGAGCACCTGGATACGGTGATTCTTATTTGTATTCTAGGCTCCAGGGAGGGACGAAGAGTTGGGGCCAGTAGTTCAGTGTGTCACAAACATTCTTTGTGTTTGAGTTTTTAAGTCTACAAGTCAGAATAGCCAAGGTTAAGGAAAAGGACCATTTTGTTTTCACTTAACCTTCACACTTTGCCTTGCATTGTAAGTTGAACCATGTTGCTCGAGAGTTTGAATCCTTTGCTGTCTTAAGTTGATTGGTTTCCAGTCTTGAGGCAAGCAAAGTGGAACTCTTTTGCGAGTTGGATAGCTGGTGAGGGCAAAAGCCAAGGCACAAACCTAATTATGTCAACACAATTGGCAGCACTAATTATTTCTGGCCTTAGCTAGCTTAAGAGTGTTAGAGCTTTGGATAAGTTTATATTATTAATCCTAAACGTCTTCTAGATGTTCATTTTATGTGGAATGGATTTTGGTAATTTCAAACATAAATTATTTTTAAATTGCTTTTTGAAAGCTCCCATCCCTTTAAAAAAAAATTCCAGGATATAGAAAAGACCCAGTGTT
>NW_006779909.1:756287-757120 GCF_000442215.2 Lipotes vexillifer | reverse complement strand
CCTGCTGAATTACTTTTAATCTTTCAAACACCCTTTAGTGATTCACTAGCCTTCTTGTCTTGTCTTAGTTGAGCGTTCCCTGATGTGACAGGAGGAATTCAAGAAGACAGATGTGAGATGTTTTCAAAATAGCTCGGACACATAGTTCTGGGATGGATGGTGTGATTTCCAAATTAGATTTTAGTATCTCGGGAGTAAGATGTATAAAAAGTTTTTTTATCTCACCTCATGAACTTAAGGAAGAAAATGATTTTGCTCAATTAATTATTTTTGGAAAGTTGTAGAAACAATTTATATTCAGTTGAATGATAGGATAGGTTTTGGTTGCCTTCCATTATAAAGTATTATACTGGGTACTTCAGGGTACACAAAAAAATGAATACAGTGCAATGAGTGGCAACAGAAGTCTACCAGTCTAGTAGTGAACACAAGACCGTTGATATATTCAAGATGGAACCAGGAAGGAGCCATGAGATGGTGGAATGTTGTGGGGAAAGGAGAGCTTAGAGGAGGAAGAAACTTTGACTGGGATATGGAAGCTCAGGCATCGAAGTTATCTGTGCTGGAGATTAAATAGGTTTTCAACAGAAGAAGATGTGGGGAGATCATTGCCCTTCAGAGCTGTTAAAAAAGTAAGGAGCCCTGGGGTTCCCTGGTGGCGCAGTGGTTGAGAGTCCGCCTGCCGATGCAGGGGACACGGGTTCGTGCCCCGGTCCGGGAGGATCCCACGTGCCGCGGAGCAGCTGGGCCCGTGAGCCATGGCTGCTGGGCCTGCGTGTCTGGAGCCTGTGCTCCGCAACAGAAGGGGCCACAACAGTGAGAGGCCCGCGTAC
>NW_006779909.1:736546-754425 GCF_000442215.2 Lipotes vexillifer | reverse complement strand
TGGAACAAGGTCCCCCCCACAACACGGCTTGTTCTCCCTTCTCCCTTTATCTCAGTAACAGGAGAAGCCTCTGGGGCTCTAGGATCATGACAGAAAAAGAAAAAAAAAAAAAAAGTAAGGAGTCCTTTTCTTTTTTTAAAATTAATCACTGAAGAAGTGTAATTCATGATTGTTTCCCCCACTCTTACGTCTGCTTTACTGGCATCTTGAAAATAAAAATTTTAGAACCTAGTTTGGCAGGTTGCTTGGCTTCTGGGGAGAGGGAGTGGACAGAGACAGAGAATGGCTGCTTAGGAAATGACTAGATGGAGTCCTCCAGTAGTCCTGCGTGAAGTGCTCCCAGAAGTGCCAGTGATGCCTCCTTGGAGGAGGGCATGTCGCCTCTACGATTGTGACTCAGTGGGATCACAGAGACAAAAATACTACCAGCCACTTTCAGAAATTTTCTGGTCAAATTTCATCATGAACATTCTGCCCTGACCCATTGTCCTCACAAAAGAACCTTAAGTTAATAAACACATAGAGAGATTTATGGTTTTAAAAGCCAAGAGGCTATAGCAACATCCAGGTAGCTGGCAAGCTTGAATTCGTCTACATTTATGGGGAACTGAAATGGATCTGCAACTTTACCGTGATTTTCACTGAGCGGTAGTATCCGTGGAAGTTAACAAACATTCAAGAGTTTGTGGGTTTGTTCACCATTGCTTTGTTTTAATTCATCCATTCATTTTTTCATTTGTTAATTCATATATATGTACTCATGCCAATTATTTTTTTAATGTCTACTCTGGGGACTGTGCTAGGTGCCCCAGACATAGAATTAAATTAGAACCAGTCTGTGACCTCAGATAGCTCACCTACAGTTTCCTGTCTCCATGGAAGACGTCCCCACCATCTGAAATGCGTCCCTGGGTTCTTTGTCCCATTTCACATGGCATGCCTCAGGGAGTATGGAAAGATGAAGCCCATCCCCAGATCCTGGGAAGTGTAAGTTTACAAGCAAAGAAGAGAAGAAGGTGTTTAGATGC
This sequence comes from Lipotes vexillifer, assembly GCF_000442215.2. Classification (NCBI taxonomy): domain Eukaryota; kingdom Metazoa; phylum Chordata; class Mammalia; order Artiodactyla; family Lipotidae; genus Lipotes; species Lipotes vexillifer. The sequence goes on along the minus strand of NW_006779909.1, from coordinate 753,397 downwards.
TATATTAGTTTCTCAGGGCTGCTGCAACAAATTACCATACACTTTGTTTTAAAGCTTCCCTGGTGGCGCAGTGGTTGAGAGCCCGCCTGCCAATGCAGGGCAAGTGGGTTCGAGCTCTGGTTCAGGAAGATCCCACATGCCGCAGAGCAACTAAGCCCGTGTGCCACAGCTACTGAGCCTGCATGCTACAATAGCTGAAGCCAGCGTGCCTAGAGCCCGTGCTCCACAGCAAGAGAAGCCACCGCAGTGAGAGGCCTGCCCACCGCAGTGGGCAGTGAAGAGAAGCCCCTGCCCGCTGTAACTAGGGAAAGCCCACGAGCAGCAGCGAAGACCCAATGCAGCCAAAAATAAATAAATAAGATAAATAAATTTATTTTTAAAAAAAACATACCATACAGGCTTAAAACAAAGAAATTTATTCTCTTGCAGTTCTGGAGGCTAGAAGTTTGAAATCAAGGTATCAGCGGGCTTATTCACCCTCTAAAGGCTCTTTCCTTGCCTCTTCTAGGCTTCTGGTGGGTCCTGGCAATGCTTGGCATTCCTTGGCTTATAGCTGCATCACTGCAGTCTCTGCCTGTGTCTTCCCATGGCCTTCTTATAAGGACAACAGTCGTTGGATTTAGGGCCCACCCTAATCCACTGCGGCCTCACCTTAACTAATTATATCTGCAAAGACCATGTTTCCAAATAAGATCACATCCTGAGGTTCTGAGTGGATATGAATTTTAGAGGAATACTGTTCAACCCAGTACAGATATCTTCGTAGATAATTCCTTAATATATGCAACACAGAGGAGATGTGAAGGGATATTTGCAGAAAATTTATGTTTAAGTTTTCCAGGAAGGAAAGTTAATACTTGCAGATATTGTCAGAATTGACAAATGAATAGAGTATGCTGCAGAGGACCTCAAGATAGTTTTGGTTGCCTTCACCCAAATTCTTCTGTGAAGGAACTTAGTGTGGACCTGTTACTGGTGAATCTGAAACCATAAACCCAACTGAGACTGGGAATGAGTATGGGAAGGGCAGGAAAATGTGATAAAGACACTGTAAAGCTTCACATTTAGCAGTTTGGCTCGGTTCTGAACAGGATAGTTCAGGGAACTTGGCAATATGGGGATGGTGTTATTCCTTTGGATCAAAGCTTAAAAACAGACAGACAGGGATATTAGCAACAGCCATGCTTTTCTTACCTCTGTTTAAGAGACATTGCTTACCAAATGTGGAGTATGTTCTTAGGAGCTATGCAGAATATAAAAGAAAAACTATGACCCTAACTTTAGGGCAATGCAAAGGCAATATGATGCCATGAAAGTTTCAGAGATCACAAATGCACAGTGCTGGGGAGTGCGCAGGAAGCCCGCAGACAGGTTTTGTCTAGCAGATGATGTTCTGAATTAGATGCCAATGCTTAGAAATTGGGAGCTTTTACGTAGAAGTATGGGTTTCCCCTTTCTTTTCTAAATCCAGAAATCTCATAACACTGGGGTCAAAGGCCATGGAGGCCCCAGTCAGCGGCAGCCCTTTAGACGGGTCCTGCCTTCCTGGGGCTCAAGGCATTAGGCCTGTGGATTCCTGCTCTAAGTGTCAGCCATCACACACACATGAAAGTATTATAGTAGAAAGAACTAGGCTTGGTTGGTCTTGCCTGTTACAGCTGCGTGCAGCTGTAATGCTGTATAGTAGCAGCATGCTTGCACCTGCAGACTTCTGTTTTGTTTTGTTTTTGTTTCTGTTTTTTTTTGTTTTTTTTTTGTGGTACGCGGGCCTCTCACTGTTGTGGCCTCTCCCGTTGCGGAGCATAGCCTCCGGACGCGCAGGCTCAGCGGCCATGGCTCACGGGCCCAGCCGCTCCGCGGCATGTGGGATCTTCCCGGACCGGGGCACGAACCCGTGTCCTCTGCATCGGCAGGCGAACTCTCAACCACTGCGCCACCTGGGAAGCCCCCTGTAGACTTCTTTTAATCATAGTCATCCTAGTCTCAGTCCTGTGCCTTCTGGTAGAATTATAAAGTGTGACATGAACTGTTAAGCAAAACATGCTTGAAAATTCCAAAGACATCTTTCGATGACTTCTCAGAGTTCTCCATCTATTAATCTGATTAAAGGAGGGAAAACATTAGCTTTTTAAAAGCTAGGTTGTAGGTGGTTCATAAATTTTGTGCTTCAAGTCTGGCTCAGTTAATACACCCCGTTTGCTTTCATAAATGTGAGGGTAGTTGCCAATTACCCTTATAATTCTTATATTGTGTTTCCCTTTCAGATCCCTTGGGTTCAAAGCAGTGAAATAAAATCTTCCTATTTGAACAGATTTGACTAGAAAATTGAATCATTTAACTATTAGAAAATCATATGTGGTCAGCATTCCATGTGTAAGGGTCAGAACGTGAGAGGACGGGATAACTCCAGCTCTAAAGCGTTGTTGTCAGTATCTCAGAGAGGAGGTGATATTTATTACTACGTGAGCTTTCCTTTTTTTCCCTTTTTGTTTTGCCTTCTATAGATTTACTGTTGAATGTGATTGAGTTTAATCTTCGCAAGGATTCTTCTTTAATATCATTAAGGACATTGTTAGGTGATCATTCTTTTTCCTCAGCATAATTTGCAGAAGTCTTCATATAGAACTGTACTGAATTGGTACACCTAGGATATTATAAAGGTAGATGTCCATCCTGTAAGTGGCTTGTTTAGGAAGCTGATTTTGGTCTGTTATTTTTTTGTTACCAGGACACTTCTTTTCTCATACACATGGTAGTGTACGTGATGGTTAGGTATACAAGACGGCTGGCCCATAAAAGCCTACTTAGACATGTGAAATAGTATCAGTAGAACTGTAGGACCTTTTCTGAGCATGTTCTAGAAGAAAAAGTGGTCAATAGTTCTATGTGATTTGGTCAGAAAGTGGGAGAATGGAGATGACCCCCAACTCCAAACCATTGGGAAATGGTTTTGGGAGGTGTAGCAAAGGAAGTTCAAGGGCTGAGGGTGGTGAGTTAGATACCTGGTAATTGGAAGCCTCCAGGGACACTTCTTTGTAATGGGCTAACTCCTCAGTTCCTACTTTTCTGTTTCTGCTCCAGGGATGTGTCCTTTGGGGGACCTTTGACCAACATTTCCTTTCATGCTTTGCTTACTATGGACAAGGAAGACATTCTATGACCTCCTGTCCTTCCTTTCTTTCCCTGGAACAAGCATCAGCTTCTTTTCGCGGCCATGGCTCACGGGCCCAGCTGCTCCGCGGCATGTGGGATCTTCCCGGACCGGGGCACGAACCCGTGTCCTCTGCATCGGCAGGCGAACTCTCAACCACTGCGCCACCTGGGAAGCCCCCTGTAGACTTCTTTTAATCATAGTCATCCTAGTCTCAGTCCTGTGCCTTCTGGTAGAATTATAAAGTGTGACATGAACTGTTAAGCAAAACATGCTTGAAAATTCCAAAGACATCTTTCGATGACTTCTCAGAGTTCTCCATCTATTAATCTGATTAAAGGAGGGAAAACATTAGCTTTTTAAAAGCTAGGTTGTAGGTGGTTCATAAATTTTGTGCTTCAAGTCTGGCTCAGTTAATACACCCCGTTTGCTTTCATAAATGTGAGGGTAGTTGCCAATTACCCTTATAATTCTTATATTGTGTTTCCCTTTCAGATCCCTTGGGTTCAAAGCAGTGAAATAAAATCTTCCTATTTGAACAGATTTGACTAGAAAATTGAATCATTTAACTATTAGAAAATCATATGTGGTCAGCATTCCATGTGTAAGGGTCAGAACGTGAGAGGACGGGATAACTCCAGCTCTAAAGCGTTGTTGTCAGTATCTCAGAGAGGAGGTGATATTTATTACTACGTGAGCTTTCCTTTTTTTCCCTTTTTGTTTTGCCTTCTATAGATTTACTGTTGAATGTGATTGAGTTTAATCTTCGCAAGGATTCTTCTTTAATATCATTAAGGACATTGTTAGGTGATCATTCTTTTTCCTCAGCATAATTTGCAGAAGTCTTCATATAGAACTGTACTGAATTGGTACACCTAGGATATTATAAAGGTAGATGTCCATCCTGTAAGTGGCTTGTTTAGGAAGCTGATTTTGGTCTGTTATTTTTTTGTTACCAGGACACTTCTTTTCTCATACACATGGTAGTGTACGTGATGGTTAGGTATACAAGACGGCTGGCCCATAAAAGCCTACTTAGACATGTGAAATAGTATCAGTAGAACTGTAGGACCTTTTCTGAGCATGTTCTAGAAGAAAAAGTGGTCAATAGTTCTATGTGATTTGGTCAGAAAGTGGGAGAATGGAGATGACCCCCAACTCCAAACCATTGGGAAATGGTTTTGGGAGGTGTAGCAAAGGAAGTTCAAGGGCTGAGGGTGGTGAGTTAGATACCTGGTAATTGGAAGCCTCCAGGGACACTTCTTTGTAATGGGCTAACTCCTCAGTTCCTACTTTTCTGTTTCTGCTCCAGGGATGTGTCCTTTGGGGGACCTTTGACCAACATTTCCTTTCATGCTTTGCTTACTATGGACAAGGAAGACATTCTATGACCTCCTGTCCTTCCTTTCTTTCCCTGGAACAAGCATCAGCTTCTTTTCAGTGTTCCCTAGGGGCTCTCACCTTTTAGTCGATGTCTTGTCCCTCTGTCTCTTGTTTATTTTTCCTCCACATGCTATGGAATAAGAGCCCTGAGTCAGTGAATGGACTCTCTGTATAATGTATCAGAGAGAAGCATTTTCACCTCAGGTCCGTTGTATCTTCAATGTAGTTAAGCATTATTGGGTTGGTAAAGTCTTAGACTGTTTATTTTTAGGATACTTTTTAGTAAGGGTGATAAGTTAACCTTAATCTACTCACATACTTTCAGCTGATGAATGTCTACTGAGTTCCTAGTATGTGCAAGGAACTGAGCTAGTTCTCTGGGTGATTCCAAGATTGAGGCATAAGCTTTCCTTCAAGGAACTCAGAAGCTCCTTCCTCAAGATTATTTTAAATCTCTGTCTTACCAGTTTCTGGGCTTTAGAGTCAAACATTCTGCCTCATCCCAGTTCCATCACTTTCTTAACCACTGAGTCCCGAGTTTCTTATCTCTAAAGTACTGACCTCATAAAATTGTTACTTAAAGCCCTTGGTGCAATAACTGGCTCACAGAAAGCATTTTTTGAAATGTTAACTATCATTATAATTATTGTCTTATCTTTGCTATGAGATTGAAACCTTTTTCAGGGTGTAAGCTGTTTTGCCTTTGTTGTTGTTGTCTTTAATCCCCAGAAATGACTTCATTTGATGGGTACTCATGTTTGAGTGAATGATTAGCATAATAGGTAAACTGTATTATTTATACTAGGAGTGCAACAAATTAAAGGTAATAGTTTACCTTCAAGAAGTTCACAATAATTAAGAGGATGCATAAATCCTCTGCTTCTCAAAGTTAATGTACAGGAAAATCTCCTGGGGATCGTGTTGAAATGTAGATTGTGATTCAGTAGGTTTGGGCTAGGGCCTGAGATTCTGCATTTTTAGCAAGCTCTCTCATAACTCTGGTGCTTGACTGCACGCTGAGTGGTAACACCAGACTGTAAACCACAGGAGGAAGGGTCCAGTCTGTTTTATTCACTGCTTTATCTGGAGCACACAGGGTAAACAGTGCCTGGTTTATACTTGTGTTAAAAGAATAACATAAGCATACCTCAAAACACAAGTAGTTGGTACCAGCTAGATTTTTGCCAAGTATGCAGAACAGATCAGGGTCATAAAGTTCCGCATAAGGTATTTCTTGACCTGGAGGGCTCTTGTGATGCAAGAAGAGGACAAAGTTGAAAGACAAATGGGGTTTGGAGAAATAAAGAAGTAGTGGGCACACGGAAAAAAGAAACTGGAAGAAATCAAAAGAAGAGTTTGCTCTAAGGTGCTGTTCTCAAGCTTTTTGGTCTTGGGGATCTCTTTACACTTCCAAAAATTATTGAGAACCCCAAAGGTCTTTGCTTATGTGGATTATATCTATAAGTATTTATTGTTTATTTATTTAGAAATTAAAACAGGTATTTTTTAAAGTTACTTATTTAAAAAAGAATAAGAAACCCATTAATGTTAACAAAATAGGATATTTTGTGAAGCACAACCATTGTTTCCCCAAAGCCAACAGCAATTTATGAGAGAAGTGATAATTGTTTTATTTATTTGAAAATCTCTTTAATGTATGGCTTAATTGAAAGCATCTGGATTCTCTTATCTGCTTCTGCCTTTAGTGTATCTTAGTAAATTGTTTTGATTAGAGTAGATGAAGAAAATCCTTCCTACCTCTTACAGATATATAGGCAGAAATAGCCTTTTCAGGCAATTATGGATATTCTTTTTTTGATGTTACACCAAAACTTGGTAATTGGTAGTTTCTTAAAGGTTAGTTAACAATGTAGAATCTGAAACCACAATAGTAAACTTTTTTGTCCTGTGTTATATTAAAATCCATTGGTCTGTCATACATAATTTTGTAACATCATGCATTGGCAATTTGGAAAATGTTGGTTCAATGAGTTATGAAGATCTTCCAAATGTTGACACATTTCATTATACAATGTAAAAACATTACATTTGTTAATCTTACCACTCATCTCATCAGAAAAGTCATTAATTATTGGGAAGCTGTCAAGCTCTCAGTGGTGGATATGAGTTTTTCCAAAATTCAAGTGTTTGCTTGAAAGCTCACATTTTATCATTGGCAACAAATACTGTCAATTGTTTTCCTTGAAGTGACAGGCTCACCTCATTTGTTTTGAGAAAATGCCTCCCTGGTACCCAAGTTCGAATAACCATAGTTTGTCTGTCAGTGGTTCTGTCAAGTAAAAAGAGTGCTGGTTCCACGTGCTTTTCCTTGAAACAACAATCATACTTTTTTATGCAGCAGAAGTGCTCTATGCATAATTACCTTGAAGAAGTGTATATGAGGGTTGAGATTTAATAAAATTAATAAATTTTACTCCTTCAACAAGGACATTCTTAGGTGAAACTGGCGTTGGTCTTAGTAGGAGTATGTAGTGTTAGGGAATGCAGTAATTACTAGTATAATTTGTGCCATTTTCTTGCTTTGTGCTGAGATGCCAGCAATATTATCTGTATTTTTTGCATCCTATCAGTTAAATGTCAACTCAGTGAAAAAGACTATAAATAACATCTTAGTATTATGAAAATAATTTTGACCTCAGAGATCCCCTGAAATCCCCTTGGGGAACTTTTGCTCTCCATGAGAGGGTTAGGGCTTCCAGCAGTTTTGTTGGAGAGGAGGGTCTGTGGAGGATAATTGTGAGAGAGGTCAGATAGGTAGGTGGAGGCCAGATTGGAGAATGCTAACGCTTAATTGTGAACTTGCTTTTGTCAGCGAAACATGCATGGCTGATGGTTATGAGAAAAGAAGTGCCGTTTGCAGGGTGGAGTTTGAAGACGGTGTATCTGACCTTGGTGCCCAGAATATGTCAGAGGGTCAAATGAGGCAAGCAGTTATGAGAGTTTCACAGCAATCCATTTGACACCATGAGGACTGGAGACTAGTAGTTTTAAAAACAGAGCAGAGGTGGAAGAAAGGAATCTCTAGGATTTAGTGATAGATTAGATATGGGTGATGAGAGAGACAAGAGAATCAAAGATGTCAGACGTTCAGTTTGAAGACCAAGAAAATGCTGGTTTTCAGAAATAGTGAGGTTGGGAGAAGGAATTAGTTTTTGGGGAAGGATGCTCTTTTTGATTTTAGATGTATGAGTTTGTGACAATGTGGGAATAGCCAGGGGGTAATGTCCTGAAGTTAGAGTTGTGGCTCTACTTGGACATAATTCTTCCACTACGTCTAGGACTTTTATATGTTCTTTTGGTGTGTCTAAGTGTGTTTTAACCATACTTAGATTTAGAAGAGTGATAGGATAAGGATGGAGTGGGAACATGGGTGTCCTAACCAGGTTGGGTGGTATTAGAGGGTTGCAACAAAAAAAAAAAAAAAGAGAGAGAGAGAGAGAGAGAGAGAGAAAGCAAGAAAGCAAGCAAGAAAGAAAAGAAAGAAAGAAACCACTGAAATAGTTAATGATGCTTTGAACCAGTCTGCTCTTTTTTCCCATTTTAAATATTAAACGTGATTTAGCCATACTTCTAGAATAATAGCTAGCTATCTCATTCACTGGTGATTGAGCTGTTAAACACAGGGGTGACCCATTCCATTTCTCTTATTTTTACTTCTCTGCAGTAAAGTTAAGGGGCCACAAGCATACTTTTCCACTCACAAGTTGACATTGAGGGTCTCTGCCAGGTAAGGCACCCAGCAGTCCTTACCTGGAGTGGAATTCGTGACCTTTCTAGCTGACAGGCTCTAAATAGCAGATCTGTCTCTTAGGGATGGACTCATTAATCAAATTCATGAGACTGAAATACTACAGCAAAAATATCAGTTTAATTTCTGATGAGAATGATCATTCTTCCAGGCACTGGATTTCTTGACATTATACAATCAATGCATACTCTCAGTGCCATTGTATTATTTCCTAGTTAGAAATAATTATCACACGACCTGATTTGCCCTAAACTACATGACTAGGCGTTCTTTCCCTCTAGACAACAGGAAACCCAGACATAAGCAGAAGTTTGCTTGGGGAACATGGTCTTAGCCAAAGGAGAGTCAGATGAAGCTCATGTTTAAATGGTATCAAACTGGAATGGCCTGATGTGTCCTGTGTTCCCTCCCTGTGGGATGATGCTCCCATGGACCCAGAATCCTTGAATTGGCTAAGATCCTCTCTTGTTTGGAATTTGAGTCTATGGTCTGCTTTTTCTAAGCTACCTAGGTTTCTGACATAGGGTCTGCTTTAGTCCGGGCTTGCACTTGTGTTTAAAGTGCCATGTTCCTTTTAGAGTCAGTACTGATCTGGCCAAAATTTGACAAGAATTATAATTCTAATGAAAAACATGTGTAAAAATGCGTTTCCTTTTAAAAATCAATGCTTTGTTTTGTTTTTGGTAGAAGCAGGAGGTGTTCTTAATTGCTGTAGGCTCCAGAAATTAAACCACTGGAAGTCTTTTCTCTGGCTCTTGACCCTGAAATGGGATCTGTGACATCAGCTTTGATGCCACATAAAGATTGAATATTTAAAATCCCAGCTCTGTCATTACTTAATGGGTGATTGTGGTTGAGTCCCTTAACATCATGCGTTTCCCCCTCCGTAAAATGGGGTTAATAGTAGTACCTGGCTCATGGGTGGTTGCAAGGATTAAGTGAAGTAAGGCATGTGGAGCACTTGGCACAGTGCTGGATATGCGGTCAAAGAGGGACTAGGATCCTGTACACGAACAAACACAAAATGCTCTCAGATAAGCGCCGGAAGAGACGAAAATAAGCAGACAAGGATACAGTTCTTAATAAAGGCCTTGCAAACGGCAGGCTGGCCTGCTTTCCGTCAGGCCCTACAGAGTTTGGTTTGTGAGTCACTGCCCATGAGAATCAGCCTTAATGGAAAGGGTAGGGCGGAGGGGTGGGTCCTGAGAGCAGTGCAGTCCCCTGGGTCCTGGGCATCAGGAGGTCTGGGTTCTGCCCTTGACACTCCCAGCCACAAGCCAGGGTTACTGGCACAGAGTCCTGGTGTTTTTCCCCAGCCATCCCGTGCTCCCCAATGAACAATTTTTCCAAGTTTGGTTTCCTCTTTTCCTCACTACTTATTCGTGAGGCATCCCAGAATACTGTCCAGGAGATATCGAACATGTTGTTTAATTATTTCAGAAGAGGAATCTATAGCTGCTAAAATGAACTAAAAAGCTATGTTGATAACCAGTCAGATGAAGTGTCATACTTTTCATTCACAAAAAGGTGTTCTGAGTATTAGCTGCAGAAAGTGTTAGCAAAGATGCTTTATTTTTCATATCTTTTTACTTTGACAGCTTTCACTCTGTTACTCTCAGTATGAGTTTGTGGTATGTGCATGTGTGGGAGAGAGGCAGAGGCAGACAGAGACAGGATGAAACAAACGTTCTCTTGGTTGTAGAGTGCTGTCGCTGGTAGCGTTTATAACTTTCTAGTTATAAACTAGATGGTCTGAACATCCTGAACATTCTTATAGAAGATTCTTAAGAGAAGCCTCAGCCACCCCTTGTGAAAGGGTAAGATGAGTAGAATCCTCAGCTAAAAAATACCTTCTGTTGTTCTGCAGATTCTAAAAGAAACCTAGAAAACTGAGGGATAAGCTAAATTAGGGAAGGAGAATTTTCAAAGCTGTAAATTTAAAAGCCCGTCTGTTTTGGGAAGAGGGGTTAAAAAGTCTAGAGCTTATCCCTACATTTTGCTTCTCTCTCTGCTCATTTGCCAAAAACGAACAAACAAAATCATCATCTCACTTCAAACTCAGTATCAACAAGCAGGAGAAAATTGCTGTAGTTCGAACTCTGTGTATATTTTTTTCTGTGTTCTTTGCGTATGTTTTTTAAAAAAACATACTATATTATCAACTCAAACACATGCCATACTTCATGTTTCCAAATATAGGGTTTTTTTGTAAAAAAAATAAACAGAATTATTTAGTATAAGTTACTCTGGACCACCATAATTTTATCTAAAGTGTTTTGAAGGTTATATTCTTACACTTAAGGAAAGAACAGGTTAATATCAACAAGGGTGTATGAATGTTTCAAAATGCATGACATTCTCCAGGGGACTTTTTATCAATACCAGAAAGCAAAATAAGAAATCTAAAAATCAGAACCTAATTTAAAATGACAATAAATCTGTGCAATCAGCAGACTAAATCCTCCACCCTCCTCTCACTATTCAGAATTCTCCCTGCTTCTTTCTCTTTTTCCCCCACTTGCCTCTGTAAAGCATATAAACCCTATTTAAATCTTTATGAGCTGAATCTCAGAGTCTTTGCTTTCCTTGGCACAAGTGGAAGGGAAGATGCCGTATACAGTTTGGAGTAACACGGTGAAACATAGTTTTAAAATGATGAATGTAGTTTGGGATGAAATACATCACTATTTAATCTGCATTACTTTGCCCACATGGATGCACTTGGACCCACCATGCATTTCCTGCATGATGGCATGTTTGGACTGGATTCCATCAAGGCGAAGCATTTCCCCCAAGAGCTTGCCATATTTCTGTCAAGAGCCTTCTGGAAGTCTGGAAGGTTTGGAATGGTAGGCTAATGAAATGCTGAGCTATTTGCTGAGTTCCTTTTTCTTTTCTGTTTTTTCTTTTGTTTTTGGTATAAAATGTGGTTATGGCACAAGTACTTTCATGAGAAACGATTAACTTCGGATGAATTTCACCATTAGTTTTTGGCACTTTTGTAAAATGAGCACTTGTCTCAGGTTAGACACCTGATACAGCTGGAATGTTTGCGTGATGCTGGGCAACAAACTAGGCAAAGTCCGTCAGTTTTAGGTTAAGTATTATTTTATAAAACAGTTTTTAGAGTTGGGTAAATAACATGTGTATTTACTGGATTATGAAGAGAAAATGCATTTCTTTCTTTCACCGCATTCTGGGGGTGTAGTGGAAAAAGAGTGGTATTTAGAGTCAGATATATCTAGGTTTCAAATCCCAGATCCGCTTCATTGTTCTGTGTCCTTGGGCAAGTTATTAGGCGTCTCTAAGCCTCAGTTTCTTCATTTGTAAAGTGGGCTGCTATCACCTTCCTCATAAAGTTCCTGTGGTGATCGAATGAGCTAACAACATGTGGAAAGTGTATGTGCTAAAATATGTGCAAATTGTGTGTATATGTAAAGTATATTCCTGGCACATGGCAGGAATCAATAAATATCTAGTTTCCTAAAATATTAGTAATGCTCATTGGTGATTCCTTTGATCTGGTGTTAACATTGGTCTAAGCTATTATTGTAGAGCCAGCAGAATGGAACTTGCACTAGAATAGATTTTATGGGTCTGAACCCTACTGCTTGCTCTGCCGAATGACTGTCTTATGTTGCTCAGGCTGCCTGTGTGCTGTAAGCTCCTCCTTCCCTGCCTGCCCTCCCCTGCCCCAGTCTGTAAGCCTGGCTCTGTTTAATGACGACATGTTTCAGGCCTGCCTTCTAAGATGGCATTAGGATCTGCATTTCTTTCTAGGAAATCTAGAAACAACTTGCAAATTTTTTTCATTGTCCTGTCTGATATTTGAATATACATCATGATCATATGTATATGTGTTTATAAACCCCACACATTTGCAACATACTAATGTACTCTGCGTATAGATTCAACACACAAAAATAGAAATAAGTGGATACAATAACAATTAAGTATAAATAGAAGATATACTTTCTTCATAATCCCAGTGGACTATCTTGCATGTCTCCCATTTTTTAAAAAATTGTGATAAAACACACATAACACAACATTTGCCATCTTAACCATGTTTAAGTGTACAGTTCAGTTACATTAAGTACGTTCATATTTTTATGTGACTGTCACTGCCACCCATCCTTAGAACTCTTGTAAAACTGAAACTCTATATCCATTAAATAATAACCCCCTCATCTCCCCTCCCCTCAGCCCCTGACAACTGCCATTCTACTTTCTGTCTCTATGATTTTGACTACTCTGGGTGCCTCATATAACTGGAAACATACAGTCTTTGTCTTTTGTGACTAGCTTATTTCACTTAGCATAATGTCCTCGAGGTTGAATCATGTCTAGCAAGTGTCAGAATTTCCTTCCTTTTTAAGGCTGGGTAATATTCCATCATATGTGTATGCCACATATTGTTTATCCATTCATCTGTTGATGGACACTTGGGTTACTTCCACATTGTACCACTCCCACTTTTGAGACTATTGGTGTAGCAGGTGGGTTAAAGACCTATGGTAGGTAATCGTAGGATGGGGAATAAGAAAAGATGTGGGGTTGTTCTTGGCTAAGGATTCAATCTTGTAGTTCTCACTCTGGCCTACATTATAATCTCTTAGCTTTAAGAAATTATCTGTGCTGGGCTATTCCCACCATGGACTCTGATTTCACTGGTCTGTGATGGTAACAGTATTTATTTAAAGCTCTGGTATCAGTATTTTTTAAAGCTCTCCAGATGATTCCACTGTGCAGGCAAGGTTGAGAATCGTTGCTTAACCTTGCAGAAAGTTTCACTCTTGTAAAATGCCTTGACAGTACTCACTTTATGGGAGTGATAATTGCCACCATTTCTTGAATGCCTACAGTGTGTTAGTCTCTATCCAAGCCTGAGGGAATTTAATCTTCACCACAATCCTACCAGGAAGATCCCTCCATCCCTCCCTCCCTCCCTCCCTTCTTTCCTTCCTTCCTTCCACCGAGGCTCAGAAAGCTGTAAGAATCATGACTTAAATTACATAGCTAAGCAACCAGAGTGATCAGGATTCACATCAAGGTCTGTCTCTTCGGATTGCATGTTCCCTTTCTTTTCTTTTTTCCTTTTCCTGAAAATGTGATTGAAAGTCAGATATTTGAACAGGGAACACTAAGGGGAAAGGAGTCTGTTTCTGGAACACAGTAAGGGTCTCAAGTCCATCTCTGGGACCTCTTCTTTGATGATTGACATAGTTTTAGCATTTTGTATGTGTTCTCTCATTTTCTTTTTTTTCCCACTTGGACAGACAATCCACTGAAGATCTCTTTGAGGCCAGGATTTGCTCTTCCTGAATACCCAATGATTATTATCTTTGTTGCTGTTGGATTAGAAAGTCTGGTTGCATGCTATTTAATCTATGAATGTGGCATCTGTAATAGCATCCCCTAGAGCAAACACATTCCCCTTCAGATGAAGCCCTCGTGACACAGTGATCACTCTAAAGCTCAGCATAACAGAGACCGGGATTCAGTGGGAGGTTTGATAATCTCTGTGATGCATGCACTTCCGTAAGTCACTCTAAATTGTTTATTAGAGTAATTACAGGATAAATAAAACAAACAAGCATATTATCAAACAAAGTAAATATGTAGCTAGTTTGAACATCTGACACGTTTGGAATGGCTTTGGGAAAAAAAGTACTTTCTAGTCCACTCGGGAAATTAAAAACTCTTGCGTTTTATTGATTTCCACTAAGCTTATCTGCACATTGTTTTTATAAAAGCTAAGTGATGAAAGAAAAGCCATAATTTTTGGAAGCAGAGATTTTAGATGCAGAGATTTTGGTTTTGCTTCCTGGAAATGAGCCCTTTCTGTAGAGAAACGTCCACCTCTGGAAGGCATATTTCATGTACATCCTGGTGTGCCTCAGTGAATAGGCGAGGGGAGAAAGCATCTTGTGTGAGCTGAGCTTGGCTTTCCTTCTGCCTCAGACCCCTGAAAAGTGCAGCAAGAGGCAAGGCATAATGGATACCTGCCTTCGTTGAGAGTCCAAGCAGGTAATAATGGTAACCTGACTGTTAATCCCGTGCAGCAGTAAATGAGGTAGAAAAGGAGGCTACGTTACCAACCTCCTGTTTCTTCTCGGTATCACTGAAAAATCCATTTGTTTCTCACCCACTATATAAACATTGAAAAATCCAGGAGAAGACTTTGGGCAGCAGAAGAACACTTCATTTATTTAGCATTCATTACAGTAATATTAATTGTATGTGTACCAGGTCCTAGCCCCTGGCATTTATGAACAAAAGGGTGGTGGGGGAATTAAGCTTTAGTCATTTGCATTCGAGTATAGTGGGTATTGAAATAAGGGCTTTCAGCACAAGTACAATGGGAATAACATACTTGGATCAGATCTGGTTCTGCAGCTGTTGGGATTGTGTGTGTAGGTATAATATGGCTCTGAAATTCTTGTCAGAATTGGCTTTGAATCATCCTTGGGGCACAGTCACTTAGTCATGGTGACCATTTGTTTCTCACCCACTGTATGAACAGTCTGTTCACATCCATTATCTCATTCAATTCATAAAATATTCCTGGATATAATTATTTCCATTTTTTTAGACATGGAAACTGAGGTTTGGAGAGATTGACTTTTGTCTGATGAATGCTAATGTTTGAGTGTAAAATCTCATTTTAATGTAGTGAAAGACCACAGAATCTTGGAATTTGAAGGGACTTTAGATTTTATCCACTCTGATTGCCTTCTAATTCCCTTCTGTTCCATCCTAAAGAGATGGTCATTAAGCACATGCTTAGGATGAATAAATAAATTTATTTATTTTTGGCTGCGTTGGGTCTTCGTTGCTGCATGCGGGCTGTCTCTAGTTGTGGCGAGCCAGGGCTACTCTTCATTGCGGTGCGCAACCTTCTCATTGTGGTGGCTTCTCTTGTTGTGGAGCACGGGCTCTAGGCACGTGGGCTTCAGTAGTTGTGGCTCTTGGGCTCTAGAGCTCAGGCTCAGTAGTTGTGGTGCACGGGCTTAGTCCGCAGCATGTGGGATCTTCCTGGACCAGGGCTTGAACCCGTGTCTCCTGCATTGGCAGGCAGATACTTAACCACTGCTCCACCAGGGAAGCCATCCACTAGGTTCTTGGAGAGATGCTCTGTAGCTCACAGAATCATTCTTTTTTCTTTCTTTCTTTCCTTTTTTTTTTGAAGTATAGTTGATTTACAATGTTGTGTTAGTTTCTGGTGTACAGCAAAGTGATTCAGATACATATATATATGTGTGTGTGTATAGATATCTCCTTTTTCAGATTCTTTTCCATTATAGGTTATTATAAGATACTGAATATAGTTCTCTATGCTATACAGTAGGTCCTTGTTGTTTATCTGTTTTATATAATGTAATGTGTATCTGTTAATTCCAAATTGCTGATTTATCCCCCCCTTCGCCTATGATAACCATAAGTTTGTTTTCTATGTCTGTGAGTATGTTGGTTTTGTAAATAAAGTCATTGTTATCATTTTTTTAGATTCCACATGTATGTGATATCGTATATTTGTCTTTCTCTGCCTGACTTACTTTACTTAATATGATAATCTCTAGGTCCATCCATGTTGCTGCAAATGACATTGTTTCATTCTTTTTTATGGCTGAGTAATATTCCATTGCACACGCACGCACACACGCACACGCACACACACACACACACACACACACACCCCTGCATCTTCATCCATTCCACTGTCGATGGACATTTAGGTTGCTTCCATGTGTTGGCTATTGTGAATAGTACTGCTGTGAACTTTGGGGTGCATGTTATCTTTTCAAATTAGAGTTTTTGTCTTTTCTGGATATATACCCAAGAGTAGGAATGCTGGATCATAGGGTAACTATTTTTAGTTTTTAAAGGAACCTCCATACGGTTTTTCATAGTGGCTGCACAAATTTACCTTCCCACCAACAGTGTACGAGGATTCCCTTTTCTCCACACCCTCTCCAGCATTTATTATTTGTAGACTTTTGGATTGATGGCCATTCTGACTGGTGTGAGATGATACCTCATTGTAATTTTGATTTTCATTTCTCTAATAATTAGGTTATCTTTTCATTTTGTTTATGGTTTCCTTTGTTGTGTAAAAACTTGAGTTTGATTAGGTTCCATTTGTTTATTTTTGCTTTCATTTCTTTTGCCTTGGGAGACTCACAGAATCATTCTCCATAACGAGTTCTAGAACCAGGGGCCTTCATTAACATGGTGATACATATCTACTTGCCAGAGTTCTTCAACTTTTTCCATTTTGTGCTCACCAGCCAGAAACACCATGAGAATTCTCATGCCCTAGTTACAAATTGTACACACTGACACTATGTTCAGTCCTTCATTTTGAGAAATGATGACTATATAATTTTAAATATATTTCAAAGAATTAGTCACTGGATTTGAATGTAAGATCTAAAAAAAAAGTCCTGTGAAATATATCCCTTAGGGTACAAATCATTACCTAAAGTGAACAGGAACAGTCAAATAAAGAACTGGTTCAGTGTAATTTGTAATCAGACAGTCAAAG
>NW_006779909.1:718966-736536 GCF_000442215.2 Lipotes vexillifer | reverse complement strand
CCTGCTGATTATTTTATAACTTTAGATTAAGAAATTTGCTGAACTGAGGAAGAAAACAACTTTTTACAATTACATTGCCAAGTTCTGAAGTATATTTTGTGCCTGACAAATTCAAAATTGACCTGTTAAACTTTGACAGCAAATCAAATGTCCACGTAATAAAAAGGATAAATTTATTACTCTTTTGATATATATACTCGGCATCTTATTAGTTAACATTGAGCTTTTCTCTTCAAGTCAGCATACTGGCAAGCTGTGGAAAAGAGTTAAAATTTTTACCTAATAATTCTCTTAAGAGTAGGAATTTCTTAACAGACACTAATTTAATTTTACTCCTATATCGCACACAAAAAAGTTTTCTTGGTCATTTTGGCTGATGTGATTTTTGGCTTTGCTTTAAATTATTGATTATGGTTAAAAAGGGGAGGGGGGGCTTCCCTGGTGGCGCAGTGGTTGAGAGTCCGCCTGCCGATGCAGGGAACACGGGTTCGTGCCCCGGTCCAGGAAGATCTCACATGCCGCGGAGCGGCTGGGCCCGTGAGCCATGGCCGCTGAGCCTGCGCTCCGCAATGGGAGAGGCCACAGCAGTGAGAGGCCTATGCACCGCAAAAAAAAAAAAAAGGGGGGGGGGGGAGGGACTTTCTGATGAGAACAGCACTCTCTTTAATAGCCTTTCCCAAAAATCAATTTCTACCATTCCTGTTTTGCTCCTGTGGAGTTTAATGAGAACCTTGGGAAGAATTGTGTCTCCTAAATCTGTCTTTATTATTTTTCATTATTTCCTCCTTTCTCCCCTCCATGTTTATCCAAACAATTTGCAGTGAAGATCTTCTTTTTGAGTGGTTTCTTTTGTGCTCGTAAGAGGAATGTGTATATGAGGAGTTTTTGCTGTTTAGGTGACTACCTAGTATCAATCATGGGTGATGGATCAATGTAGTAGATTCATGGTCCAGATGCCCTGTTTCTTGATCTCATCTCTTGAAGGGAATAAGTCAGATCACTCATCAGTGTCTTTCAAACTGGAAGCAGCTCAGTGGTGAATGCACTTTTCTTAGTTGCTGTGTTCCCAGCCCATCCAGACAAGGAGGCATTGATGCCATTTGCTTGTGGAGCTTCAGCAATGCGATGTCCAGGCAAAGGTGAATGGGAGAGGTGACTTCATTCTTCCCTAAAAGTCGATTCTGCTTGGGCTAATTAACTAAATTCTTATTTACACCCAAAACTGTTTGCCTTGCTTGGAATGAGGAGCTGACTTGGAGGTATGTGAAGGAGAATAGGAAACTGCTGAGAAATGTAATTCAAAAACCTAAAGGATGTTGGTAGCAGATCAGCTGAGAGTGGATTGTGCTGTCCCAGTGAGAGGTTGTAAGTAATCTCTTACTACCCATGGTATGTCATTGGTTAAAGCTTGCTTCCGGATTGCTTTGGAACTTTATTTTTTACCTTATCATTTTGTTGGGCTGGCAGGGGGATCATAAAAAGAGGAAATGAGCAATTTTGAATTGATGGAGTAGCTTGAAAAGAGTGGTCTCAAAATTAAGTTCTTAGCTTTCCTGTGACCTGAGTGGTAAGGTTTGGAAATTGTGATCCGTGGAGCTTGAAGATTTTCAAACAGCTAGAATCCGTTACAAAACTTGTTTTTTCTCCTTCATGTGTCACTAATTTCTTCTCTGTGACAGCCTATTAAGTTATCCAAGTAGAAAAAGTCTGTACTCAAGATAATATGAATCAGCAAGTTAATTCCAAGCCAAACGCTTTAGTGCAGGGCAGAGTAACCTTTTACTGTAATGACATATAAACCAGATCTGAAGGTGTGTAATTATTACCCATGATGCTTCTCTCAGTTTGACATATGTCTATAAATGCTACTTTGCTCAACTTTCCAGAAATTATTAATGTTCATCTTTTTACTCAGCTTCACTCTGTCGCAAATTAATGAATCTTATCTTTTTATTATTTTAATACTTAGAGATTTAATGTGGTTAAATTGTAGCAGGATGAAAAATATTACTTTAATTTCAGTATATCCGGTAAGAAATTTGCCTTTAATAGTAGAAATTACCATGATTTTTATCTTCTCCTTTATTGCGGTTTGTAGGTTAGTCATTATATTGAACGTGAAATTTAATATAACTAAAGTGGATTTTACAAGATAATGAAATCAATACTAACTTGAAAAGACCTCTCCTGGTCATAGCGATCTCACCACGGACACTGTGCTGACTGTCGGGTGTATCCTTAGGTTCTGCAGTCCTTTATGTAGCCTCCTGAAAAGTTCTGCTTGTCTCCTAAGATTAACCTTGCTGAAATGGACTTTAATTAACTCAGCTAAACATAGCTTACCACTTATGGGTTGTTTAATTATTTTTAAAAATAGTTAAGCAGAGAGTTTGAAACTTTAGTAATTTATTACCTGCATAGATCAACGCACGTTCATTGAAGACAAGGTTAGATAACATAGATAGATGTAAATTAACAATTTAAAATCTTCTCTGACTCTGCTACCCAGAGGTAAGGACTGTTAGGTCTTTTATGACTATCCTTTCAGACTTAGTTCTGTGGCACTCTGTCTTTTCATATGTTTAGATGTCTGTTTTTTCCCTTCTTAATAAAGATGAAATTGCTGAACATTTGCTTGGTAACTTGCCCTTTTCACCTATTATTACATTAAATATTAGATATACTGATAAATTTTCATGTCAGCAAATATACTTTTACTACATGATTTTTTTTTAAGTACTGACCATTTAATTAATTTATTTAAAAAAATTTTTTGGCCGTGCCACCTGGCATGTGGGATCTGCGTTCCCGACTAGGCATCAAACCTGTG
Source organism: Lipotes vexillifer (assembly GCF_000442215.2). NCBI lineage: Eukaryota > Metazoa > Chordata > Mammalia > Artiodactyla > Lipotidae > Lipotes > Lipotes vexillifer. The sequence continues at coordinate 733,706 of NW_006779909.1, read as the reverse complement.
CAGCCTGCGTTGGAAGCGTGGAGTCTTCACCACGGGGCCACCAGCGAAATCCCTGCTACATGATTTTTAATGGCTGCCCAGTAACTTGAGTGTGTAATGCCATAATTTCTTTAATTACTTTCATCATTGGATATTTAGGTTGGTCTTTTTCTACCACTCATTCATTTGACAAATGTCAATTGATTTTCTAGCACAGGTCAGCAGTAGAATAGATCCAAAGCACTCATGGTTCCTGTCTCATGGAACTGATAGCTTTGCAGAGGAAAGTTGGTTATACTGATCATGAGATGTGCTATGGGGAGAAAGTTCTGGTAGCCCTGAGAGTGTAGAGACAAGGGAAAGGATGGCCTTGGGGTCCCAGGAGGGTCTTCCTGAGGAAGCGATGTTTACAGGAAGGTCTGAAAATTGGAAAAGGGTTGTAGCTGTGTCAACAGAGGCATGAGTAAGTAGAGAAGAGGATGAGCAAAGTCCCTGGGGGTGGGTGGAGGATGGCAAGCTTGAGTTGCTGCAAGGCAGCTGGTGTGGCTACAGCCTAGGCAACAAGAGATCACTGATGCCAGCTTAGGCCAGAGAGGCGAGCCGGGACCAGATATTGAGTACTTTGGTTTTCATTAGCAAGACAGTGGGAAGCCAGGTGACAGTGACATCAGCACCATGTGAAGGTGACATCAGATTTGTGTTTTGAGAAAATAACTGTGATCGTGGTGTGAAAAATTAGCTAGCAGCAGTTCTTGCCCTTTATTGTGCTGTTGATGGCTTTGACTGTCTGATGAAGCTCAGAGACACCTTCTAAGAATAATGTTTTCAAATCTATAACATAAAGCACATAGGATTACAAAGGAGACCAATTGTATTGAAATACAGTTGTCCAAATATTAAACACACATGTGATGTAGTGGTATATGTGCTTCTTAACACATTAAATAGTAAGATTTAGTGGGACGTCTGATAGCTACTGTAATTTCAAAGTAGTGATGACAGTAAAGAATGTATCTAACAACTGTCATATGAAAATACCTGATTTCTGTTGGTGGCAAAATCACAGCAGCATTTGGAGTATTGGTATTCTCCCAATAATGTCAGCATTCTCCTAGTACTAATACTAGTGTGGTGTGTTGTTAACGTTCATGATTGATTGAAATGCTGAATTTCATCCTGAGATTAATGAAAAAAAGATGGAATATTTCCGGAGTGCACAGACCCTGGTTAAGAACCTCTGGGAGGAAGACAAGAGTAAAGGCTGGAAACCAGTTAGGAGGTAATCGCAGTGTCCCAGGTGAGAGATTGTTTTAGCCTGAAGAAGGTAGCAGTCGGGACGGAGGGGGGGAAGGAGATGGATGGAAGAGGGGATACAGCAACCAACCATTGTAGGATTAGACGTAGGGGCGTGAGGAAGAGGGATTTGTCAGGAAGAGCCCTGACTAAGTGGCTTCCGTAACTGGAGGGATGAGATAGGGACTGATAGGAGCCGGAGGACCGGGCCTCGACACGGTAAGTTGAAAGTATCCCAGTGGCGATGCCAAGTGGGCAGTCGGTGTTGTCGGGAACTCAGGAAGGATCTGGAGCGGGGCTGTAAGTGTGAGGGGAATGTTCCCGGAGCCCTGGGCACGGAGGAGGTTGCCTGGAAGTTGAATCAGGTGTACAGAGAAAGGGCCCGGGCATCAGCCTTCAGCACTGAGGGCCCGCGTGGGCGGCATGAGGGGGTCGGGGGGACTGAGGGGTGTGGGAGCGGAGCAGAACGGCCAGCTGCGACAGACAGGAGGGGGCAGTTTCCTGGAAGCCATTTTTAAAAGAGGGTTGAAAGACGTAAAGAAGTGGAATAAAATGAGAATTGAAAAATACATTTCGATTTTTACCAGCAAGAGGTTATTAATGACTAGAGGAGAGTAATTTTTTTTGTTTGTTTTTTCCCGGTACGCGGGCCTCTCACTGCTGCGGCGTCTCCCGTTGCGGAGCACAGGCTCCGGACGCGCAGGCTCAGCGGCCATGGCTCACGGGCCCAGCCGCTCCGCGGCACGTGGGATCTTCCCGGACCGGGGCAGGAAGCCGTGTCCCCCGCATCGGCAGGCGGACTCCCAACCACTGCGCCACCAGGGCAGCCCGAGGAGAGTAATTTTGAAGATGTGATATGAGTGGAATGCAGTTTGATGTAGCGTCAGGAGTGAGCAGGAGGTAGGAACTTGGAGGAAGCCAGTGTAGATGATTCCGGTTCCAAAAGATTCAGACAGTTCTGAAGTCTAGGCTTATAAGTCAGAACTCCCTCTCGTACCCACTCCCCATCCCACCTTCTCTCTTCCCCAGAGGGAAGCTCTGTGTGTGCGTGTGTGCGTGTGTGTGTGCGCGTGTGCGTGCGTGTGTGCGTGTGCGCGTGTGCGTGTATTTAGTGAAAGAAGGAGGGTAGGGGAGAAGAGGAGAGCTGTGGTTGTGGCTTTAACTGGTTTTATTTTATATAAATGGGATAATCTGTAAGTATGTTTCTCCCCTGCGTCCCCCTCCAACACATGACATGTATTGGAGATGCTGCTACTAATAGTTAACGCTTTTATGGCCCTTATTCTCTGTCAGGCAGTGTTCTAAGCACTTTGCTTATAAACCTCCCATGAGCCCTATAAGAACACCATTATTATTATTTGTATTTTACAGTATCAGGAAATTGAGTCCCAGAGAGGTTACAGAATTTTCCTAAGATCATGTAGCCAGACCCTTAAACAGGGAAACAGCGATCCATGGACCACTGTTGGTTACAGCCTTGTTCATAGTAATAAACCTTGTAAGAGGTATCTGTCAAGTGTGTGGTGGAGCTGGGATTAGAATACGGGAAGTCTAGTTCAAGATTCCACGTTCAATACAAAGACCTCCTCATTCTGCTACATAATAATCTCCAATTTAGGTATATTACATTTATTTTTGTTGTTCCTTATTGCCGGGCCTTTGGGTTTGTTCTTGTTTTCCTCATAACAAACTAGTCTTCTATGAATCTTCTTATGCATCTCATGAATATGTCCAGATATTTTTCTAGAGGAGTTATTTGGATAAAGTACTTTTGACAGATACCACTGCCAAGAGAGTTTACTATTATAAACAAAGCTGTGGCAGACAGTGGGTTCCTGAATCTCTGTTTCCTTGTGCATGGGCCTCAGCAACAATATTAAATATAGTATTCATCAAGAGAGGAGAGTCTTTAGAAAAAATTTATTAAAATGTATTTTATTATTAATTTCATAATATGAAATACTGCAATATGTCAGCATCTTTACTGGAAACTATTCTTTCTACCCCCCCACCCCCCACCCCACCCCCAAAAAAGAGGCAACACACTAAATTCCCAGCTTCCTCTGGGCAGATTTTCTCTGCCTCTTTGCTACTAGTCATTTCACCTCTTCAGGCTCCAAGAGACTGGATGGTACAGAACATGTCACTATGGTGAACCACATGACCGTCAGGCCAGGACTGTTTTCACAGAGCAAGATGCCTTTGAGTGGGGATGTCACGGAATGCTACCTTCTTGACCCCCAACTGTTGCTTAGCCCCTGGCTCCCTTGGTGGAACAGTTCCTTTGGCCAGTGACCACGTATCCTCTTTGGAAACCCTAAATTCCATGCTTAATTTTACCTAATCTACCTTTGCCCTCCATTCTCTCAGAAATTAGGTCCTTTAAGATCCCTGAAAGGAAGAAAGACAGCTCTGAGCTCATTCAAAGATACCTGATTCTAGGCTCAGTGACCGAACTTTTATTTTTCTTACTTTTTTTGGCTGCACTGTACAGCATGCAGGATCTTAGTTCCCTGACAAGAGGAACCCAGGATCGAACCCAGGCCCACGGCAGTGAAAGCACCAAGTCCTCACCACTGGACTGCCAGGGGATTCCCTGAACTTTTATAAAAGACAGCGCAAATGCTGACGATCTTGGGATGGGCCAGCTTCCCAGGTCGGCCCCCTGAGGGTTTCATGCTTGATCACTGTCCTAGTGCAACTGGGAAAGGCATCCCATGTCTGTGATTTCCGTAGTCTGACACACTGTCAATTTTTCAGCTTCACCCAGCGATCCCTTGCACTGGTCCTTGTGCGCTGCTGCCTTCTTTTGCCTCTAAAGGTCAAGATCAAGTTAGGAATCTGTGGAATAGTCCACCCCTAGCATTTTAACCAGATGTTTGCTGAGCCAGGGTTTTCTTTGGATCATTTCACTGAACAGTGAATTCACCAGCAGTGTTGCAGATAAGAATGCCTTGTTTTTCTTCTCTCATGAGAGACTTCATGATTCAGTGATCAAAATATCATAGTACACAGGACTCTGGATTTAGGGATTTAGACTTGCAGTGACATTGTATTGAGTTGGCTAAAAAGTACCTTCAGTTTTTAAGTAAAAATAAAAGACACATTTTTCATTTTCACCAGGAACTTCATTGAACAACGTATTCACCCTTTTCTTCCACTACCTTCTGCCATTTTTCAGGCAACTTCATAATTCCATCTTCCCAAAACTTTTTATCTATTTGAACAAAGAACTGTTTCAGGTACCTTTTACAGTCTTCCAGGGAATTGAAATTTTTTCCATTAAGAGAATTTTGTAAAGACCGAAATAAATGGAAATCCGAAGGTGCAATATCTGGTGAATACGGCAGATGAATCAGAACTTCCCAGCCGAACTGTAACAGTTTTTGCCTGGTCATCAAAGAAACATGCGGTCTTGTGTTTTCCTGATGGAAGATTATGCATTTTCTGTTGACTAATTCCGGACGCTTTTCGTCGAATGCTGCTTTCCTTTGGTCTAATTGGGAGCAGTACTTGTTGGAATTAATCGTTTGATTTTCTGGAAGGAGCTCATGATAGAGGACTCCCTTCCAATCCCACCATATATACAGCATCACTTTCTTTGGATGAAGATCGGCCTTTGGTGTGGTTGGTGGTGGCTCATGTCACTTGCCCCATGATCTCTTCCATTCCACATTATTGTACAGTATCCACTTTTCATCACCCATCACAATTTGTTTTAAAAACGGAACGTTTTCATAACGTTAAGTAGAGAATCACATGTGAAAATATGGTCAAGAAGGTTTTTTTCACTTAACCTATGTGGAACCCAAACACTAAAGTGATGAACATAACCAAGCTCGTGCAAATGATTTTCAGTACTTGATTTGGATATTTTGAGTATGTCGGCTGTCTCCCGCGTGGTATAACGTTGATTGTTCTCAATGAATGTCTCGATTTGATCGCTATCAACTTCAACTGGTCTACCTGACCATGGAGCATCGTCCAGCGAGAAATCTCCAGCACGAGACTTTGCAAGACACTTTTGACACCTTCGATCAGCCACAGCACCTTCTCCATACACTTCACAGATCTTTTTGTGCGTTTCAGTTGCGTTTTTACCTTTCTTGAAATAAGGAAGCATAATATGCCAAAAATGTTGCTTTTTTCTTTCCATCTTCAATATTAAAATGGCTACACAAAAATTCACCAATTTTGATGTTTTTTTTTAATGCGCACTGATATGACAGCCGTCACAATACAGTCTAACAAAATTGTTTCCAATGAAGTTAAAGACAACTAAGAGCTACTAGTGCCGCCTTACGGAAAAAAACGAAGGAACCTTTTGGCCAACCGAATACTGAGTCAGCTCTAGCTGTTTTGTTTATTACTGAGACAGGTAATATTTACATACCTCCTAGAATGGTAGGGAGGAGAATATCTGTGAAATGTTTGCTAGTTCCTAATATTTTACACTTAAATTATAGAAATGTGTGTTTCATTCTTATTTTCCAGAAACAGTCCTCTTCATAGCATAGATGGGTTGGTAGATTACGGAACGAATGCCTTTTAAATCATCTTTGGTTTAGTATCAGTTCTTAGTGGATTTGAATCCCAGCACCACCCTTCAGTAGCTGTTATGACCTTAGGCAAGCTACTTACTCTCACTGGTCCTCATTTTCCTGGTCTGTGAAATGGGAAGCTTTGAGAATTAAATGTACAAAAAGTGCTTAGAACAGTGTCTGGTTCATGGTTAGTACTCAATAAATGTCAGCTACTCTTGTTATTTTTGCATCCTTGAATATAGCTAACGTGTCTCCCTTGTCTGCTACCATTCTTATCCTCCCCCAGCCGTTGAGTGGGTCAGGCTGGGAAGGCGTGACACAGGGCAGTTCCAGCTCCCTTCAGAGCACAAAGTGTGTAAAGCCAGGTACATGTCAGGGGTCTGTCACCTGTTGGTTCCAAAGAGGGGACAGTTTGCCCCTTCTATACTTGCTGCCTTTGAACAAGTGGAAGGACTTTTGGAACTTGGCTATTGCATCTCTGAGGAAGAAGAGGAGGCAGACATGCCTGATGGTCTGCGTCCTGGTAGGAGTCCAGGTGGGAGGGAACCCTGCCAATGTGCTTTTGCCTCATCTTTGTGTTTGTTTACATTGGTTATTAAAGTTCATCCTGGGGGAGGGGGAGAGTGGTTTTGGCTTTTTTCTCCATTGAATTTATCTCCTGTGTATATTTAGGTTTAATTGTTAAAAACTAAGATTGATTTTTAAGTGATGAACAAGAAGTCACCACTATGCATTATTTTTGTGACTTTTCATTACTTCACGACCAAAGAAATACATTTGAACACTTACAAGGGAAAATATGGGGTGTTTTTAATTCATTGAATAAATGCATGTTTTCTGATCTTGGGGGGGGAAAGGGGTTTACTGTAATCAGAAAACCAATGAGCCTCATCTGAAGAGAAGGATGCCTAGAATGCAGTCTCAAACATGTTATTTATTATCTCTGGTTATCATGTAAGGGATTTTTTTATTTAGTGAGAATTGTTACTATAGAGAGGTGGATTAGTTTCCTAGGGCTGCCATAACAAAGTAGCACAGACTGGATGGCTTAAGCAGCAGAAATTACTTTTCTCACAGTTCTGGGGGCTTGGGAGTCCAAGATCAAGATGGCGGTATGGTGGGTCTCCTCTGAGGCCTTTCTCCTTGGCTGCAAATAGCTGCCGTCTTGCTTCCTTCTCACACAGTCTTTCCCCTGTACCCACGTCCCTGGCGTCCTTCCTCTTCTTATAAGGACACCAGTCCTGTTGGATTAGGGCCCATTCTTTAACACCCTTATGTAACCTTAGTTACCTCTTTAAAGGCCCCATCTCTATGTACAGTCACATTCTAAGGAGCTGGGGGTTAGGATTTCAACCTAATGTTGAAATGATACCCTAATGAAGGGATACATACTAGTCCACAGCAATAGGATGTGATTTGTTGGTGACGGAGTGAGCTTGGGGGTTATTTTAAGGCAGATTCTACTTTTCTGCATGCTCGGCACGTAAGGAAGCACAGTCCCAAACACGAATGTGACTGCTGCAGTGGAAGAATTACAGGGGCTGCACCTGCAGAGAGTAGGGACAGCCTGCACACGTCATCATGGTAGCCTAGTTGTCTACAGGTAGCAGGGACCACGCCTGCAACCAGAACGGACACTTGTTGTTTGGAGCTGATGGGTGATTGGGAGGTGATATTCAGTGAAGAACCTTCCTCGCAAGCCATACCAGCGATGTCTCAGTGTACTGTCAAAATTTGCACCAGTCATAAAACGCTAACTAATCACAGATCTTGGTGAAATGGAATTTTTCCCCCTAATGTGTTTACATATTTCTGTCACTACAAAGTCATTTTATCTTAAATGCTTAATTATCTCTACTAATGGGGGAGAATATTAGTGTGGAAAATGCAGAGACACTGATTTACTCCCAGCCTCCTAGTCTGTGTTTGTAAATTTTACATTCTCGATTCTAATTATAGCTCTCTTCCTTGCTAACCATATCTCTATAAACAAGTTGCTTAGCCTCGTGTTCCTTACCTATAAGTGGATGGGATTAGCCAAGTTAGATCACTGGTTTGCAAATTCAGTGTGCAAAAGTCTCAGCGTGTTAAAGTGCGAGTTCTCTGGGCCCCCTCCCCATAGAGATTCCAATTCAGTTGGGTCTTAGATGGGGTCCAGGAATCTCCATTGTTGGCAGGTATACCTAAGTGAATCTGACACTGGTGGTCCTCCCATCCCACTTCAGTAACCTGAGATTTCTCCTGAAAAGAGACTGGAAGCTGAAATAGACTTGAGAAAAAAACCCGAATTGGAGAAATAGTAGGTTTTAGATACTTCTTACTGCCTTTTTTGGTCCTTATCCCTAAAGCTACACGATTTAAATTTTGTTTTGTACCCATATGCATTTATCAAGCTATGAGACCGTAAGCACTGTCTACTAGATTGCACAAATGGAGAAGGGATCTACCTTTAGGACTGTAATTTCTAGTGTTTTTGATATTGTACCAAACCTTTCCCACTATGGTGTTAGATATCTTCGAGCTTAATGGTCATACTTTTATTGGACACTTACTGGCTCTGCTGTATCCCTTCGTGGACCATATGTGGACGTCCTTTCTTTTATCTCATGCCCACAGCGGAATGGCTACTGCTCTCTCAGGCCAGGGTTAGAGAAGTGTTAATGGATCCAAAATGGATGCGAAAGAAAAAAATCATGAGGAATGTAGAGAGTGCTCTCCAGGAAATCATGGACTGGAGAAGGCTGAAAAAGGTCCAGCTGGTGGTAAAATGGAGAAAAAAACCTTGATTTTGTTCCCCAAAGTCTAGGTGTCCTATATTAGTTTTCTCTTGCTGAGTCACAAATGCTCACAAACATCTGTATTTCCTGTGGGTCTGGATTATGAGTGTGGGTTATCTGGGTCTTCTGATGAGAGCCTCGCAGACTGAAGTCAAGTTTTCAGCCAGTGCTGCAGTCTCACCTGAGGCTCGGGGTCCTCTTCCAAGCTCACTCATTGTTGGCAGAGTTCATTTCCTTGTAGCTGTATGACTGACGTCCTTGTTTTCTTGCTAGCTCTCAGCCAAGACCACCCTCAGCTCTAGAGGCTGTCCTTGGGTCCTTGCCATGTGGTTCCTTCCTTTTACACATGGCAGCTTGCTTTCTTCAAGGCCAGTTTGCTGCTGCTTGTCACCTTTAAGGGCTCACCTGATTAGGTAAGGCCCACCCAGGCTAATCTCCCTTTCAGTTAGCTCAAAGTTAACTGACTAGGGATCCCTTTTTTTTGTGGGTGGCACCGTGCGGTATGTAGGATCTTAGTTCCCCCACCAGGGATCAAACCCGCACTCCCTGCATTGGAAGCACAGAGTCTTAACCACCGAACCGCCAGGGAGGTCCCTGATGAGGGATCTTAATTAAATCTGCAGAATCCTTCACCTAACAATGTAACATAATCACAGGAGTGATAACCCATCGTATTCCTGGGTCTTGCCCATTCTCAGGGGACGGAACTGTTCAGAGAATGTTATCAGGAGGCAGGAATCTTGGAACCATCTTAGAAATCTGCCTACCACATATACAAAGATTGTTAATTATATGTTGGGCACCAAATCTTGACTGTTAATTGGCTAGAAACTCTATAAAAGTATTAATTTCTACGAGTCTAGAATTAGGTGTATAGATTCTAATCTGCAACTTTTTGGAGAAACGTTGTTAAGCAGAATAAAATATATACCCTTTCCTTTTAGAATTTAAAATCAAAGTGTTAGAAAACCCCAGAGCTCACTCATCCAGTTACCTGCACTCCTTATACAGATTAGAAAACGGTCTCAGTGGAGGCAACTTCCCAAGGTCATGGAGTAGAGGAAGGCTGGGGGTCTGCTGGCCCTTTCTATCATTTCTTTTCCTGTGTGTCTCTAAATTTTTCTCAAAGATAAGCTTATTAATCAGGAGCTCATTGACTTTAATGAACAGTTTTCCTTGTTTGCCATTATTGTCTTGAATTGGAACATTTTTCTTCTAATGTGTTTATGAATTAGTTACTAAATGAAATAGAATCTTGGATGAAATGAGCGTTTGGCTGTTGGTTTGTATTTGTGTAATTTTCATAATTTTCATGATGACTCATACAGTCAAGGAGTTAGAGAGCTGAGGGTGGGGAGAGGAACCAGAGGAAGCTTTTATGATTCAACTGCCTCACCAAAAAAACCCTTTTATTGTGATGGACAGCTGGATTGATATTCATTAAGTAAGTTTCCATGCTTTTCTCCCCCCGTATTTGGTGATACTTGCTAGTTCTAAAAAAAATACTTATTTAAGTATGAAGCTGATTGGATATTTTCTCCATGTCTTCTTCCGCAGTAGAATCTTACCACTGACAAGGCAGTGCTTCTCTATAGCGGTTTGTATTCAGGCTTCCTCTCCAGACTGCCCACTGCTAAATGACTTCGCAGGTGGGTAGACTCGTCCTTAGCTTGAAGAGTGACTTAGCAAATAAGAAGCTAGTTTTTGTCCCAGCATGGAGACTGTGGATGTGTCAAGTAGGAGCAGAATGTCCTTCACTCATCTGTATGGCTTAGCCCAGCCTCAGAGCTGCCTGATTTGGGGGTGAAGCAATGGACTAATTGCCAGTTTCGGTCTGAGCACACGTCTTTGGCATTGTCAAGGCATACTGGTGGGCAAATTACCCCAGATCGAGAAAACAGTGCAACCATAGGCTATTTCTGAGTCCCATCCCTTGCGTCTTCATATATATCAGCGCTTGGTTATGGGCACAAACAGGGACATCTCTTACCTTCACGTGAGAATGGCTGAACCGTTTTGTCACTGCTTCTGCCATGAAGCCTCTTATCATCGGCCACATCACTGTAACACACCCTCCTGCACCCTGGAGCCCGGGTTTGTGTTTTACACTCTGATATGAAACTCATTTGTACATTAGTTTTGAGATTTGTTAAATCTCCATTGGAAAGTAGGTTCCTGAGGTCAGGGACAACGTCTCCAGTGTCTTCTGGCAGTCATCTTTCTATCTGTCACAGACTGTGGTAATTCCTAGTCTGTGGGCCTCAGACCTCTGGGAACAAGGAGATATTTCAGGGTCTGCATTTCTGTTTGTACCCAGTGTATATTTATATGTGTGTGACTCTTTTTCAAATGTATTTAGATGCTCTTGAGATGAATAAAGCATAAGTTTCTTTAAAAGTACACTGACTTCATTGTAATTTAGGTCTTTACCTAATCAGTACTTACTCAGAATATAATAAAAGACGCCCTCATGCTTGCATGTTGAGAGCCACTGCCCTTTCAGCATCTAGCAAGGTGCTTTGCATTTTGAGATATTTGGGATATTTCCCTATTGCAAGTCTTCCGGCATGTTTCTTCTGGGAGGTATGTAAAGAAAACTGGCAAGGCTGAGGCTTCTCGTTTGTAGCACTAATAAATTTTTCAGTTCTTTAGTTCTTTGAATGAAGAATATCTGATTAATAGTCACCTCCACCCCTAGACTGGAAGCTCATGATCCCCAGGCTGAGTCTATCCATGACCCCACTGCCTAACAGAATGACCCTCACATGGTAGCTTCAATCCGTATGTTAGTGGTCAAAGGCTTTGTGACCACAACTGGTAAGTGGTTTTAGGACCACTCTTTAATATGTAAACACTTTTCTGCTTTTTAGAAGTTGGGAATTCCTATAGTAAGTAATGTGATCCCCAAAGGTCTGCAGTCTCTGAATCAAAGGATTTAGAGGAATACCTTAGCTAATTTTAATGTTAAAATGTCTGCCACCTGGTGTCAGATTAAGAATTAGCATCTTGGTTAATTCTCATACCTAGTGAGTTCCATTAATGTTAATTTAGTTACAGTAAATTATACAGTTCACATAAAATTAAAACAAGCACCATTCTGAAATTGCTTTTAACTTGCTGCTATGAAGCTGGAATTTTTGGATTTGTTGGATTTTTCCAGATCTAAAAAATAATTTGGAACTAAAATCTAACTTTAGTAAATTTCCTGTATACTGTTAACTCTGTAGCACTGAATTTTATAGAGAGAAATAGTAACTTTTATATGAAGCAAAAATAGCCTTAAACGTTATTAGTATGTCATGAGTTTGCATAAACCTTATTATTGCTGATAGTTTTCCTAATAATTTTGTTCAGAAGAAGGCATAAAAATTCATTAAAAAACAAAAACCTTTGAGTAACTTAAATTTACTGGTTTGGATTAAATGAGAAAGCAGGTGTTTATTAGATTCCCTAGAATAAGTAAAGAATGTGTCTGTTTTGTAAAGAATGAGGTTTATATACTGGAAAGTAGGGTTTCTTTCTTTTCTTACTGCATTCAAATCCCTTATTTACCTGAAAGTTGTTTCTAGGCACTGTATAAGCGACCTTACGGTATAATGTCCTCCCTTTTAGGCCAACCATAAGATTATATGACATAAAGTGTATGGTGCCTGGAGTAGTCAGGAGTCATAAATGTTACAAGATGAATACGTTTATTACCAACATGTAGCATATACCAAATATTGTACAAGATGCTAAAGATCCACCGTCATGTCCTTCTCCATCTGTAGCCGCAAGGAGCTGAAATTCTGTTGCAGGAGTGAGACAATAATTCAACCATGTGATTAGGCAAAATTAGTTGTGATTACTGCTCATCGTAGAAAACCACCCTGGTGGAGAGAGGTAGGGGCAGAACTAGATCAATGATGAGAAGCTGAAACAAGGGCAAAAACCTATTAAGAAGCCAAAAATAGAGGCCCCATTGTCCCTATACTGAACCACTTTCATTTCACTTATTAAGAGCCTCCAGGCCCGGGCCTCCCTGGTGGCGCAGTGGTTAAGAATCCGCCTGCCGGGGGCTCCCCTGGTGGCGCAGTGGTTGGGAGTCTGCCTGCCGATGCAGGGGACGCAGGTTTGTGCCCCGGTGTGGGAGGATCCCACATGTCGCGGAGCACCTGGGCCCGTGAGTCATGGCCGCTGGGCCTGTGCGTCTGGAGCCTGTGCTCCGCAACGGGAGGGACCACAACAGTGAGAGGCCCGCGGACCGCCAAAAAAAAAAAAGAATCCGCCTGCCAAAGCAGGGGACATGGGTTCGAGCCCTGGTCCGGGAAGATCCCACATGCCACGGAGCAACTAAGCCCGTGCACCACAACTACTGAGCCTGTGTTCTAGAGCTGACGAGCCACAACTACTGAGCCCATGTGCCACAACTACTGAAGCCCATGCGCCTAGAGCCCGTGCTCCTCAACAAGAGAAGCCACCGCAATGAGAAGCCCGCACACCGCAACAAAGAGTAACCCCAGCTCGCCACAACTAGAGAAAGCCCGCACGCGGCAACGAAGACCCAACACAGCCACAAATAAATAAAATAAATAAACAAATAAATTTTAATAAAAGAACCTCCAGGCCCTTGCTCCAAACCTATTTACTCTGATTTAGACATGTTTCTAATATGGCTCTATAGAAGACAGGGGATTAGATTTAATGGATTAGAAGGGAGCTGGGTTGTGGAAGGAAGGATCAGGAGAAAAAAGAAGCTGATAGAGCCAAGCCTTCCAATATTAGCAAGGTGATAGCTCAGCGTGGGGGCAGGGTTGGAGGGGGCAGGAACCCAGAACAAATCTTAAGTGCTCAGAGAGCATGTTGGATAGCAGGGGTTTAGATAAAGAGTTTAGTGTCTCTCATTGTAGCAGGTGACAATTGGCGTAATGGCCTTGAGTCACCAAAATAAGGTACATGTACGCTTGAGCACTTGAAGAAAGCAGAGAAATGTGCAATGAGCACGACGGCCTCAGCATTTGTATTTGGGGTTGTTTTGCCTTCACTGGAACGTGAGTTCCTTGAAGGCAGTGACCATAGCTCATTCACATCTGTCTCTTCAAAATTTATCTCAGAGTCCAGCCCAAAGCAGTGAGTTGTTCAGTAGATGTTCCCTGAATGTGTTAAAGAGGATTACTTCTCTAGACAGAACTTCATGGAGATGTTAGAATTAGATATGCCTAAAACTAGATGTACAGGCAGATGTAAGCTCAGCATCCCTCCTTACAATTCTGTAATGGAGAGCAAGTAGTTAGGCAGCTTTTAGAGTCTATTAACATGTTTTTAACTATAGTAAAACCACAAATTTTTTTTAAATAGCTGTATTTGCCATTCATTTATCAATTTACTGTTTTGTTGGGTCTATTAAAGCACACATTTATTGCACCTTCTGTGGGCATGGCCCTGGGCTAGATCCTGTGGGCCAGATTGGTGAGGATTTCTTCGTGCCCTCAAACAATTCCGGGTGTAGAAGGTATCACTAATACATTAGCTATTGTTATGGGTTGAATTGTGTCCTCCAAAGAGATACGCTGAAGTCCTAACACTGTCCGTTTGAGTGTGATTTTATTTGGGAATAGGGTCATTGCAGATGTCATCAAATCTGCCCTTATAGGAAGAGGGAAATTTGGAAACAGTCACACAGGGAGAATACCATGCAGAGACAGAGACACACAGACACAGAAAGAAGACAGCCATGTGAAGATGGAGGCAGAGATTGGAGTTATGCTGCCACAAACCAAGGGACATCTGGAGCTGGTAGAAGCTGGATGAGGCAGAGGAAAATTCTCCCATCGAGGCTTGGGAACATGGCTCCCTCAACACATTGATTTTGAATTTCAAGGCTCCAGGACTGTGAAATTTCTGTTGCCATAAGCCACCTGGTTTGTGGTACTCTGTTACGGCAGCCCTAGGAAAGGAATACAACCATTATACATTTCTGTATAAATCAGGGTTCTAGGGGGAAACAGGTGATTACTCCAGTGAGGTAGCTGAGGAGAGTTTAAGGGAGGCACTGTTTACAGATGTTTGGGCAAGATTAAGAAGAATTTCCAAGGGGTGGGGAAGCCTTCTGGGCTTGGCAGCCAGGTCCTCATCAGCATGTCCATGTCTAAAAGGCCAAGTGTAGGG
>NW_006779909.1:710229-718615 GCF_000442215.2 Lipotes vexillifer | reverse complement strand
AAGTTCTTGGAATCCAGACAGAACCAGATTTGCAGCTGTGAGTGTAGGAGAGCGGTGGCCTTGAAACTGCACAACTCAGATGGGACTTGAACCCACAGGCCAGGACTCAAACCCAACCAAAACCCAGATTGGGACTTGAATGCACTGTCTTTTAACTGAGATTACACACCTATTCTCAGGACTTAATGAAGCTCAGGTTCGTTATGTTGCAGAAAGAATTTAGTGCAGAAACAATTTAGTGAGAGACAGTGTGATAGGTAAGAAGTGGATTTATTTAAAGAGGTACACATTCCATAGACAGAATGTGGTCTGTCTCAAAAGGCGAGAGTGACCCCAGGGCGTGGGGTACTCTTGGAATGTGAGAGTGGCCATGGGAGAAAAACACTCCACAGACAGAGTGTGGGCCATCTCAGAAGGCAAGAGGCCCTGCAGTGTGGGGTCCTTAGTTTTTATGGGCTGGGTAGTTTTTTTTTTTTTTTTTCTGTTTCTTGGTCATGCCATGCAGCATGTGAGATCTTAGTTCCCGGACCAGGGATCAAACCCGTGCATTGGGAGTGTGGAGTCTTAACCACTGGGCCACCAGGGAAATCTCACGGACTGGGAAATTTCACTGGCTAACAAGTGGGAGGATTATTCCAGCTATCTTGGGGAAGGGGTGATTTCCAGGAATTGGGCCACCACCAACTTTTTGACCTTTATGGTTGGCCTCGGAACTGTCATGGTGCCTGTGGGTGTGTCATTTAGCTTGCTGATGGATTACAATGAGTGTATACTGAGGCTCAAGGTCTACTGAAGTCGAATCTTCCGCCATCTTGGACCTAGTTGGTTCTAACCAGTTTTTGTCATATCCTCAACAGCTATGTCATTCTTTTAAAGGTTGTGCGCTGCCCACTTCCCTCCTTTTTCAGCCTGACTGTGCTGTTGCAGAGAGGGAGCTGGGGAATTTGTACTCAGACCTCTTTCTCCTCCAGCACTCCTATCGCTGCTGAGCCTCTCATTGGCCAAATCTGCCAAGGATTTAGCTCTTAGCGTCCAGGGCGGGGTGGAAAGGGTGGTTAGTAGTTCTAGCGGGGAACTGGAGAATATCTCACACATTTGGGGTAAGGGGTATATGTCATTCAAAGGTATCTGTTCTCTATGAGAAGGAAAGACTCTAATGTCTAAGATAGTACTATGCATACCACTGGTTCTCAGCAAAAACTGTGATTGCTGATATAGGCTACCCAGAAATGTTTATTTTAGAGTACAAGATTTAAGGCAGTGGATTTCATTCAACAAATTCTTATTAAGTGCCTACTGTAGTGCTGGATACTAGATAGCCCTGGGGATAAGCACTGAGTGAATTAGACTCTGTCCTTACCCTTAAAGAACTTAGTCTAGTAGGCACCAACTATATTAACAAGGGTTAAAACTCCCATAACACTCTACCTTTCTCATAATACTCAGTGTAACTTGAAATTAAAAACTAGATGCCACTCCTTCCCTGTGGACTGCAAGCTTCATGAGGCCAATGGTGGATGTTTACTGCTAGGTCCCAATACCTAGCCCACAGCCTCGCTCCTGGCAGGTGTTCGCTGAATGAATTGATGAATGAATGAATGAGTGAGTGAATGACAGAGTTCCTTGTATTTGCCAGAGAGGAAAAACTTTTTCTCTGTCTTCTTAGATTCGGTGTTCGGGGGCTGCAAATTAAACAGACATAAGACAGATTAGCAGGAGGAAAAAAAAGATTTAATTACATGCTTACTTATGAGAGTTCACAAAGAAATGTGAGTCAAAGAGGCTGTTAGACTTTGGGGCTTAATATACAGTCTTAATAGAGGATGGGGAGGGACAGAGGGTACTTCTGGGAGAACAAATGACTTTAGAAGAGGGGAGAAAGGAAACTCTGGAAAAACAAATGATTTTTGAAAGATTGGGCTCTTAGGGGAATAGATAGGAGATATAATAGTTTGATGACAGTCTGTTTGGGCATAGACTTCTCATCTCCCAGAGGGATTAGAGTTGCTCCCAGGGAAGGAACTTATGATGGCTGAGTTCTCTTGGGAGGCTCTGCTTTTAGGCAGATAAGGGATTTCAAGAACTCAAATGCCTTCAGCTCAAAATTATTTCTGTGCCACTGTGGCTTATTCTAGACCCTTCCTCTTCACTGTTGAGGAGTTTTTGAAAATTACTGCGTGGCTTAAAATATACAAAATTGGACAAAATAACTGCATTAGGGAATATTTGAAAGGATTATTTGAATGGATCCTTTACAAAGCAAGCATGCTAAAACAAAACAGTCTACAGTTTATTTTATAGCTCTAGATTTAGTTTTTGGAAATTTTACTTTTTGTTGAGAGAGCTTTTGTTCATTTTTAGATATTGAAACCAAATATTATCTTTTTGTTTTCTTTGGTCACTGTTCTCATAAACTGATTTAGCCATAAAAATATTAACTGAAGTTAAATGAAAACTTGAATGTGAATATGAAAAGATTTGTTATGCAGTATATAGCCTTTTCACATCTACATCAATGGTTAAATCTAGACCAAGAATTTGGGGGAATGTTACCCACAAAACTGGGTTTGCCTCTTGATGGGTGTTGAGCCAAAAGACACAAACAAGCCAAAAATCAGGAGAAGGAAGGATTTATGACTTGCAGCAAGTAAGGGGAGCACCAGGGACCTTTCCCAAAGTAGTGTCTCCTGGAACAGCAAAACTGGGGATGTGTTTAGCTAAGGGTACATGCACATTCATGAAGGGGCTTGAGCAGAGGAGAATTCAGCATAGACTTGGGGCAAAGGTTGACAGAGTCCAGGCTTTACTTGATTGAATTCACGAGGGTCAGAAAAGGTCAATACCATTATTCCATCCTCCACCTAGGTAGAGCCCTTACTTCCTGCAGAGCTCAGAGGTATGTATCAGATGTTACTTATTTCTCTTGAGGAGGAACTGGGACTGTGGTTTATGCTGAACTTTTGTTTCTCGACTGCTTTTCCGTTGTTCCTGCATTCCCTCACGTCCCTTAAGGTCATTAATTACTGAAACCTGTTCAAGGGCAAGCATTGTGGCCAGGCTTAGATCACAAAATGGCTTAGGCCAAAAATGGCTTCTCTTATGTCAAGAAAGCCATGCCTGGTGTCTTTCTCTGGGGACCCCCTACCCTATCTGCTTACATTTACTAATTTTAATGCAAAATATCTGCCACCTGGTGTCAGATTAAAGAACCGAAAGGTGTCAAAGGGAGCAGTTATGTGGTAGACTTTCTTCCCCTGCTATTGAAACACTTTCTGGTATTAAATTAGGCGTATTAACTCCTTTGGGCCTCCAAAGCACCATTACTAAACAGAAACCAGCACTCCTTTGATGACCATATAAGGAGAACATTTCTAGGAAAAATAGTGTAGAATCCTTGAGCAGCTATGTTATCTAATAGCCTCAGGATGAGGAAATTTAAAGAGAATAAAAAGTGGCCGACCTAACCATTTTCCCCGCAGAGAATGTCTGGTATTTCTGCATAAAGATGTATAATGTTATCCCTAGGGATTCTCACCCCCATTATTGTGTCCTTTATTTGAATGAGTAAGTACAGAATCTAGTTCTTATAGTTCTCAGTAGTATAAAATGCCTTTTCAGCTTAAGAGTAACAGAGGAAATTACTTGTAAAAAAAATTAATGGGGCTTCCTAGGTGGCGCACTGTTTAAGAGTCCGCCTGCCAATGCAGGGGACATGGGTTCGAGCCCTGGTCTGGGAAGATCCCACATGCCGCAGAGCAGCTAAGCCCCTGCACCACAACTACTGAGCCTGTGCTCTAGAGCCCGTGAGCCACAGCTACTGAGCCCACGTGCCACAACTACTGAACCCACGTGCCTGGAGCCCATGCTCTGCAGCAAGAGAAGCCACCGCAATGAGAAGCCCGCGCACCTCAACGAAGAGTAGCCCCCGCTCGCCACAACTAGAGAAAGCCCGTGCGCAGCAATGAAGACCCAATGCAGCCAAAAATAAAATAAAATAAAAAAATTTTTTTAAATTAATGAAGGAAACCAAAGATAAGAGAAGGCAGGTTCAGAAAGCCACTGGTCTGTTTCTCAATATGTTGTTTGAATTTTAGGATTAAAATGTTTCTTTCCTCCTGAGTTTGAGTCTCCTAAGGAAGAATTGTACTCCCCTTTGTTAGGTTTCACTGGAGTTTCTCAGTCAATAGAAATATGCCGAGCCATGAGAAGACACTTCATAGCCTTGATGTAGGAATTATTCACAGAAATGCTGGTTTGAAAGTTCACACTTGTGAGGAACTAGTGAGTTATGGAACCATAGAGAATTCTTGGAGGACAGAGGGGCAAATGTATACTTACTACCCTTGAGAGAGGAAGCTCTCCAATGTTTGACAGTGACAGACCTTTATTTATGCTGGACTTAAGGTGATGGTTTGCTTGGGACTGGGAGGTTTCCTAGGATTCAGGACTTTCAGTGCTAAAATCAAGAGAGTTCCACATTCACAAAACAGACTCAGAGAACAAACTTATGGTTACGAGGGGGGAAGGGTGGGAGGAAGGGATAGTTAGGAAGTTTGGGATCGACATGTACACACTGCTATATTTAAGACGGATAACCAACAAGGACCTACTGTATAGCCCAGGGAACTCTGCTTAATGTTATGTGGCAGCCTGGATGGGAGGGGAGTTTGGGGGAAAATGGATACGTGTATATGTGTGGCTGAGTCGCTTTGCTGTGCACCTGAAACCATCACAACATTGTTAATCGGCTATACCCCAATATAAAATAAAAAGTTTAAAAATATAAAAATAAAATAAAATGAGAAGAGTTCCAGGAAAACCAGGGCAGTTGGTTACCCTTGCTAGACTGCCCTGCTCATTGTAGGACATTTAGCATCTCTGGCTCCCACCCACCAGTGGTGCCTCCACCCATTGTGAGAATCCCAAACACTCCCATACATTTTCAAATGTCCCCTAGAGATAGGGACCACTCTGAGTCTAGCCCGAGGCTAGGGAATCTCTAGGGATAACATTACATGTCACTCTGGTCCTCTGGGCAAGATCATTACTGAAGTAAGGTGGATGCAGGAGGCCACCTTCAGTCTTCAAACACAAAAATCCAAATGCAGTTAGTTTAAATGCCTTTGGCACAAGAAGAGAGGTAGGGAGAGGTGAAAATGGTTTATTTTTTTTTTTTAATTTTAAGATTAGATTTATTGAACTCAACAGATTTTCTAATAGACGATGTTCATCGAAAATCCAGTGCATGTTAAAAAATAAGAAAATTGATTCTATTTATAAACTTTTAGTCAGCTTTTTATTGTTTGTGGTTCTTATTCACAAATAATTACTAGTTCTCACAGAATTTCAAATTAATTTATATAGTCGTGCAAGATGTCCAACATTTAGATAATTTGGAAGCACCCTGCACCCCCATCCCGTCTCCTTGGAATCAAAGAATCAGTTCCTAATGAGAGTACATCCTTCAGAAGGGATGAGACAGAAGAAAGACGGGTGACCTCTGAAAGGAAGATTTAGGATAAGTGTAAGAGCCAGATATGTTTTGAAAAATTCCTCACTAATTACAGGACTAGTGTGTAGAACTTAGGTGCACGTTATTATTATATGTAAAGAATATAGATGCTAAAGTATGATTTTATTGATCAATAACACCCAGCCTGGTTCTGTTACTTAAGGGGATTTAAAGAGATTATATTGGGTAACCTTGGTTGAGACACATTTCCTTACATTTCAAAGTTGGTCAATGTATTCTTTATTTAAACTGATTGATCCTCATCCTCTCCTTTTAAACATAAGCTTGTTCACAGAGATACAGCCGGAAGTCATGTTGTCATGACAACAGTTACACGCTGGGAAGAAAGACTTTCAAAGGGCCAGTGATTGCGTTTTTAATCACTGATTTATATTGATAGCAAAACTAAATAGGGATGGAGAATTGGTAATTATGTGTTATTTGGGCTGTATTTTTACATCTATTACTGATATGTAATTTTTGAACATGTGTTATAATACATAAATTTTGCATTAATACATACAATGCTATCTCATCTATTTTCTGTCTTGTCAATAATAATATTCTCAAAACATATAGAGTCTCCTGCTCAAAACTTTCGATAGTGTTTTGTTGCCTGTATAATAAATTCTGAGCTTAAAAATGTGGTTGTGTAGGGGCCCTGTGAAAAGTAGCTTCCACCTCACATTCCCCTTTCTCTCTCAATGGCATCCTTTGTGGATCCCACACACATATGATCCTTGACTCTGGCCTTCAGGAGCTGAGGGAGATGCGTGTGTCACACACTGGAAACTATAATACTAATGTCGACTGAAAGAAAATCCACAGCTTAAGAGCTGTCAGTTGAATTTTATTCCAGGTCTTAGTGAATAATAGGCCGGGAGACAGCCTCTCAGCTAGCTCTTGAGTGTACGTATGGTTTCGGCAGGGGAATACGCGCAGTCAAGCATACATCTCAGTAAAAGGTTACTGCTAGTCACGAGGATCAGATATTTCGGTTAATGCTTTTAGTGCTTATGTATGGGAAGATGCAAGAATCGGGGTTCATTAAAAAAAAAATGTTTTTTGGGACTTCCCTGGTGGTCCAGTGGTTAGGACTCAGCACTTTCACTGCTGTGGCCCTGGATTCAGTCCCCGGTCAGGGAACTGAATCCCGAAAGCCGTGAGACACAGCACCCCCCCAAAAAAAAAAAAAATTGTTTTTTTTCCCCTGAGATATCTCTAACCATCTAAGCGGCCTGTTTTTTCCAAAGCACAGAGTGCGTTATCCTCTTTTCGTCTTGAATTCCTTTCAGGGTGTACTGTTTCAGGCAGCAACTGCAGTGGCTAATGACTTAATCCTTGTAGAACTGGATGGTGGGCAACATTCTTTGTTTTACCCTAAGTAGAAAATTGTCCTAAATGATCTCTAAAGGGAGGTGGTCGTACAGGGAGGAAATGGTTAGCTAAAAAAATAGGTGATTAGGAAAAGTCTCTTGGAGGAGCCCACCCTTGAAGGATGACCAGGTTGTAGTGTGGGGGCAATGGAGAAGAAGGGGGTTCCAGTGCAGGGAAACAGCACAAGCAAAGGCACAGGGATGCAGAAATGTATGGCTTGTTGCGAGACACTGAGTGCGCACCTGGCCTCGACTGGAAGGGGCATAAGGGAGTGAGAGTGCAGAGGGCGCGGAAGGCATTGCAGGGGGCATTGATTGGATGCACTGCCATGCTAAAGGAGGTCGATTTCTTTCGTGCAGGAACGAGAACAGGGAGTGGCTGATATGGGTGTTCTCTGGGAAATTACCAGCTGCAGTATGATTAGCAGGAGCCGTGTAGTCACCGTAATTGATTATGAGCCACTTTCGAATCCAGGTGAGGCTCTTGAGAGCTTGGACTGATGCAGTCTGTTGGGGTTGGAGGCTGTGGGTATGAGAGCGCTGTACCGCTCCAGATTCATTTCCTGAAATAGGTAGTTTTGTGTATTGATTAACAGGTACCCGGGAGCGAGGGTTCTGGTGTGCGGCTGCCTGCCTTGAATCCCAATTCTGCTGTTACTAGCTCTGGGAACCAAGAGTCAGTGACTTACCCTCTCTAAGCATCATCTATAAAATGGCGATAAGATAACACCAACCTTAAAAAGGTTCTCATAAGGAGTAAGTGAATGGATAAACGTTAAAGTGCTTGCCACAGAACGTGGCAAGCACTTCAAGTAAACAGTGTGGATGCTGGTGTTGATGAAATGGAAACATTGTTGAGTATTTGGTACTTTTTCATAATTTTTTTAAAGCAATCTCAAGAAAATAAGTTATCTGACTCTATTCCCCCCCAAACCTCTCAGTCTGCCCCTCTAGAAACACTCACTTTGGTTAATTTGATGGGTAGTTAATGACCATCCATTATGTGCTGAGCATTGTACTCAGTGCCAGGGATACAAGGGTAAAAACGCTATGGTCTTGTCATAAAGGAGCCTAGAGGCCTTTAATAGGTGGCCATTGGTCCACACAAAAGAGTGCAGGAAAAAATAGTCCGCATGTGACAAAGGACCACACGTGTCAGAGAGAGAAAACGAGCAAGGGAGAGAGGGGGTATTACTGAATACATAATCTCTAAATTGTTACTGCCAAGGTCATTTTGATTTTAAAAAAGCACCTCCCAGGAGCGGATGCTTAAATCATGTATTTGTGCAACTATATTGTTAAATTGTATCGGGCTTTTCCAACTATATCTTATTATTTTTAACCATAGCTTTGGAATAAGTTGTAGTAGAAATTTCTTTTCCTTTAGTCTAGTTTAGAGGACTGGGCTTAAATTTCTGAAGAGCGGCATTACTCCTAGAGGCGTTTTAAAATGAGAGCAGTGGAAGGTTGTGAGTGGTTCAATTTTTTTGGCAATTCC
>NW_006779909.1:690145-710219 GCF_000442215.2 Lipotes vexillifer | reverse complement strand
AATATTTAATACTGACCCGCTTTTATATCCTTCCAGTCAGGGGGCCATATTATGTTTTTCAGGACCTTCCAGTTTGAGGCTCCAAACAAATTTTTATAGAAAGGATCCCTCTTGTACCCCTGGCTTACTGGAGACCTCCAGACCAGTGCCATCCACTAGAAATACAATGTGAACCACATATGTAATAGTAAATATTCTAATAACCACATTAAAATAAGGTAAAAGAAACAGGTGAAAATAATTTTAATCGTGTATCTTACTATTTAACCCAGTATATCTGAAATATTGGGACTTCCCTGATGGCACAGTGGTTAAGACTCTGCGCTCCCAATGCAAGGGGCCTGGGTTCGATCCCTGGTCAGGGAACTAGATCCCACATGCATGCCACAACTAAGGAGCTGGTGAGCCACAACTAAGGAGCCTTCCTGCCACAACTAAGACCCAGCACAACCAAATAAACAAATAAATAAAGTAAATAAATAAACAATCTCATCTTTAAAAAAATAAAATATTATCATTTTGACATATAATCTGTATAAAAATTATTAATAAGATATTTATATTCTTTTTATTGTGCTGAGTTTTCCAGGTTCAGTGTGTGTTACACTGGCAGCACATCGTCACTTGGACTAACCACATTTCCTGTGCTCAGTAGCCCCACGTGGCTAGTGGCTACCATATTGGACATCACAGCCCTGGAACTTTGGCCTTTTCAGAGCCCTGGGCCACTTCAGTAGCTACCTAAACAGTGGCTGTTATATTTGATGATTTTTCAAAATTAGTGTTTTTATTGTTAAGGAAAATATGTAAATGTGAGAAAGTGAGTTTGATTTGGACCTCAGTTGCAGACAGTTGAGTTAATCATAGGCCACAATTCATGATGTACTTTCATCACTGGTCCATATAAAACATCTTATGTTCTTACTTAATTACCTCCTGTTTTATTCCCTTACCTCGCTCCTATTCTCTCCACCCATGGGCAACCATCCTAATGTTTTTAATGTGTAACTTTCTGTTCAGAAGTGTACCTGTGATGTACATTATTGTTTTTTGTGTGTGTTTTCTTAATTTATTTAAAGGGTGTTTTTTCCCCATGTGCTTTGTTTTAGAGATCTATCCATAAGACTGGGTGGACATGTAATGCATTGTTTCTAACTGCCGCATGGCACTCTGGTGTTTCCCTTTCCCCTTGTAGAACGGTGGGCTCCCAGGGTGTGCCCCTTTCCCCAGCACTGTGCATAATCTCACAGGGGACACCCTGGCTTGGATCCTGTAGTGGAACGATGTGAGGAGGTGTGAGCTCTACACTTAGTATTGCTGGGTTATAGGGTGTATATTATTTACTTGTTCTGAAAAAATGTATCTTATTTTTATTGATGGATATACTTTTTAAAAAATGTATTTATTTTATTTATTTATTTGTGGCTGCATTGGGTCTTTGTTGCTGTGTGCAGGCTTTCTCTAGTTGTGGTGAGCAGGGGCTACTCTTCTTTGCGGTACGTGGGCTTCTCATTGTGGTGGCTTCTCTTGTTGCGGAGCACTGGCTCTAGGCGCGTGGGCTTCAGTAGTTGTGGCTCGTGGGCTCAGTAGTTGTGGCTCGCGGGCTCTAGAGCACAGGCTCAGTAGTTGTGGTGCATGGGCTTAGTTGCTCCGCGGCATGTGGGATCTTCCCGGACCAGGGCTTGAACCCGTGTCTCCTGCATTGGCAGGCGGATTCTTAACCACTGCGCCACCAGGGAAGCCCTGGATATACTTTTATATAATTTTGTTCAGTGAAAAATACAGCATTGCAAGTGTTTGTTGAATCAGATCCTTTTGATTGGTAAGGTGAATCAAATTGTGGCTTTTCTTTTTTTAGGACTTGCTAACCAATTCAATTCTTATAAATGTGTTTCTCAAACAGACCCAGTGGCCATGAAAGAGGTCAACTTTCCCAGGGTGGCCAGTTGGAATTTGGGCCAAGTGCAAGTAGCCTTTATTCACAGTAAGAAAATTTGCGATTTTTGCTCTGTCAGCAGAGTAGAATATATGTATTTTTAATGAATTAGTCATCAAAGCAGAAAGTGGAAGAAAAAAGTTATTACCCTTAAAGAAAAAAATCCCATGGAAAATATACACTGAAAATGCACTCTTCCTTTTAAAAGTAATTCATGCTGTTTGTTTCTCCAAGGAGAATAAAACAAAACAAAGCAAAAATACTGTGTTTTATTTTACTCAACTCCTCTCCGCTCCTGGCTCCATGGTTAGGTACTTTCCACTGTAATATTTTCTAAGGGAGGGATAAATGCTCTCAGTTCATTTATCAAAGTGCACCTGTGACACAGGAAGACACACAAAGTTTGTTTCTACAAGGAAGGAGACACAAACAACTATGTTGGATGAAGTTTCCACATAGTCATACACTTGTCCCCACTGATCTCTGCCTATTTGCCTGCAACAAGGAAGACTTTGACACAGCATCTGATTCATTTGCTTCCAGAGAGTATTCCTCTGTACCCACTTCTGAGATCTAAGGCTCATTTGTGTGTGCTGAGCAGAGTCTTCTCTCAAAAGGCCTTTAGGTTATAGTAATTTCTTTCAGAGAGGAAGTAATGGGGAGAGTTGAGGAGGAAGATGCTTAGTATCAGAATTCATGAACAGATTGACCGTCATTTACAGACGGACCCTAACTACCAGTAGATCTAGAAAGAAGGAAATGGAACTAACCCAGAACAAAAACTTTGTATGAATCAGAGTTTTCACAAGTAAGAGGCTTAGATTTTGAGACGAGGAAAGAGAAACCTATTTCCGTAGCATAATAAATTTGGAATCCTTCCCAGACACCCTGCAGATAAGAAACCCCTAATGCTTCAGGAGCATTTTTCTAGTAGGAAAATAATTTTAGCATATTGCCTGGGATTTATGGCCTAGTGGGTAACCAGTACATTTGTGGGTAAATAAAAACTAGCAAACTGTGATTCTACTTTCTTTTTGGATGTCAGTGCAAGGTAGAACTCAGCTGGGACTCAGGAGGCAGGCAGCTTAGTGGTACAGGCCACAGCCTCATTTTCCCTCCCTCCCTCCCTTCCTCCCTAGCTCCCTTTCTTTCTTCCTCCTTTCCTTTTTTGTCCTCCGCTTTCCTATAGCTCTCATTCATATTGGTGTTATCTCGGTAGCCTCTGCAGTTTCAGAGGATGAGATATGAGAAAAGGGAGCCACTCCCAGCTATATCCACTTACCTTCAGAAAACTTACATTGCACACCTACTGTGCGTGAGACATGTTTGCGGTACATCGCAAATGCGGTACATGTAAATGCGGTACATTTAATCGGTTGATTAAAGTAAAAAGAGGAACAAGCTTGATCTGTGTTTTAAGGAATTTCGATCTGTTTAATTTGTGATTAGTAGCATCTCTATGACACTTTTTCTGATCTTTTGGCTCCTGAGGACCCACAACTTAAACACCAGATAGTTCCACATCTTGATCACTAAAGAAATCCTTCTAAACTTTGAGTACTAGTTTATTGTTTGAGATTTTTGAGAATAATTATTCTGTTTACTTGTCCTTTCCTGGAATTTTGGCCCAATTACCTAATACTGTCTTATGCTCGATTCTATTATGAGAAGCATAAAAAAATGAGACTTTCTACACGTGCATCCTTGGCAGATGGGATCCACAAATACCCCTGCCTCTTTTCTGCCAGTAGCCTCAGCATCTTTGAAAAACTCAGAGCTCTGCGTACCACTCTTTCATTGCTGGAAAAGAATAACCAAGCTATTGCACAGGTGTACATCAGCTAATAGGTTTTGCCATTTTGTTTTCCCCTGGAGAATCTTTGTTTTTGTCTCCTGACCTAGAATTGGAAAGAGTAGGGGAGGAGGATGGTATAAATCAAAGATTCAAAAGCCTTGAGTCAAATGAATGGCTGAATGCTGCTTGTGGTTGGTTGAATCCTGATAGATACTTTTTTTGAGGTTTGTGGAAAATTAGGCCCAACACAGTGTCTGCATTTGGTATTTTTTACAAGAGTTGGAGATGAGGTTAAAATGCTTGGATTGGTGGGGGTGAAAATGAATGAATGGTAACCAACGAGGTTATATTCCAACAATATGCTGTTTTGGACAGTGTCGGAGGAGTTGGGAGTCAGGAACCTGGGTTTCTTAACTCAACTCTATAATTTAGATGCCTGTAAGTTTGGTATTGAATATGGGGTTGCAAAGACAGTCCATTAGAAGCTGTTTCTTTCCTAGGTACTAGGTCTGGAA
Source organism: Lipotes vexillifer (assembly GCF_000442215.2). Taxonomy (NCBI): domain Eukaryota; kingdom Metazoa; phylum Chordata; class Mammalia; order Artiodactyla; family Lipotidae; genus Lipotes; species Lipotes vexillifer. Next base: position 705,973 of record NW_006779909.1, on the reverse strand, counting down.
TTCAGTTTCCTGCCATTAGATGAATGAGTTAGGATCAACTTCAACTGCTAGTAATACAAGACTCTAAAATAACAGTGACTTATTACAATAGAATTGTATTTCCCTTTCACATAGAAGAAGCCTGGCAGTAGCAGTCCACTGATATAGTGGCTCTGTTCCACAAAGACCTCAGGAGCCCAAATTCCTTGACCTTACTGCTCCAGCATGCCTAGGGTATAGCCAGTGTACTCACGGTCCAAGGCAGCTTGTCTGTTCCAGGCAGCCAGCAAAAAATGTGCCTGCCAGCTATTTTATAAGGAAGGCTCTTAGAAGCTGCCATACAATCCTTGTACTTACATCCCAATAGTTAGAATGTTACCTGCATGTAAGGGAAGCTGAGAAATGTATTCTAGATGGCCATGTGTCCAATAAAAAGGAAGAAGACACTGGATATTGATGAACACCTTGTAGTGTCGGCTGCCTTATTTACGAGACCCAAACACCAGGCTTCTCATAGACAAAAGGAAAAGCACAGAATGGTTTGCCCAGTTAACTTTATTACTTAAAGTTTACACGTAATTACCTAGTGTACAACATGATTATAATTTAGAACAAGATTACAAAATAAAACCACCTAGATGCAATGTGAAACGATCACCAGTTACTGCCTTTCTACTTCCAGTGCTGTTTACCACATGCTAAGTTCCTCTTAGATTTGGTGCTTAGGAAAAAGTTTCTTTTTTGGTAAACTTCTTTTATTAGATAACTAAAACTTTGTAAATTTTAGGGGCAAGAAATTAAATTTCTTCTCAACTCCATGGCTCTATTTTCTCATGTTATTTTATTGGTTTCAAATACATTTATATCTTTTATATAAGCTGCTTCAAATTCTCTTTTAATTTAGGTAGAGGATGAATATTTCAGAAGAGTAATAAAAAACAGCTTTTACCCTGATCCTTTTGTTGTTTGTTTTTTTTGTTGTTTTTTTGCGGTACACGGGCCTCTCACTGTTGTGGCCTCTCCCGTTGCGGAGCACAGGCTCCGGACGCGCAGGCTCAGCGGCCATGGCTCACGGGCGCAGCTGCTCCGCGGCGTGTGGGATCTTCCTGGACCGGGGCACGAACCCGCGTCCCCTGCATCTGCAGGCAGACTCTCAACCACTGCGCCACCAGGGAAGCCCTACCCTGATACTTTTAAATGTGTTTTTAAAAGTTAATCTCAGAAGAACATTTCTCTCTGAACTCCTCCACCCCATCCACAGCCTGAAAACCCTATTTTACATTTTACATCAAATGTTAAAGCTTGTCCACTAACCACTTAGGGCATACTGAACAAATTACTTCAGTTATGCTGATTTTTTAAAGGGCACTTAACCTTTAAAAATACATTTAACAAATAGAATGCTTCCCAAACAAAAATACACCGAGATTTCTCCACAGTCAATGACAACCAGTTTCCCAACCTTGATCAAGTTATATAATGTTGCTGAAATCTGTATCTTTACCTGTAAAATGGGAATAGTATCTCCTGTACCTGTCTTATAAGATTTTGTGGGATCAAATGAGATTGAATTAGTTACAGGACTTTGAAAATTCCATAGTGCTCTAGAAGTGCATGCTCTTGTTCTTGTATCAGAAACAAAATACACACATTTTAATCTATGGGAGTATAGTTCTATATATATGCTCCCACACACCGATTTTGACTTTAGAAAAGATGGCATCCACTTCCCCTTGCGCTTTTAACATGCTGATAAAAGGCCAAATTGTAGTTGGTTGTTGAATATTTTGTTGATTTCCTAGGTTCTCCATAATCGTCTTTTGTCCTAATACTTATGTAGATGAGAAGGCCAGGCCTCTCATGCCACTGTATAGAATAATAATGACCTTGAAGTTGGTCTAGGCAGCCCCTAGAATAGCCTCCACCTTGTTATCAGTGCTCTTGTGTACCAGCCTGAGGAGGACCACAGCTCTTAAGAGAAAAGTGTATTGAAGACCCTGCCAAAATAGTGGAAAAGAAAACAGGCTTTATTTAATATAATTTCAGACCTGTCTACCTTGAAAGAGTATGGTGCCAGTAGTAATTGTATCTGTGTAATTGCATGGAAGCCAAAGAAAGATTGCTTCCCGAGGTGGCATTTTGTCTTTTCTCCAACTGCTCACTGTGAAAGAATAATCAAATGAGGAAGATGTGTGGTTGGTTGACTGCAGACATGGCAGCTGGACACGTTCTCTGAATGACGTTGTACAGTTGCTTAATCTCTTATAGGTCTTCCTGTTACACGGTGTTTAGGCACTAAATACCTAAACTTGAAAGCAAAGAATATTAGGGCTGACTTGTTGATCTTCCTGCCAAACCTGAATAATCCCGTCTGGTATTGAACAGGATGCATTGCTGCCATTCAGTTACTTGAGTGGTATAGTCAGACAACTGGAGGAAAAAGTAATAAACCTGCCTAGCAATTTTATATAAATATGTTGCAACCTTTACTTTTTAAAATCACCACCAAGTTGCTGATTCAAGAGCATGCCCACCTGCACCCATTCTCCATTTTTTATTGTGAATAGACTTTTGAATTTTGGAGATTGGTTGGCTTCAACACAGGTGTTTCCCAGCACGTCTTAGAAAAACAAAATTGAGGTTATTGAAATGGTCTGTAGCTTTCTTCAAGTACTATTCTCCACTCAAGTTCTGAGGTTTTATTTTTACATTTTTTGGAGGGGAGGGAAGACTTTAAGCCTGCGGCTTCTCAGTAATGATTGTAAATTATGCTACTTTGTGCACGCTCTAAAAGGAAATAGTGTTTTAGGTTATATTTCATATCTTAAAATTTTAGTATCTCCTTTTATAACTTGTAAGAAAATGCATGTTTTATTGTGTGTTTCGAATGAGACCTTATTATGATATTTAAAATATTCTGCAGCCAGGTCATATGATTAACTTCAGTTATATCTATGTATAGGTATGGATGTATGATTGGATATTTACAAATACCAATTTTTCCCCCTGGATAATTTTTAGTGGCTTACATTTCATGCCCTTTAGTTTTTAAATTTGTCCTTGCAGAGTCCCCCTGACTCTGTTTTGATTTTGGTTAACAGTCTGTGAACAGAGAGACATAATTTCCCTTTTATTTTCCACCATCATCGGATCAGTTCCTATTTACATACTTTAGCTGCACCAGGTCTTAGTTGAGGCACGCTGGATCTTTAATTGTGCCATGTGGGTTTCTTAGTTGTGGCGTGCATGCGGCATCTAGTTCTCTGACCAGGGATTGAACCTGGACCCCCTGCGTTGGGAGTGTGGAGTCTTACCCACTGGATCACCAGGAAAGTCCCTACATACTTTCTTGAGGACATAAGGTAGGGCAGAAGCAGTCTGAGAAGAAGGATGTCTTAAATAATAAAGCAGACTTCATAAACTATTTTGTTCTGATTTCATTTCTGCTTCTTTAATGGCTCAACTGCATGACATAAAGCAGCCACACGCTAATTTTTTTTTTTGGGGGGGGGGCTGCGTTGGGTCTTTGTTCCTGCACGCGGGCTTTCTCTAGTTGTGGCGGCAGAGGCTACTCTTCGTTGCAGTGCGCGGGCTTCTCATTACGGTGGCTTCTCTTGTTGCGGAGCATAGGCACTAGGCACGTGGGCTCAGTACTTGTGGCTCGAGGGCTCAGTAGTTGTGGCTCATGGGCTCTGGAGTGCAGGCTCAGTAGTTGTGGTGCTCGGGCTTAGTTGCTCCGTGGCATGTGGGATCTTCCCAGAGCAGGGCTCGAACCCGTGTCCCCTGCATTGGCAGATGGATTCTTAACCCCTGCGCCACTAGGGAAGCCCCCACATGCTTATTAAAGAGGTACCACAAACTCAGACCAGTGGGTCCTCATGTGATATGTTGTTTCTGAATTGATACGTAAGTGACCACTGTTCTCATCTACTTTTCTTGATCCAAATAAAAACTACCTTTTCAGTAAAAACACATTTGGTGGTTGCAAACTCTCAGAAATCTTAGTTTTTCAATGAAATGCACTATGACTGATGCCATTTCAAAAATGTTTCTATTACATAGTATTTTCCCCCAAAGCCACATTTGAATGAAGTAATGAATAGTGAATAGTAACAGACATTTACTGAGTGATTGTTACATGCCTGGCTTTGTGCTGGGCACTCTGTTCCACATCAACTGTATGGCACAGAAGCTGTCATCAGTTCTGTCATAGTAAGCAGACAGGCCATTAGAAATTAAGCTGTTTGTCCAAGGTCACACAGCTAGTCAGCCTTGGATCTGAGATTCAAGGCTGTCCGCTCTCTCTAGAGCTCCTGCCTGTGATAGTAATGTGGCCCTGAAACAAATTTAATAGAGTAAGCCCAGCAAAAACTATGCCCCCAGTGAGTTTAAATTAAGAAATATTGTGTTGATCTTATGCCAAAACATTTGATAAAAATACACAAAGTATACAGTATTGCCAGGCCCAAATTTAAGAACCATTTAAATAGTGAGTTCTTGGAACATTTACTCAAGAATCTTTAACAGAGCTTGGTTCAAGATGGTGGAGTAGAAGGATGTGCACTCACTTCCTCTTGCGAGAGCACTGGAATCACAACTAACTGCTGAACAATCATCGGCAGGAAGGCACTGGAACTCACCAAAAAAGATACCTCACATACAAAGACAAAGGAGAAGCCGCACTGAGACAGTAGTAGGGGTGCAATCATAGGAAAATCAAATCCCATAACTGCTGGGTGTGTGATGCGCAAACTGGAGAACACTTATACCACAGAACTCCACCCACTGGAGTGAAGGTTCTGAGCCCCACGTCAGGCTTCCCAGCCTGGGGGTATGGCAGCGGGAGGAGGAATTCGTACAGAATCAGACTTAGAAGGCTAGTGGGATTTGATTGCAGGACTGGGGGAAACAGAGACTCCACTCTTGGAGGGCACACACAAAGTAGTGTGCGTATCGGGACCTAGGGGAAGGAGCAGTGACCCCATAGGAGACTGAACCAGACCTACCTGCTAGTGTTGGAGGGTCTCCTGCAGAGGCAGGGGGTGGCTGTGGCTCACCGTGGGGACAAGGACACTGGCAGCAGAAGTTCTGGGAAGTAATCCTTGGCGTGAGCCCTCCCAGAGTCCGCCATTAGCCCCACCAAAGAGCTGGATAGACTCCAGCGCTGGGTCGCCTCAGGCCAAACAACCAACACGAGGGAACCCAGCCCCACCCATCAGCAGACAAGTGATAAAAGTTTTACTGAGCTCTGCCCACCAGAGCAACACCCAGCTCTACCCACCACCAGTCCCTCCCATCAGGAAGCTTGCACAAGCCTCTTAGATAGCCACATCCACCACAGGGCAGACAGCAGAAGCAAGAAGAACTACAGTTCTGCAGCCTCTGGAAGAAAAACCACATTCACAGAAAGACAGACAAAATGAAAAGGCAGAGGACTTTGTACCAGATGAAAGAACAAGATAAAACCCCAGGGCTTCCCTGGTGGTGCAGTGGTTGAGAGTCCGCCTGCCAATGCAGGGGACATGGGTTCGTGCCCCAGTCCGGGAGGATCCCACATGCCGCGGAGCGGCTGGGCCCATGAGCCATGGCCGCTGAGCCTGCGCGTCCGGAGCCTGTGCTCCGCAGTGGGAGAGGCCACAACAGTGAGAGGCCCGCGTACCGCAAAAACAAAAAAACAAAAAAACAAAACCCAGAAAAACAACTAAGTGAAGTGGAGATAGGCAACCTTCCAGAAAAAGAATTCAGAATAATGATAGTGAAGATGATCCAGGACCTTGGAAAAAGAATGGAGGCAAAGATCGAGAAGATGCAAGAAATGTTTAACAAAGACCTAGAAGAATTAAAGAACAAACACCAGAAGAATTAAAGAAGAAACAAACAGATGGACAATACAATAACTGAAATGAAAAATGCACTAGAAGGAATCAGTAGCAGAAAAACTGAGGCAGAAGAAAAGATAAGTGACCTGGAAGACAGAATGGTGGAATTCAATGCCGTGGAAAAGAATAAAGAAAAAAGAATGAAAAGAAATGAAGACAGCCTAAGAGACCTCTGGGACAACATTAAACACAACAACATTTGTGTTATAGAGGTCCCAGAAGGAAAAGAAAGAGAGAAAGGACCCAAGAAAATATTTGAAGAGATTATAGTCGAAAACTTCCTTAACATGGGAAAGGAAATAGCCACCCAAGTCCAGGAAGTGCAAAGTCCCAGGCAGGGTAAACCCAAGGAGAAACACGCTGAGACACATACTAATCAAACTGACAAAAATTAAAGACAAAGAAAAATTATTGAAAGCAACAAGGGAAAAACAACAAATAACATACAAGGGAACTCCCATAAGGTTAACAGCTGATTTCTCAGCAGAAACTCTACAAGCCAGGAGGGAGTGGCACAATATATTTAAAGTGATGAAAGGGAAGAACCTACACCCAAGATGACTCTACCTGGCAAGGATCTCATTCATATTCGATGGGGAAATCAAAAGCTTTACAGGCAAGCAAAAGCTAAGAGAATTCAGCACCACCAAACCAGCTCTGTAACAAATGATAAAGGAACTTCTCTAAGTGGGAAACACAAGAGAAGAAAAAGACCTACAAAAACAAACCAATAACAATTAAGAAAATGGTAATAGAAACATACATATTGATAATTACCTTAAACGTGAATGGATTAAATGCTTCAATCAAAAGACACAGGCTCGCTGAATGGATACAAAAACAAGACCCATATATATGCTGTCTACAAGAGACCCACTTCAGACCTAGGGACACATACAGACCGAAAGTGAGGGGATGGAAAAAGATATTCCATGCAAATGGAAATCAAAAGAAAGCTGGAGTAGCTATACTAATACCAGATAAAATAGACTTTAAAATAAAGACTGTTACAAGAGACATACATAATACATGCATACATAATGATCAAGGGATCAATCCAAGAAGAAGATATAACAATTATAAATATATATGCACCCAGCGTAGGAGCACCTCAATACATAAGGCAGCTGCTAACAGCTATAAAAGAGGAAATTGACAATAACACAATAATAATGGGGGACTTTAACACCTCACTTCCACCAATGGACAGATCATCCAGACAGAAAATTAATAAGGAAACAGAAGCTTTAAATGACACAATAGACCAGATAGATTTAATTGATATTTATAGGACATTACATCCAAAAACAGCAGATTACACTTTCTTCTCAAGTGCACATTAGAACATTGTCCAGGATTGATCAAATCTTCGGTCACAAATCAAGCCTTGGTAAATTGAAGAAAATTGAAATCATATCAAGGATCTTTTCCAACCACAATGCTATGAGATTAGAAATCAGTTACAGGGAACAAAACCATAAAAACCACAAACACATGGAGGCTGAACAATACATTACTAAATAACCAAGAGATCACTGAAGAAATCAAAGAGGAAATCAGAAAATACCTGGAGACAAATTAGAACAGAAACATGACAATCCAAAACCTGTGGGATGCAGCAAAAGCAGTTCTAAGAGAGAGGTTTATAGCAATACAAGCCTACCTCAAGAAACAAGAAAAATCTCAAACTATCTAACCTTACACGTAAAGGAACTAGAGAAAGAAGAACAAACAAAACCCAAAGTTAGTAGAAGGAAAGAAATCATAAAGATCAGAGCAGAAATAAATGAAATAGAAACAAAGAAAACGATAGCAAAGATCAATAAAACTAAAAGCTGGTTCTTTGAGAAGATAAACAAAATTGATAAAACTTTAGCCAGACTCATCAAGAAAAAGAGGGAGAGGGTTCAAATCAATAAAATTAGAAATGAAAAAGGAGAAGTTACAATGGACACTGCAGAAATACAAAGCATCCTAAGAGACTACTACAAGCAACTCTGTGCAAATAAAGTGGACAATCTGGAAGAAATGGACAAATTCTTAGAAAGGTATAACCTTCCAAGACTGAATCAGGAAGAAATAGAAATATGAACAGACCAATCACAAGTAATGAAATTGAAACTGTGATTAAAAATCTTCCAACGAACAAAAGTCTGGGACCAGGTGGCTTCACAGGTGAATTCTGTCAAACATTTAGAGAAGAGCTAACACCCATCCTTCTCAAACTCTACCAAAAAATTGCAGACAAAGGAACACTCCCAAACTCATTCTATGAGGCCACCATCACCCTGATACCAAAACCAGACAAAGATACTACAAAAAAGGAAAATTACAGACCAATATCACTGATGAATATAGATGCAAAAATCCTCAGCAAACTACGAGCAAACAGAATCCAACAACACATTAAAAGAGTCATACACCATGATCAAGTGGGATTTATCCCAGGGATGCAAGGATTCTTCAATATATGTAAATCAATCAATGTGATACACCATATTAACAAATTGAAGAATAAAAACCATATGATCGTCTCAATAGATGCAGAAGAGGCTTTTGACAAAATTCAACACCCATTTATGATAAAAAATAAAACTCTCCTGAAAGTGGGCATAGAGGGGACCTACCTCAACATAATAAAGGCCATATATGACAAGCCCATAGCAAACATCATTCTCAGTGGTGAAAAACTGAAAGCATTTCCTCTAAGATCAGTAACAAGACAAGGATGTCCACTCTCGTCACTATTATTCAACATAGTTTTGGAAGTCCTAGCCACGGCAATCAGTTAAAAATAAATAAATAAAAGGAATCCAAATTGGAAAAGAAGAAGTAAAACTGTCACTGTTTGCAGATGACACGATACTATACATAGAGAATCCTAAAGATGCCACCAGAAAACTACTAGAGCTAATCAATGAATTTGGTAAAGTTGCAGGATACAAAATTAATGCACAGAAATCTCTTGCATTCCTATACACTAAGAACAAAGGATCAGAAAAAGAAATTAAGGAAACAATCCCACTCACCATTGCAACAAAAAGAATAAAATACCTAGGAATAAACATATGTAAGGAGGTAAAAGACCTGTACTCAGAAAACTCTAAGACACTGATGCAAGAAATCAAAGGTGACACAAACACATGGAGAGATATACCATGTTCTTGGATTAGAAGAATCAATATTGTGAAAATGACTATACTACCCAAAGCAATCTACAGATTCAATGCAATCCCTATCAAATTACCAATGGCATTTTTTACAGAACTAGAACAAACAGTCGTAAAATTTGTATGGAGACAGAAAGGATCCGAAAAGCCAAAGCAGTCTTGAGGGAAAAAAATGGAGCTGGGAGAATCCGACTCCCTGACTTCAGACTATACTACAGACTACAGTAATCAAGACAATATGGTACTGGCACAAAAACAGAAATATAGTTCAATGGAACAGGATAGAAAGCTCAGAGATAAACCCATGCACCTATGGTCAACTAGTCTATGACAAAGGAGGCAAGGATATACAGTGGAGAAAAGACAGTCTCTTCAATAAGTGGTGCTTGGAAAACTGGACAGCTACATGTAAAAGAATGAAATTAGGACACTCTCTAACACCGTACACAAAAATAAACTCAAAATGTATTAGAGACCTAAATGTAAGACCAGACACTATAAAACTCTTAGAGGACAGCATAGGAAGAACACTCTTTGACACAGCAAGATCTTTTTTGATCCCCCTCCTAGAGTAATGGAAATAAAAACAGAAATAAACAAATGGGATCTAATGAAACTTAAAAGCTTTTGCAAAGCAAAGGAAACTACAAACAAGACAAAAAGACAACCCTCAGAATGGGAGAAAATATTTGCAAACGAATCAGCAGACAAAGGATTAATCTCCAAAATATATAAACAGCTCATGCAGCTCAATATTAAAAAAACAACCCAATCAAAAAATGGGCAGAAGACCTAAATAGACATTTCTCCAAAGAAGACATACGGATGGCCAAGAAGCACATGAAAAGCTGCTCAACATCACTAATTATTAGAGAAGTGCAAATCAAAACTACCATGAGGTATCTCCTCACACCAGTTAGAATGGGCATCATCAGAAAATCTACAAACAACAAATGCTGGAGAGGGTGTGGAGAAAAGGGAACCCTCTTGCACTGTTGGAGGGAATGTAAATTGATACAGCCACTCTGGAGAGCAGCATGGAGGTTCCTTAAAAAACTAAGAATAGAATTACCATATGATCCAGCAATCCCACTACTGGGCATATACCCAGAGAAAAGCGTAATTCAGAAAAACACATGCACCCCAGTGTTCATTGCAGCACTATTTACAATAGCCAGGTCTTGGAAGCAACCGAAATGCCCATATACAGACAAATGGATAAAGAAGATGTGGTACATAATATACAGTGGAATATTACTCAGCCATAAAAAGGAATGAAATTGGGTCATTTGTAGAGATGTGGATGGATCTAGAGACTAGAGACTTTCATACAGAGTGAAGTAAGTCAGAAAGAGAAAAACAAATATCATATATTAACACATATATGTGGAACCTAGAAAAATGGTACAGATGAACCAGTTTGCAGGGCAGAAATAGAGACACAGATGTAGAGAACAAACGTATGGACACCAAGGGGGGAAGTGGTGGTGGGGGGAGTGGTGGTGTGATGAATTGGGAGATTGGGATTGACATATATACACTAATATGTATAAAATAGATAACTAATAAGAACCTGCTGTATAAAAAAATAAATTAAATTAAATTTAAAAAGAAATCTTTAACAGACAAATCGTCAATTACAAATAACTACGTATTTCAGGGGCACTAAATATCTTAATGTTAATTTTTATTAAAGGAAAATAGGGCAAAAGAGTTAGAAAATCAACACTCCCAAAACTGTTAAGAGGTTTATTACAGCTGTAAAAAGAATACAACCACAGGAAAGCTCAATTGAGTACAACGTGTAATTTTTCTGAGGCTGTGATAGACACTTCAGGGTCCTAAATAGGCCCTGCAAATAAATATCAAGAAATAGCAGGGGTCCTGAAACTGTATTAGGTCAGCTTTCCTCCCCTCTGTCTGGCAGGCCAGCGGGTCAGAGAGCTCACAGATTTTGGACATTTGGGGCTCATTGCCTTGTCTTCCACAGTCATTGTTTTTGCCAGTTCCTTTGAGGACAGTTTCACCCTGGGTTCTGAACAGCCTCTGTATGCTGCCTGGAACCGTCAGCAAACCTATAATAAATGATCTGGACCTGGAGTCCTGGCTCCACGCTCTTGTCTTCAGAAGTCGGTGGTGAAGCCCGAGAGAATGAAGAGCCTTCTTGCTGTTTTCTGACAAGGAGGTTCTAGGTCCAGAAAAAATTAAGGGACTAAGTAGTGAGTTAGGAAAGAAGAGAGGCAAAGGAAGCAGACCACCGGTGACCGGAGAAAGTGTTTGTTTTTTTTGAAATTTGGCCTTTTTATGCCTTTTTTTTTTTTTTGGTACGCGGGCCTCTCACAGTTGTGGCCTCTCCCATTGCGGAGCACAGGCTCCGGACGCGCAGGCTCAGCGGCCATGGCTCATGGGCCCAGCCGCTCTGCGGCATGTGGGATCCTCCCGGACTGGGGCACGAACCCGTGTCCCCTGCATCGGCAGGCGGACTCTCAACCACTGTGCCACCAGGGAAGCCCCGGAGAAAGTGTTTTAAAGCTAAATTCAGATAGTTTGGATTAAGGCATCTGGCTCCCTCTGGAATAACAGTGCTCAAAAGAGAAGCCAGCAGTAGCTGCAGCTAAGACTTCCAAAGAGAGAGGTTTTTCTTCTCTAAGAATGGGAGCATTGTGCAGATTACTCTTCTGATTTTGAAAACACAGGCTACACAAGAGCTTCGGGAGCTTGCCTTTGCATAGAGGGTGAATCCTTAGCCCTTATGGCCTTAAATCTTATCCTAGACCACTCACATCTCATTCGAGTGACTTTCTGTTGTAATGACACAACAGGCTCTTCCCTGCCATGTGGCTTTTGCACTTGCTGTTCCGTCTTCCAGGAGTGCTGTTCTCTTGTCTCTTCCCAAGGCTGGTGCCCCTTCTAGTCTAGGGTGACATTTTTCCTTCCTCAGACCATCCTATCCAAATAGCCCACCCTATCCCCAGACACGATTGATCCCATTATACCTGAATTGCCTCTTTTATTCATTACTGTATTCTCAGCTTCTAGAATAGTGCTTGGAATGTATTGGAGGCCCTCAATGCAAGAGAATGAATGAATAAGTGGGTGAATAAATGAAAGAATGATTGAATATAATTCACACTTTTAATTCTCTGGAGCCAGCAGTTAGCTGGAGTTTGGTGGAAAAGATTAATTACCTTTTCTGTTTTCCTAGGCCAATGGTTCTTAAAAGTGTGGTCCCAAAACCAGCAGCAAGAAATCAGCACCACTGGGAACTGTTAGAAATGCAGATTCTCAGGCCCCGCCCCAGAGCAACTGAGTCAGAACCTTGGCCGGGGGGTGGGGGTGGGTAGTACCCAGCGATCTGTGTTCTAGCAGATTCTCCAGGTGACTGTGAACGTTGAGAACCACTGCCCCAGTTCACAGATGCTGGGCCCGGGTCTGTCTGATGAACTCTGTGCCCCCCAGCCCTAGAACAATGCCTGGCACAGAGTAGACAGGAAATATTTGTTGAATGAGTTAATCTGTCTCCTCTTTCTTCGAAAGGTGCTCACCCCCTGCCGTACACACTGAAGGCACTGGGTATACAACTGTCAAGGAAGGGAGTGAGTGCCATTAAGAGGGCCAGAGGGAGGCCTCTTGTGCTCTGCACTGCAGACGTTGCCAAATTTAGACTCCCAGCTCACCCATCCCTCCTTCCTGTGGCCTCCGGAGCAAGAGGGGAGATTTCCAGCTGCTGCTAGATGCTAATTCGTTTTCATTTGACCCTTCAGTTCCTGCAAGTGAACCCAGGGGAGAGGGTGATGAGAGGCAGGCTTGCTTCACACACAGACCAGGGGGGAGAGCAGGAGAGGAGCGGTAGAGATGGAGCCAGGCCAGCAGCGGCACTGGCGCCCAAGGCGGCTGGAAGGGGCAGGTCCTTGCTGCTCATAGACGGGCTCCTTGTTTCTATGCCAAGTATTGCTCTTGGCCCAAGAGGCTCCCAGCACAAGAGAGACTTTGTGGGGCTCCCAGCCTTGCTATTTTTACACTCCGACTTCCAGGCCCTGCTTCTGGAACAAAACTGCAAATGACAACGTGGGCCACAGAGCCACTTGGAAAGGATATCTATAGCTTTCTGCTCTTACCACTGAACCGTGTCCCGCTCCCCACTTCTCCTTGAAGGCGCCTTCAGCAAGATGCAGTGATGCAGTGATGACATGACAGGAGACCGTAAACTTCTTAGCTGTGAGATCCTGTAGGGAAGGGAGGAGGGAGAAATAGGTGGGATCTCAGTCTCTGCTGTGTGCCCGAGTGTGGAATATGATCCTCGGGTTTCCAGTGGGAGAGGCTGCAGATCCACGGACCCGCTGAAGTGGCTGCCTGGGTTTACTGGATGCAGAATTAGGGAGGGAGACACGGAAGGGAGGACCCTACGCAGCGCCGATATTGGAAGTGTCCTTGCATGGATGTACCTAGTCTCCAGGGCAAATCTTGGTGCCCTCACTCACCAACTCTGTAACCTTGGTCAGGTCAGCTGGCCGGTCTCATAGCTTCAGACTTGAAGCCATTGTGTCCTTTCTTATGTGTCCCCCCACTGCCCCCACCCCGTTTATACACCTTCTAAATTCCCCCAAGCTGACCACAACTGATTTTTCTCAGATCTCTGAAAAAGGAACATCCATTTCTACATAGGGACATAGTTTACCCCCTTGGCTTTAAAACAAACTGCCGTCCTCTCCGGGCCTTAGAAATGGGATAACCATAGTGTGTCCTTCATAGGGCAGCAGTGGACACTCCACGAGCTCCTGCAATAAAGAAGCAATAAAGCAGCTGGGTATTTCAGCCCACAGCCCACATCAGCATCCCTGTTACTTTTACTGTTAATAACAGCACAGTTGTTACCAGCTGCTGAGGACCTCATGGCAGCATTAAGAGAACTTGGGTTTAAGCCTTGAAAGGCCCGGCTTCTTGTCTTGGCTGGCTGTTATTCCCACTCTTACCTTCTGGTGGGATTGATGTGAGCATTCAACTAATCCCTGTTTTCAAGGAAAATCATGCATACAAGACCAATATTTAAAACAGGTAAAAATGTTGCTGCAACAGTCAAAAGACTCTGGACAGGCCTGGAGTTCCACCTACCTGCACCACTGTCCTCCCCCATTTGATAACATTTGAAAACCACTGACCTGTTGAATAAGGTCCAGGGTACTTATTTAAATGTGTACATAGTTTTATGTAGGAAGACAAAGCACATTGGGGCTTTGAAGATTAAACAAAATGAAGTGTGATGGCACTGAGGTACCTCAGAAGGCATATTTCTTGCTGTTCCTATGGAACCTATCAATAAAAAAAAGAAACAAAATCTCAACGCCAGCCCAGGACTCTTTCCAGTTTATCACATTGTATTTCTTTTTGTCCATAACGACATTCACACATGCCTTCAAGGGAAGTAGACATGCTCTTAACTAGAAGCTGATATTCCCGAGCCTTGTGAATTTGCTCTGTTTTATGAAATTACACAGAGCTGATTTCTTCAGAATTCTTCTTTGCTAAGCGCCAAGTTCAATTCCCATCATTCAGGACTTCATTCACTTACTTCTCCCTCCTTCTTTGTGCATTCTTCCTTCTTATCTTACTTTCTTCTGTCTACCCTTCTGTCTATCCATCCATCAACCATCTATCCTCCATTCATCCAGCTCATTGTAATTGAACACCTGCCATGCTAAGTGTTGGAAATATGATGGTGAACATGACAGAGATAATGTCTGCTTGCCCTCACGGGGTTTACATTCCTTACAATCAGGGTAGGGTGATGCGGAAGGGATTCTATAAATGATTCTGAACTGCTGATAATATTGTAGATGTGCCCACCTCACTTCCTTCATCATCATCATCTGATCATCACCAATTTTTAGCAACAGAATAACCCCCTTTGTAATTTTTATTCCAACAAAATCTCACCAGAAATTCAAAACATAAACCAAATATAAGTGAATGGGTCTGGTTGAAACAGAACAGACCACTTTCTGCCATGCAGCCCAAGGCCCCTCTCAGCCACTTTGGAAAGCCACACCTGAGCACTGCTGACCTTGGTCTCTGCCCTTGGTCTGATGTGATTTTATATTCTCATAGTGTTATGTAGCTGTTCTTCATATATGCCAATGTCCCAGCTGTAGAGACAAGACCTGAAAAACAACAGAAACGGTAACTAGCATCCTCTTTATGTCCTTTTAGTTTCCATATCGAGCTTGTTGTCTGAGCTGCTAGAATTGGACAAGGGAACACCCTTGGTAGGGTTTTCTCCAACTTAATACCAAGACCTGTGTATTTTACCTTTTCCATCCCAGTTGAAATATTTTAAACAAAATAACAGCAGAAACAACCGTCTCACCCCCTAAAACGGAGACAGGACAGAGGAGTGTATGCACATATTTGTTTCTAGTTGTTTCTGAAAGATTTGGGTAACTTGAAATTTAATCATGCTTGATTTCCTGTAGGGGGAGGGGAAATTTCCATCATAATTTGAGACAAGTGGCAGTTTCGCCTCTGGCAGATTTAAATGAGAAAAGTGAACGCTGGGATGCTAAACAACCGCATGAATGCACATATGTGCCCATAGCCTTAATCAACTTCTTTGTTTGGTTTCTTTTTTTCTTCTTGCGGCTGTAGCAGCCTCAGTGACGCCAACCCACAGGATGCAGTGACATTTGCTGAGAGCGAGGCCCACATACTTTCTCATTTAAATTGCTGTAAAGGCTCCAGCCTCGGGCTTCCCTGGTGGCACAGTGGTTGAGAGTCCGCCTGCCGATGCAGGGGACACGGGTTCG
>NW_006779909.1:687337-689897 GCF_000442215.2 Lipotes vexillifer | reverse complement strand
AAAAAAAAAAAAAAAAAAAAAAAAAAAAAGGCTCCAGCCTCTTGTGAATGACCACACAGAAAAGGGCCTCATCCTTAGAATGAAGTGATCCCCAGATTTACAGCACAAGTTTACTAAGTTTTTCTACCTATGTACGTTGATAATAGCCGCCTGCGATTCCTCCATTATGCCTCCCTCTCTATGGATTTCTTACTCTGCTTCCTTATGCCTCTCCTCTCTTCTCTAGCACTTTAATCCATCTCATACTGAACTCAAAGAAGGCCAAAAATGAGATTTTTAAAAAACAGTTATCCAGTAAATTAATAAAATATTGATATAAGCCAGGGATGACTGAAATTGCCCAGTAGATGTATTTTATTTCCCCCCACACACACACACATACAGTTCTTAAAGAATGATTTTTTTAAATTTAAATGCCTTTGAACTTTGCACATGCTTACCAGTTTGCCACCATCCTCACCATTCTCTATGATATCCCACACCTATCCTCCTTCTTGCATTTATATTACTGGCCAGTTTTTAGAGTCAGTCTGGTTCCTTTTCGAATTCCAAGGCTTTTTCAGTCTGCCCTCCTTGGGAATCTTCTGTGTGCAGTTTAGAATTCTAGAGTATTACAAAAGACATGGCTACTTTGTAGATGTTTACAATCAAATGGGAGGAGTTGTTAAAGCAAATGAAAGGTATAAATCCAGTACTCATAAATCCAGTAACTCATCCAGAAAGCAGTTAAAGAACATTAGAGTTGTACTCATCGCTGGGAATGATATATGATCCCAAACAGTAAATCTTACAAATGTACAAAGAGATACAGTAGGTTTTGTGTGTAACCTTGCAAATTTTGCTTGGGTAGTTGATTCTGACTAATGGAGCTTTAGCCTGTTAGTTCATAGGGTCCTTGGAGCTGTAAGATGACTTGATAATGAGTCCTTTATATCCATGTTCTCAAGTGTCAACCTTCCAGTTCTTTCCATGTTTCTTTCCGTATTCCCCCTCTTTCCATACTTCATGTCCATAGGATGGCTTCAGTTCTCATTTGGGCTATGGACACATCTGCCTGTGGAATTCTCCTGACTGTTGGTAGTAAAATTGGAAGACTGTTGGTAGTAAAATTGGAAGACTGTAATTGTTTCCTCTTTTAATAAAACCTTCTCTGTTTTTCCATTTTCCAGCAGATATATGGAGTGATCACTCCTTTCAGACTGATCCAGATTTGCCACCTGGCTGGAAAAGAATCAGTGACATCGCTGGGACCTATTATTGGCACATACCAACCGGGACGACTCAGTGGGAACACCCTGTCTCCATCCCAGCAGATCTTCAGGGTTCTAGGAAAGGGTCCCTTAGTTCTGTAACGCCATCTCCCACCCCAGAGAACGAGGTAAAATGGAGTGTCTTGTTGATGGCTTAGTAGAGTGGATGTAACTTGTGATTTCTCTTTAGACTCATTGCTTCTGCCCCAACAGGTCATCAAGGTAAGCTTTTGATTTTCATGCATGTTGCATTTGAAACCGAAATGCTTCCTCTTAGTGAATAGTGTTAATACCATCTTTCAGGGATGTTTTCATTTTTTTAATGGCTTTTGGTCTCTTGAAACACCATTTCAGGTACAGAAAGTAAGAGAGGCTGATTAATGAGAAGTGGTTAAGATTCCCTGGGGCTCACTGAGGCAGTAATTTACTCTGTAGGTGCTGTTGCGTGGTGCTGGTTCCATAAAATATTTACACACAGAAGAATGTCTCTTGGCCAGATGTGTTATAATTACTGCATATCTTATTAATATCCGTGGGCTCATTTGACTGCATGGAGAGAATGTCTGCAGGAATAAGCCCTGAGAGCCCTTAAATGCTTAATTTCCTGAGGCAGTAATTTACTCTGTAGGTGCTGTTGCGTGGTGCTGGTTCCATAAAATATTTACACACAGAAGAATGTCTCTTGGCCAGATGTGTTATAATTACTGCATATCTTATTAATATCCGTGGGCTCATTTGACTGCATGGAGAGAATGTCTGCAGGAATAAGCCCTGAGAGCCCTTAAATGTTTAATTTTTAATTAAAAAAAAAAAAAAAAAAAGGAGGATCTGTTTATTTAGCAGAAGTGACATTGTTTTAGAAGTAATTAGCAGTATAAATTTGTTCTGTCCCTGAGGATGAAATCTGATGTTTAAACAAAGAACTGAGGCATTAAAAAATTCCATCGTGCTATTTACTAATACAAAAATCCCTGCAGTGAACCTTTGTGAATCCTGATAACTAAATATTCAAGAGAATTACAGTGGGAAAAGGTTAGAGTTAAGTAATGGCTTTGCTGGAGAAAAGAAGTTTCATTCCTAACACACAGGCAGTTCTGCCTTTTTTTGATCACAGTCTTCTGCTCTTTGAACAACTCATTTTCTTTTACTTTGAGGACATGGAAGGAATTTGAACTGCATCTCTTACCCCAAAGTTTCTCTACATATTTGCCGCTGTTATCACCCTTCCTGCCTTTGAAAGTAAACAACATCTTCCATTATTTACTGGCTCTTCTCTGGGAGGCAGGAAGACCTACATTCCAGCCACATTC
>NW_006779909.1:672995-687327 GCF_000442215.2 Lipotes vexillifer | reverse complement strand
TCCTGCTTTTACTGGGCCTCGGCATCTCACCCCACCTGGGCCTCAGATTCTCCATCTTTCAAGTGATGGGTTGAGGCGAGCTGTAGGCCCCGTTGGTAGGCCAGGGCCTTGGTTTGTTGGTACTTGGCCCTGATAATCAGATATGTGCTTCAGTTCCACTGAATCACTTAGGATTTTGTTGCTTATCACTGGGTGATTTTGATAACTTTTTATTAGCATAATATTCGTCCTCTCAGGGCACATCCCATTCAGTCGATTTATTCGCCTTATGTGAGGTGTGCTGGGGGATAAAGATGAACCAACACAGGCTGCTCCTCGTGGAGCTCAGCATGAAGTGGAGCCCTCTTCCATTCCAGCCCAGTTACCTCTTGGCGTTTCTCCCTGGACCGCAGAGCGGCCTCCCAGGGGCTGAGCGGGCCAGGACGCCCCTGGGCTCTCACTGAGGCACAGAGCCCCTCTTTCTTCTTCACCTGTACTGCTTGGCTCTCGGCATCTCTGTTAGAATCTTTCTCCATTCCAGGGCTCAATCCCCCTTATTGTAACCCTTTACCATCTTCACCCCCAGGGAGTGCCCTGCAGCCAGAGAATGCCCTGTTGGGAAGGGGGCATTGGCACCAGTATCTGTCCATTACAGACAGGGAAACCGAGGCACAGGGAGACCAGTGACCAGCAGCCACTCTGGCTCTAGAACGCAGGGTTCCCGAACCCTCCTTGAATTCCAGGTCAGAGTTCTTCTCACTTGGCTTCCCTGGCTCTGAGATCTCAGCCTACCTGCTTTCTCTTGGTCCAGAGGTGAGGAGATCAGACTAACTTTGAGATACCATTTCTGTTCAATGAATCTCTTGTCCTCTGTATGTGGAAGAAATGAAGTTTGTCTCGGAGCCCACCTCCTGAGGCCGAGGCGTGGGTGGGGTGAAGCCCAAGGAGGGCATCCCGAGGTTTATGTGGCTCGGATTTTTACTTCTTTGATTAATATGGTAGACTTTCACTTTCATGTTTTCTGCGAAAAGTCTTAGGAAGAACGCAGCACAGGTGGGCTGCTGGCCCTGGGGATAATTATTGGGAAGCAGAGTCCTCTTCTCATCCCTGAGCCGCCTTCTGATGCCCGCTGTTGCCTGCTCTGCCCCGTCCATGCCTGCTTCTACCCCGCTCCCGCTCACTGCCTAGCCCCCCTTCCCAGGCTCCGACTGTGTCCTATGGCCTCCTGCCTCACTTGCTCTCCTGGAGTTCAGAGTTTCCATCACATCCCCACTGGTCAGCCTCCCAGCTGCTCTTCATGACTTTTTGTGGCTTTCAGGGTATTTTCATAAACATCACTTCATTTGTCCCCTTCAAGACTCTTCACGTGGCAGAGATGACAGCTATTATGCTTCCCACTTAAGAGAAGAGGTAACCGAGGCTCAGCGAGTTGAGTAACCAGGCAGGTGGCGTCAGGGTGGCAGGATGGTTCCATTCCTCTCTTCTGTTGCCATCATGTTGGACAAAGCCTTATCCCTCCGAGAAACGTGTTAACAAATGTGTAGTCTTTTGAAGTTTCAGAGAGAGACTCATTCCCAGCTCTTTATTTTTCTTTATTAATTCTATTTATTTATTTTTGGCTGTGTTGGTTCTTCATTGCTGTGCGTGGGCTTTCTCTAGTTGCGGCGAGCGGGGGCTACTCTTCGTGGCATTGCCTGGGCATCCCATTGCGGTGGCTTCTCTTGTTGCGGAGCACGGGCTCTAGGCGCACGGGCTTCAGTAGTTGTGACTCGCGGGCTCTTGAGCGCAGGCCCAGTAGTTGTGGTGCACAGGCTTAGTTGCTCTGTGGCATGTGGGATCTTCCCGGACCAGGGATCGAACCTGTGTCCCCTGCACTGGCAGGCGGATTCTTAACCGCTGCGCTACCAAGGAAGTCCCCCAGCACTTTAAATAGACCAATGGGATAGATGTTCTTTGGATCAACCTTTCGGTTGTTTGCTTCATGTACGTTTTTCCCCCTGGACATCAGGCCATCCACTAAGTCAAAGAACCAAGGCAATACATTAAAATCCTAGGGGCAAAGGGATGAGCAGATAGGTAGCGAGGAGAGGAAGGGGAGAGGTGGGGAAAGACACAGACTGCTACGTTCCCAGGTCCGGCAGGTGCTGACACGGATATTAAAGCGGAAGCACTAAGGGTAATCGAGTGTTTAGAGCGCCAGCTTCATGCCTTGTCTCCTTGTTCCTCGTGAAACCCTATGCATCTGTACGACAGTTGTCATTACCTTTTTACATTTGACAACGCACACAGAGAGGTGAGGGAGCTTGCCCAGGATCACACACCTAATACCTAGGTGTCAAGCCTGAATGGAGGTCTGCTGGCCCCTGCCCCTACCCCAGGTTTCGCTATGAGGCTTGGAGAGCCTTGAATGGCTTCATCTCACTCCAGGGGAGGGTGGTGACATAGGCAGCACCTTCTAGAAAATGACTTCTCTTGATAACATTGTCTCAGGTGCTAATACCAGTTGAAGAGAAATGATTATATCGTTGATGCCATTTCTTTGGTCCCTAAATAGAATCTATTTTGACTAATTTGGAAACATGAGAGAAAGCAAAATGTTAAGGGCGAGAAGAAACTTGTAATATGTCGCGTTAGAAACGCATATTTTACACAGATTTTTCCTGAGCTGGCTTAAAAAAAAAAAAAAGTAAGTGCCAAATCTGTTGACTCAGCTTCACAAAAGTTTAGGACGGAAGGCTTCCTTACAGTTTGAAAATTTTACATTTCACATTCCAAAGTTCACCAGGGAAGTGTTAGGCGCAGCACATAATGTTCCCTCTGCATACACCAGCAGTATTTTTTGAAAGTTTATAAACTGGCCGGGAAGCATTTGCTGCTGAAATTTGGCCCAAAGATGATCTCCCCCCAGTCCATCAGTTTGTTCCAAGTTACTTAGATGTTGAATTTTAGAGAGAAGAGGGAGCTACACAAAATATTGTAATGAATAACTATTGGCCCATAAGCAAGTCTTACTTAGAATCTTTCCAGCAGAAGGTGTTTCCAAGTTCCTTAAGGGTAAGAGTATGGAGGACCAAGTGGGTCTGAAGCAAGGGAAGGTCGAATTGTTCTCAGGACCCGTGATCTCTTCTTTTTTTTTTTTTTTTTTTTTTTTTTTTTTTTCCGTGATCTCTTCTTGATCACAATTCACTCTGTTCTTGCTGCATTGCCTCTGGAGTCTGGGAGGGGCCTGAGCAGCTAACTCCCCAGGAGGGGCAAAACCCACGTATTGCGTTAGAACCTGCGGATTTTCACGTACATTTCGAAATAAGATGACAACATAAAGGGGCCAGTCTGTCATCATTTTACTGAAATTCTTGACCTGATAAGTAATCATGACATTTTAGAGCTGGCAAGAAGCTTTGAGAAGGGCTTAGTGAATGCTACTGCAGTATTTCTCAGCCTGGGAGCCAAGGACGGTGGCCAGGATGTCCTCTGGGGTTTGTAGAGCATGCTAAGTTTCCTTATTCTTACCCCAGGCCACTGAGCTAGACTCTCTAAGGGTAGGGCCAGAGACTCTGCCTTTATCATAAGCGTTCCAGGAAATTCTGAGTGAGTACAAGAGCTGGTCTTCTAGCAAATCTAGTCTCCCTGTTTTTATTTATATGTCACTTCCCCTTCAATTCTTTGGCTTCCCGCTAGCATCTCCTGGGAAGGATTGTTCTCACCCGTCTGCTTTGAAAGCCCTTTAACCTTTATTCCATTGTGTCTCTTTGTAGTATTCTTACTTGAGGCACGTCCGCCTCCCTTTTGGGGGGTGTCAGGACCGGCCCGCCTCGTCTTGTGTCCTCGGCACCTGGCACAGTGCCTGGTACGTGTCAATGTTCATTAAATGTTTGCTGAATGAAGGAATAAACCAGCTTTGTAGCGGAGGGAGCTCTTAGATGACTTGCTGTAGCGGCAGAGCCAGCAGTAGAGACCCAGGTCTCCTGATTCTCCTCTAGTTTCTAAATAGTGCTACTGCTGACAGAGACTAATTTAATTGCACAAGCATTTGTCAGTTTGTCTTCCAGTTAGATTCTTTTTTTTAACTTCTCTGGATTTTATTTGCATGAGAAACCATAACTGTTCTTTTGATAGTGTTGCACCCAGCAAAACACGGGAAGCAGTTTTAAAAGAAGGAAAAAATATACACACATGTATGGATACAGTGCTTATTAACATTGACTGGCCTATTCCTTGGAATTCCAGAATTCCAGGTACTCTGCTGTTTATCATCAAGGCTACACATACCAAGGCTCAATTCTTGACAAAAGAGGATTACGAAGCATAATTCATAACCCTTTGTAGTCCCTAGGCTCTCAAACTTTTTATTCTTACAAATGCCTTAGTAGAGATAAGGACACTGCTATTCCTGGGCACTTTCAGGCAGCCAGCCCCTGGGCTAAGGGCTCATGTTCTTGACCTCACTCTGTCCACATGCCGGTGGGAAGTCTTCTAAGATCCCAGAAGAAAAATATGGAAGAAGAAAACTCTCAGTAGTCAAGGTTATCCAGTCAGATTGATTCCCTTAGTAGGTCATGAGGGTGCCATGCTGAAAGGTCATGAAGGGTTATGGCAGGTGCCGTGCTCCAGGCGCTGGGTCAGTCCCCACTGTCTCTGAGGAGCTAGGGCTCCAGGGCTCTCAAGAACCTGAGTGTCATCGCCGTAATCAGGATAAGGGGTGCTGCAGCCTGGCCAAGGTCAAGACAAGCACCAGGAGGATGTGTCCCCAGCCATAACTTTGATGCCACCATCTCTCAGGCTGTGCAAGGCTTTAGCTGCATTGCCTGAGAGATGACCGATTGGAGGTTGTTACCCATGGAAGATGGTCCCTGTTCGTCCTCTACTCTCCTTTACCTCTCTTTGTGTCTGTCTTCCCTGGGGCATGTTGCTCGCCTGCCTTTTCCTCTTTTATTGTCTTTCTCTGTCTCTTCTTTCATCTCTCACTCCCATCACCCAGACTGCAGACTTTCTGTACAACCCAAGCATCTGTGTTGGTGTCTTTTTTATTTAAATGATTAGCTAAAATGTTGTATTCTCTTTTCTTAATTAAAAAAAATAATAATAGATGAATAGAATATATCGTTCTTAACATTTAGGGCAAACTGTTTTGTCCTTCATTGCCCTTGACTTTAAAAAAAATATAGTCACTTAAATGGAGGAGAAAGTTTCTCATCTTCAATGTCAATGAAAATTTTAAACATGGGAAGGAAAAAAGGTCTTTGGCCTGTTCATAGCATGTAATGTTAGTTTCCATTTTTATTTGCTTGAGTTTTGTGCTAAAGGGTTTCTTCAGGAATACTTATGTTATTTTAAGATTTTGCAAAATCACGGTGTAGGGCCTTTGTGTATTTAAATCTGTAAAAGGTGATTGTTGGAAGTTTGCCAGCTGACTCATGTCTCCGTAGCATGAGAGCTAGATTCATGCAGTCTCAGAACTATCATCACCTTTTACTTTACAGGGACTCCTACATCCAGAGAGTAAATACATAACAAAATTTAAACACACACGTATAGAGAAGCTTTTGATAAAATGCCAAAGCCTTTTCTGAATACTTGTTTTTAAAAATGCTCTTCTTTCACTCTTTGTAGTCCTAACACGGTGTCTTTTGGGTATAATTTCTGATATCAGATTCCCTTTGTCAGACACACATGCCTTTTTAAAAATGTCTTCACAAGAGCACAATTATCTTGAATCTTCCTAATTCACCATCTGATTACATTTACAAAGTTCAACCTAAATGAAAACCAAATAATGCTCACGTGTAAATGATGAAGACAATTTGGGACCAAATAGGCTTGTTTGCTTTTTTTAAAAGAAATTTTAGCTTAAAATTTTATTTCGTACTTGATATTTCAAGTCCTTATCCTGAGTGTTTATTAATCCCCCTATAATGGTAACTCTAAACATTTTTCGGTCATGGCCCTTCTGAGAACAGAAAAGTTGGGGATAAAATGCACTTGCACAAAACCCCACATTCCATTTCAGGGGGTTCATAGGTCGCCACAGCTGACAGATTAAGATTTTCCTGTTAATATTTTCTCCTCAGTAAAAGCTGAACACTGCTTTTGGAGATGGAGTGAGGAAAGAGGTGAGGGGCTGAACAGCGTTCCTGCTCTGTGCTCAGTAAAAGAGATTATTTTAAAAAAATAAATAAACAACAGTGGTCCAAGTTCTGTTTCAGTTTGAAAAACTGCAGGTTGGGTGCCTAGTCCAGCAAAGAAAGCAACAATGACACCAACTGTGTAGAAGTGATAATGGATCCAAATTTTCAATGACCATGCCCTCAGAGAGGCCTTCAGAGCCAAATAAATGCATTTTTCAACACCTGGGACATTTGATCTTCGCTGCTTCTTGCTTTGAGTGGCTTTAAAAATCGTACTGTGTGCAGAAGTTATGGGTCAGTACTACCATCTCACTTTCAAAGAACTTTAGTTGTAAAGGTACTTAGTGGAAAAGTTTCTCTTATTGATTTAGTATTCAAGAAAAGAGATTTTCCTGACAAATGGAACAAGTTCATAAGGATGAACTTTATGGGTGTCTTATTAGTATCATTTATTTCCCCACATGTCACCTGAAAAATATTTGAATATTCAGTCAACACAGTAGAAAGGAAAAAAAATGGTTTCCATTGTTGTCCGAGGTGAATAAAGGAAGGGGTTGTTTAGATTCGAAGGTCTATTGTCAGAGGTTGCCCAGCAAGGCAAGGCTTTGCACTTGGTTCTATAACTATGCCTAGAAAAGCATTTCGTGATCGGATATTAGTTTGTGAAGAGGCTTGGGTGGCGAGGAAGTATGCTTTTTTTATGAGCAAGAGGAATTCACATTAGATTGTCTAGAGCTATTTTTTATTAGATTAAATCTCAGCAAGATGAGGTCAGGCTGGGTTCTTTGCCCTCCATCATTGCCATTTTTTTCTTTTAAGTGAAAATAATTTGGCCCCCAGCTTTTTTATGCCCTTAGCCGTGGACATTCCCGTTTCCATCCAGCACATTGACAAGCATCATCCCTAATTCCACCTCCACCTCAAGAAAACAGTTCTGTTTGGTCAATAGGAGAGAAAAAGGTGCCAGTGAAATTAGGACCGCTGGGCATTTAATACTTTGATGCATAGTGTGTGCTTTTAAGACCACATTTAGAAAGTATCGATAACTTCACTGTCTGGTAATAACGTTCAGCCATTTGTTTTGGTAAGTAATTGAAGCGCCCTCTCTTTCCTCCTGCCCTAGGCCTCAGGTGTTGATCTAGATCAAGGGAGAGCGAGCTCACATGCTGCCGTTAGAGTGAATTTGTTCCCTAACCCATCCTGTGAATATCAATGCTAACAACAGTGTCTTGTGTGTGTGTGTGTGTGTGTGTGTGTGTTTTCTTTTTTTTTTCCTTTCCTTTTCTATCCTTTATTATTTTCTTTCTTTCTTTCCTTTTCTTTTTTTTTAAATCAATGTGCTTTTTCCTTGTGAATAATTATATGTCTAGAAACAGCCATGGAGTGATTTTGCTGTTCTGAATGGGGGAAAGATTAATAGTGACATTTGGAAGGCAAGTATATTGTCAGATTTTAGCTTATTTAATATTTTGTCCTTTTTGCATGGCTGTGGCTGCATCTTCTTTGTGAATATCATGCATTCTGCAGGGATGGAGTGATGGGGCTTCTGGCTAGGGCTGTGGGACTCACACGTGTCGCCTTTTTTGATGTGTCTCCCATTGTGAATGACTTCAGGCTGATTGCCCCAGGTTCCTGTTGTCTTGTAAGAAGCGGCACTTGCACCAAACCGGCATCAGCAGCCCATGCATGCCTTTTTCTGCCTAAGCTCACATACACTCTCTGCCTCGTGCTGGGAGGACTTCTCTCCCCTTTGATATTTGAGGCCATGTAATGGGTCATTCCCCTTTCTACATTAACAGGGATCTCTTTTCCTCTAGGATTTGCATGCAGCCACAGTCAACCCGGACCCCAGTTTAAAAGAGTTTGAAGGAGCAACACTGCGCTATGCATCCTTGAAACTCAGGTAGGGCATTCAGAGCACCTGCCGTAATGAGTGGCTTTGTGCAGCTAGAGATTGCAATAGAATTCTAAGTCCAATTTTCTGTTTTTCTTTCTAGAAATGCCCCACATGCTGCTGCTGATGATTCTTGTAGTATCAACAGTGACCCAGAAGCTAAGGTTTGTAAGAAAGTGCTTTCAGCGACCAGGTTAATATTCTTGCATCAAAATAATGACTTTGGATAACGGCCCAGTTTTTTACAAACCATCAACCCAGAGCCACTTAATAAGGAATTAGTCCTCAGTCCTCTCTCTTTCCTAATCTCCCCAACAATTAAAGTAAACCCCTCGGCCAAGTTAGGTTTGGGAGGATTTCTGTAATCATCACGACTCTGCTTGTATCTCACTACATCAGTTCTTTGTGCATCGCAATAAGTTAAAATTATCGTTCGAACAGGTGGGCTTCAGAAGCCTTTGAAGATAAGCCAGGCTCTGCCTTGCAGTGCCATGGGAGGGCCGGTGAACAGGTGCCACAGACCCCTCACACCCACCTCCTCCGGGGCAGCCTCGCACCTGTGCAAAGCGAAAGTTCCTCCTCATTCCTGTCCTAAACACAGGCCTGTTTCATGGTGGGGAACCAGCAGGACCAGCTGACGGGTATGCGACCAGTACAGTTGCACGGGGCCCTGCGCGGAGAATCAGGGCCCCGTGTTTTTTCGTGCAGTTGCTCTCTTGATGTTCTGCATACTTTTATCTTTGACTCTGTGCTCTGTAGATGAGGTGCAGTGGGGCAACGGAGTGTGTGCCCCGGGGTGTTGGAGCCTTGGCTTACGCACAGTCCTGCCACCTCCCTACCTGCGCAGTGTTTCTCAGCTGCCCGTTCCCCTGCTGCTTGGCACCTCAGGCCCTGCCACCCTCCCCATCCCTGCCCCCCACCCAGCAGTTACTGTTGCTTTCCACCCCTGTAGGGGGCTAGGTGTGAGCCTGGGGAGAGTTGATGCCAGGTACACAAACTCCATAGTGTCCCAGGAGGGGACAAAGTAGTGGCCTGCTCAGCTCAGGCGGACAGCACAGCAGTGAGTTCGCAGGTGACTCAGTGAGGCCCCGCCCACTCCCAATCCAGGTACCTAGCGTGTCCCGGCACAGGTGTTGCAAACAGAGGGTCATCCATTTGCTGTGGGCTGGGGTGGTGAGTCCACGGGAAAGGGGGATTCTTGGCTCAGTTTCCCCACCCGTGGCCAGGACGTGGTGCATCGGCATAGCAGCTGATGGTCTGTAGGGGTGGGCAGCCTGTGATGGTCTGCACTCACCCTGTAAGTACCCCCGTGCCCGAGAGAGCGTGACATTAAATGACAAGCAAAAAACGCCCTTAGGAGTTGCGAGAATGCAGAAGAAAGGATAAAGCTTCATGTCTTAATGCTTTTTCCCCCCTGCTTTTTGAACATGGGGCCATGTGTTTTCATTTTGCATATTTCATTTTCATTTGCAAATTATGTAGCTGAACCTAGATATTTTTCTGAATCCCAAAGTAGATCTGTGTCTATGAATAAAACAGGAGATAGGTTCCTGTAGCAGTAGTTAAGTGGGGAACACCGTGCAGGTTCAAAACCTTGGCTCCCTGGCCGGAAGCTGCCACATTGCCATTGGTTCTGTAAGAATCCCAGGGCTTCTCCGTTGCTCCTAGTTTGCTCAGCTTCCTTCGAAGCACAGCCTGATCAGGTTAAGGCTGCTCCAGAGCCAGCGGTGTTCTAAACAAGTTCTTGGTTGGCCTCTGACACCCTGGCCTTTAAAGATAAATCTTATGGCAAGGAAGGGAAGGGACCTTAGTAAAACAGGAAGGCAGGCTGTGAATAATTTGCTTTGCTACCGAGTGTTTTATAAGGGCTATCAGCAAAGACTGGAGGAGGAAGGGCGAGCAGCAGCAATATTTTTCTCCAGCCGGAAGGGTTGGGCCAGTGATGTCTGTAAAGCTGAGTGTGAAATTGACAAGAGTGGGCCGGAAGGGTGATGCATGGAACTGGAGATTGAATGGGTAGCAGGAATTGGAGGTAACTGAGCTTATTACCTAAGAGGATGCTTTCTCTTTTCCCCCCTCAGTTGTATTGCTTACTGAATTCTTGATCTACCACTGTTCTCTTCCCAACGTGTCTATTCTAGCACCTATTAGGAATTTGTTTATGTTAATAAGGAGGCT
Source organism: Lipotes vexillifer (assembly GCF_000442215.2). Classification (NCBI taxonomy): domain Eukaryota; kingdom Metazoa; phylum Chordata; class Mammalia; order Artiodactyla; family Lipotidae; genus Lipotes; species Lipotes vexillifer. Next base: position 677,151 of record NW_006779909.1, on the reverse strand, counting down.
CAGCTTTCTTAGAAGTAACTAAAGTTGTACTTAGTTCTAAACAAAAGAGCATGTGTATTGTATTATTTATTTTTTATCCTTCTTTGTTCTATAAAAGATCTGAGGAGACTTATGAAAGCACTTACAAGTCACAGAAAGCATAAGGAAAGAATCAGTGCATCTGTCTGTACTGGGACAGTACATGGAGTTAGGACAGACCAGACTGGGGAGCAGGAAAAAGCATAGGACTTTTTTTCAGAGCATAGGACTTGGCGTAGTTAAGATAATTGACCTTTGGGTCCATTTTTGTACCTCCAGGTGATTGTTTATACTGAGGACTCTTATGGTAAATGGCATGAATTCCTGTAAGGGCATCTCAGAATCTTGAAAAAACCTCTGCAAACTACACGTGCTTCTAACTGCCCCCATCCCACCCTAGATTCTGAAGGTGCCCCGTGCTATAGAAAGTCACTGTCACTCTTGAGGACTCTAAGTCTGTTGGGAGGGGAAAAGGGTCTCAGAACCCCGCTTTCTATGAATCACGCTGTGCATGAGGTAAAAGCATCTCAGTTCCTTATGGAATATAATGTTTTTTTCTAGTGCTCTGTTATAAAATAATTGTAATAATGAATATTTATTGAGTGCTAACTTTTTGCCCAGCTTGGGCCTAAAGACTTCATTGCTGTTGACTCTCACCCTCACAAAAGTTCAAGGGGCTGACTGTCATTATTGCAGATGAGGAAAATGAGGCATAGAAAGTTGAACAGCTACTTAAATAGTAGAGTCAGGATTTGAATCCAGGCCATTTGGCTCCAGAGCCCATGCTCACTAGACTGTCCAAAGAAAAGTCTCACTTGGAACTTCATTCAGGGGCCACCATCGATCAATGTGATCAGTGTGCTCAACAATACTCCAGATTTATGTAAAGACACAGAGAAATTTGCATTTTGCTCATTGGAAGCAAAGGACAAACCCATTTCAAGTAAATTGGTGGAGGATTATGACAGCGTGGACCAGCTTTCCGGTCTGACTTGAGGCAGAGATGAACCCGAGACTCTAGAAGTGGAATGAATGGGCTGCAGGTTTTTTCAGACCATCCCTCAGTGGTGTAAGTTCAACCAGGCTTATGATAAAAGTTGGGCCAGAACAGGAGGAAGCGGGGGCTGGAGTGGAGCTCATCTGTGTGTCTGGCGATTGGCCGAGCTGCCCACTTTAGATATCCCACACAGATGGCGTCTCTTTGGGGAAATTGAGTCTTGCTGTCCTTCTCTGGAGGCAAGTCTCTCCACATCCTGATGGAAGTGGGCCAAGGGAAACCCTGCAGGGAAGGCTAAGGTGATCCTTCAATGCTGTTTCCAACAGCACTAAACGAAATTATTTTTTACAAATTTGGAACAAGTCCATTGGTTTAGAGCTGACTTTGATGAGGCCACTTTGGAGGTATTCCCCATCGCCACCACCCTCTGGCCTCTCCCATCTGCCCCCCTTAGTCACTCCTCGCCTGTTTAATGCTGCCTGGGGCACCTAAGCAGGCAGAAGTGGCAAGATCTAGGTTCCCAGATGTTCAAACTTTCGATAGATCTAAAGATATCTCAAGGGTATCTTTAGTTAACCCTTTCCATTCTTTCAATTTGCCAAGGACTCAGGAACTGAGTGCCCCGCAAAGAAGCAGAAGGTATCCTTTCTTTAGGAAACAAAAATATTTAATTTCATGTACGATGGAATTCTAAATATAGTCCCTGAGGAATGATTACTAAAAAGATTATTATAGAAAATGTCTTCCTTACTCCCTCAATGAAACTTAGATGCTGGAAAAATAGAAGTCATTTTTAGACTATCAGGATATGAATCCTTCAAAATTCTCCCCAGCCACTCTGAGTCAGAGCATCTTGATAATCAGTTGTTCAGTGAAACATCTAAGTAGCAACATAAATGAACTCTTCCCCCCATGCCACCCCACTCCTGCAAAGGCAAAGTATTTTGATAACTCTGACCGTGTTTTATGAGCCTACCTAACTTTATATACAGTAAATATTTTTTTAGTTGATTGCAGTATGTGCATGAGTTTGTATATAATTCTGAGCTCTTTAACTTTTATTTTAAAATAATTATAGATTTACAGAAAAGTCACAAAGATACTGAGTTCCCATACACGTTTCCCTAATAGTAACATCTTCATAATCACGGACAGTTATCCAAACTAAAAACTTAATATTGATACCGTATTATTAACTAAAATAGGCTTTTTATTCATTCACATTTTCCCATTTTTTCCACTAATATCCGTTTCAGGACCTAATCTAGGATACTACATTGCATGTACTGAGCTCTTAAAAAATTACTTCACGTATTCCTTTCCACAATTCTCAGATTTATCATTCTTAATTCCATTATAATATTCCATTTAATTAATAGCACCATAATCTGTCTAGGCACCCAGTGGCCATAGGAACAATTTCCAGTACTACAGGGCAGAGTTACAGCTTCATAAAAATAGGTGGCTTTTTTTCTTTTAAATCATTGCTTTGGTACAGGTTGCTAAAATGGTATTACCATGTCAAAGGCTATCAACTTATGGCTTCTGTCATTTATTGCAAAACTGCTTTTCAGAAAAGGCTACGGCGGCATATAATTCCATCTGTAATACCCTAGAAGACACCTTTATCCACTGCCCATTATTCTTTAGGCTTTGTCATTTTTACTTATTTACCTTATTTTATTGCATGTGAGCTACTACCTCCTGCTTTAAAATTCCCCCCTCTTAAATTATCATCAACATAGGACATTTGTTTTAGTAGGTACAAAACCCTATGTTTATTATGAAACTCCGTGTTTCTGTCCTTTCTTGGCTGTCTTTTGCCCTTATTTTTCTATGCATTTTTTAAATAAAAATTTTCTTTTGGAATAATTTTGGATTTACAGAAAAGTGACAAAGATAGTACAGAGAGTTCCTGTATACCCATCACCCAGCTTCCCCCAAGGTCCTATCTTACATAACCATAGTACACCTGTCAAAACTAAAAAATGAATAGGGATACGAAACTATTAACTGAACACTTTGTTCTGATTTTACCAGTCATTCTTCTAGGTCCTTTTTCAGTTCCAGGATCTAACTCAGGACAGTACGTGGTGTTTAGTCCCTCTGCATTTTTAAATTCAAAACTTTGTTATTGTAATCTTAAAGATTTTTTTCTAATTATTTTTTTCCTCTCTCTATTTTGCGTCACTTCTCCATGTGAAATGTTTTTAAATGTCTGCATGTACAAGCTTTTTGTAGATAGTTGCCTCTTGTGCCTCATTTGTCAAGAAGGCAATTTCTAGTCATGTCTGAGCGGTCAGGTACCTTGCACTTCTGAATCCCCACGATTCTGCCCTCTGCCCCCTGGGCTCATCCTACTACCTTAGAACCCTAACTTAGCCCTTTAAAACGTTCCTTTTCTCGTGGCATGTGGCTTATTGCTGGCCAAATGCTTGACTAGAATGATTAACCCTAAAATAAAAGCCAGTTTTAATTAAATTGTAGAAAACTGAATGCTTTGAAAAATATGTACGAATTCCTTAGAGTGCTTTCCTCTCCTTTGTGTTCACTATGCTCAGACTTCTGTAAAGGAACTGTTCTGCCATCTTGTGGACAATATTAAAATTACGTCCCTAAAGAAATCAGCATCTCTTTTGAAATCATTGAATTGCTTAAAGCTAGAAGTGACATTAAAGGTGATCGAATGGTCCTCCTTTACAGGTGAAAAAGTGAATCCCAGAAAATTTGTGTGCATAACTTTCCTAGGGTCCCACAATTAGTGGTGGAGATGGCATTCAAAGGTGGGTCTCCTGGGCCTCTGACCAGGAGTCAAGAGTGTGTAACAAATCATTTTCAGGATATTTGTGAGGAGAAGTAATTAGAACTGCTTTCAGAACACTGTTCTTCGGAATCCACAACAAGGGTACTGGGTAAGGAAGATTATTTTTTCCCAAGCATTAAATTCTCTGGGTTTCAGCTTCCTTGGCTGTAAGATGAATGTGTTATCATCTCAGAAGTCACTTCTGGTTCTGAGAAATTTTCAGATCTGAAATGAAGTGAGCAGTCCTGATCTATGGCGTCTGGAGATTAAATAGTTCAGTCTGGGGCTTCCCTGGTGGTGCAGTGGTTGAGAGTCCGCCTGCTGATGCGGGACACGGG
>NW_006779909.1:670369-670696 GCF_000442215.2 Lipotes vexillifer | reverse complement strand
GAGAGGCCCACGTCCCCAAAAAAAAAAAAAAAAAAAAAAAAATAGTTCAGTCTGGTCTATCTCCAGATCTGGAGAAGGAAAGAAAGAGTAGTTTGAGCCCAGGGCTGGAGAGAGGGGGCTGGCTCCCTTTTCTGAACACACACTCTGCCCACGCCCTGCACTATGCTAGGCACCTACATGCAATTTTCCTGCAAACGCAAGGCACCATGGTTGTTTCCCCCATATTACAGGTAAGAAACTGGTGCTTTGAACAGGTTAAATAATTCATTTTATCACACAGCCAGTAACTGGTGGAACTGGGACTCAAACCTAGTTGCATTTGACTCC
>NW_006779909.1:654312-670359 GCF_000442215.2 Lipotes vexillifer | reverse complement strand
AGGGAGCGTCGTGCCCACCCACTCCCAGGGATCGTTTCCCTAAGCTTTATGGTCGCTGGCTGCCTGGGTGTCTGAGGTGGAGGTAGCAGGCATGTCAGAGGTAGGCAGGGTGCGGGAGGGACTGGAGAGTCATTGCTTGAGGACAGACTCCCCCTTCCTTTCCAGCGCTCCCAGATGGTCCAGTCCTTGGCAGTGCCTTCAGACTTTCCAATGCCCATACTGACAGATCCAGATTCAGTTGTTCTGGGGCCGGACAAGGTACTGCAGTTCTGCTGAGCTCTCGGGCACTGCTTATGCTGCCGGCCTATACACAGCACGTCAAGCAGCAACAGTAAGAAGTTTGAAACCAAATGAATAAGGTGTCATTTCTGTGCGTCATCTACTGTCTTCCTACACAGTACCTCCCGGTTCTGTCATATGGCCACTTGCAGCCAGTTCCCAGCTGCTCCGGGATGTCTTTCCCAGGCACTGGTCTTCATGAAAGCTTTGCCTGTCTCTGTCCTCTTTTGTTATAACCTGCCCCAGATGGAGAGAAAAGAGAAAGAGGTGATACACATCAGTTGGCCAGTAGGTTTGACAGAGGAACGTCCTGAAGTGAACGGTGAATGGGCATGAGATTCTAATATTCATCTGTAAGCTTTATTTATCTGTGCCCTCCCTTGGTTCCTATTCGCATAGATTTTCCTGAAATAATTATATTAGTGGCTGCTGACTAGATTAGCACTAATAGATAAAACAGGAAGGGGTAGGGAGTATCTTTTCTCCTTCAGATTTATTTCTGGTCTGTGTAGCAAATTCGTTATCATTCCTTAGCATTTGTATGGGATTTTTATGTTTGCATGTAGTTCTTAGAATTGATTTTTGTTCATGTGGCACGGGTTTTTTTCTTTCAGAAATCCTGATCTGTATGAGAAGCTTGGGTTTGATTTCTGTTGTTGATTCATTAATTGAGTCAAAAACATTTATTGAATGCTTAATGTTAAAGAAAAGCTGTGTGTTACAGTGGCTAAGAGCATGGACCCTGGGCCCCGACTGCCTTGATTCAAAGCCAGCCTTTGCTACTTGCTTAGCTGGGTGACCTTGGGCAAGTTACTTAGCCTCTCTGTACCTCAGTTTCCTCATCTAGAGGGTGGGCATAATAATAGTACCTATCCCACAAGGCTATAGTAAACATTAAGTGAATTGATATAAACATAAGATCTATGTCAAGTGCTTAGAACCACCTCTATCATACTTTATGCATTAGACGTTATGACTCTTCTCTTACAAGGAGGAACGGATATGTCCCCTGCCTTCATGGGGCAGACAACAAACAGGGAAATTCAGTGCATTGTGCTAAGTGCTGAGCTATCATGTCATGGATGCTGAGCTGGGGACATCTATCCTGGCTGGGAGTAAGGGGTGGCATATGGTTTTCCAGAAGGAGATGATGCCTAAACTAATGAGTGTACTTGCACTGCAGCGGGATTTAGTGATTCTCTCCCAAAATGTAAATGTAAGCGCTCAAGATTAAAAAATAATTTTACATGTAATTTTGTGTGCATTTTCAGCAAATGCTTTTAGGAACAGATCTATTAAGATGAGGCCCACCCATATTTGTCCAATACCGCAGATAACATTGTTTCTGTCATCTGTTAATGTGTACGCATGTTACAAACTATGCCCAAACTTGGTAGCTTAAAACAACCATTGATTTTGCTCCTGAAATAAATTTTGTGGGTTCAGGAATTGGGGAAGGGCTCAGTGGCGCAGTTCCTTTTTGATCCACATGGGGGCATCTGGGGGCAGGTGGGGCTGGAGAATCCACTTCCAAGATGGCTTCTTCACTCACGTGCTCAGTGGCTCAGTGTTCCTTGGCCACTGTCTCTCTTCATGTGGCATCTCATCCTCCAGGGCCTCTCCAGGTGGCTTGGAGTTCTCACAGTGGTGGTCTCGGGGTAGGCAGGTGTACTTCTCACATGGTATCTGGCTTCCAGGAAGCAGGAAGCTTCCTGAAGCCACCAGGTGAGACAAGGCTGTTTCAGGAGATGGCACCCCATCACTTCCAGCCTGTTCTGTTGATCAGAGCAGTCACAGCCCAGACCCAAGGGTGGAGACACAGACTCTACCTCTTGAGGGAGAGTGTCAGGGTCATGCTGCAGAGAGCATGTAGGATGCAGGGGAGAGGGTGCTTTCTTCCTGCCATCTTTGGGACATACAGTCTGTGACAGATGTTATTCTCACATTTTAGTTATTCAGCGAAAACGCCCTTAGTGAGGGGCATAACTGTCAACACAGTTGAATCAAGAAACCAAGGCACAGAGCCAATGACGAACGTACCCAGTCCTGGCAGAATGAGATTTCATCCTCTCGTGAACGGCTTTCAGGTTGACATTCACAAAGAGAAAATAAGGACCATCTCAGTCAAGCCTTAGGAGAGGTGGAAGGAGCACAGAGAGGCAGAGTTATCTGCCCAAGAGTGTATAGCTGGTCTGGGAAGAGCATGACTCGAGCCAGGCTCCTGACCCTGGTCCAGCGTGGTTTTTCCACTGAGCACGGCGACACTCACTGTCTCTTGGACACTGAGCCATTGGCCTTCGATACTCATTTTGTCTCTGGGCCCAGAGGCCAGCTTTTGTGTTTCTAAAACTGTTTTCCTCCATTTATTTGCCAACATGACCATGCATAGTGCCGTGTTTCTGGCAGAGCCACGGCTCCCTTTCCCTTATTAACTTCTGGTCACTACGCTTGCCTGAATGAGCAGTTGAGGAGTTGGCAGCCATGCAAGCCCCCGGGTTTTGAAAGGCACTGTTGAAACGAGCTGCATTGTTATCCACCTGTTGGCAGCTGCTCCCTCTGGTGGGCAGATGCCTAGATGGCTAATTAAGGAGAGGCAGACTTCCTTCTCCCCTTGAAGGAAGGAAGCAGGAAACAGGTGAGGTGATGGGCGGCCCCCAGCAGCAGGGGTGGAGGTGGGCATCCTGAGAGTGCAGGGGCAGCAGATGTGTCAACCTGGCCCCGTGAGATCCTGCCAGAGACTTCTGGGCTGTGGGTATTCTCAGAGCTGGACGGCCTCAGGTAGAAGCAGCAGCAGGGGTGCCTTCATCGAGCAGGGCTGGGTCCTCTAGGAAGAGCCCTGGGGGTGTCCCGAAGCTGGCATTCCAAGGCTGCCCAGAAACTTGACAACACATACCAGGCGTCCTCTTCTCGGGGCTGTTGCCTGAGAACTTAATGCCGGTGCCAGTACTGAGGCAGTACCGTGAACATTTCTTATTTATTTGCAGTTAATGAAATTGATAGAGAAATGATGGTTCCTCCTACAGGACTATTAGAATAATTCAGACACTGAGCCATTTTACCTAAGCCACACCGTCCCCTCACGCCTATGCCTCCTGTTTAAAATCTCATTGAAGTGTGAAGCCACAACGATCAAAGCCTGAGTTCTTCATCTGCTCCAGGCTCTGGCGCTTCTAAGGAAATGGTTTTAATAGTCAGGTTTGCATATTTTCAGTCTCCGAATTGACAGGAAGTGCGACAGCTCTCAACAGTTGTCTGTAACCAAGCCATCTATCCACTCATTTTACGTATATTTATTCAACAACAGTTGCATGCAAGGTGAGATAATCAATCAGACCGAGGAGAGGAGCAGAAGAAAGTAATACAGCAGAGAAAAATGGTAATCCCACTTAAGAATGACAGTTACAATGTTACTGGACTTGAGAAAGAGACAATTTGCACCTGTATGTGGAATTTCAGTTGCTTCCTGTTGAAGGAGACCTTTGAGATCGGTTCACTGAGCATAATCCATAAATAATTGAAATTGGCAACCTAAGTGTTTATTAACAGATGGATGGATAAAGGAGATGTAGTATGTATATGCAGTGGAATATTATTCAGCCACAAGAAAGAAAGCTTGCTATTTGTGACAAGCTTTGGACACGAATAGACCTTGAGGGTGTTATTCTAAGTGAGATAAGTCAGACAGAGAAAGACAAACACTGTATGATGTCTCTTATAAGCGGAATCTAAAGAAGCCAAACTCTTGGAAACAGAGTAGAAGGTTGCCAGGGGCCGGGAACAGGGGAACTGGGGAGATGTCGTTTAAGGGTACACACCTACAGCCAGTAGATAAATAAGTCCCGGGGATTCAGTGCACAGTGTAGTGATTATAGTCAACAATACTGTATTGAAAACTTCAGAGTTGCTAAGAGACTAGATCTTGATTGTTCCCACCACAGAAAAGAAATGATAAAAATGAGACATGATAGAGGTGTTAACGAATGCCATGGTGGTGATCTTACTGAAATATATAAATGTATCAAACCAGCACATTGTACACCTTAAACTTACACAAATGTTATATATCAATTATATCTCAGTTTTTAAAAATTAATTTAGAAATAACTCAATTGACCTCAAAAGATCCTCAGACTAAAAATCACTTCATTAAGACTGTGCTTAGCTGATGAACCAGCACATTCTTTTTTTTTTTTTTTTTTAATTTATTTAATTTATTTGTTTTTGCCTGTGTTGGGTCTTCGTTGCTGTGCACAGGCTTTCTCTAGTTGCAATGAGCAGGGGCTACTCCACTGCGGTGGCTTCTCCTGTTGCGGAGCATGGGCTCTAGGCACGCAGGCTTCAGTAACTCTGGCACAAGGGCTCAGTAGTTGTGGTGCACGGGCTTAGTTGCTCCACAGCATGTGGGATCTTCCTGGACCAGGGCTCGACCCTGTGTCCCCTGCCTTGGCAGGTGGATTCTTAACCACTGCGCCACCAGGGAAGCCCGAACCAGCGCATTCTTACCCCACATCTCCAGCCAGACAACACTGCAATTCACCTCCTGTGGGCACAGAGCAAAAATGTGTCCCTTTGGATTCCCTTACCGTCTCTCATTCTCTCAGCAGACCTGCTGCTCAGGAAGGGGACACAGGTCCCCACCCAGGGCCCACTTTTCTGCTCCAGCCACATTCCCAGTGGGAGGTTTGACCAGCAGGTGACCCCTGTCTCTACTGAAGCTGGAACGTTGGCCCATGTAAATGGCGCATGGACCCTAGAAGCAAGAATATATGATTTCTCAAAAAGCCCTTCTGAGAGCCGTGATTTTTTTCGGAGCCGTGAGTTCAGATGAGATCTAGAGCAAACCTATTTTATAGAAAATGCCAGTTTCCCCTCTTCACCTAATGCTATAGGCCAGTGTCACTTAGCAACTAAAATACTATATGAAGCTCATCTCTGCTTCTTCAGGTACTCTAGTACATGTCTGCCCTGTTTTGGTTGAGATCTAGAAACAATGAAATGAATGGATATCCCACGCAGACCTTCATCATTTGGCAATAGTAGAGGGTTGGGCGGAGAAGGAAACTAACGTTGCTCTGATTCCAGCCATGCGCTGGGCACCCTACTGGGTGCTTTACTTGCAGCGGGCCGTCTGATTCTCGGAACAGCCCTGCAAGGGGACGGGTGATGTTGTTATTCCCACTTTACAGATGAGGAAATTGAGATTCAGAGAACCCAAGTCACTTCCTTAAAATCACAAATCAGTTGTATGGACGAACTGAAATTTGAGCCTGAGTGAAGCAGACTCTAAAGCCTGTGTTCTGATGATAAAATACGGTGATGATTACTGATGTTTATTGAGCATTTAGTATGTTATGGGGCACATATATACCAAGGTGGTTTGGGGCCATTATCGGTAAGCTCAGTTTCTGTCTTTCAGGCTTATCTAGCACCTCTGTAAAAGGCAATAGCAAACACTCCCATGTGACTTCCGCTGTCCTGCTTTCCCACAGACCCCAGGAGCTATGTTCTTTTATTTCTCCTATTTTTAGTTGAAGCTGAGGCACAGAATCTTACATGACCTGCCCACAGTTTCAGAGCTGATAAATGGCAGAGCTGAGATGTGAACCCAGGCAGTCTGGCTTCAGAGACCAAGCTTTTAGTCTCTGGGCTGTCCTTCCTCTTGCGTAGGCGGGCCTTCCCATGGTCTTGCAAGTATGCCTTTGGTTTGGTTCTCTGAGTCCCTGTGTGATTGTTGTTGGGAGTTCTATACCATGAGCTCAAGTTCACCTGAAGATGTGCAACTGTATTAAAGATTGAGAGGAAAAATAAAATATGTTTTTATGTGTGTGTTTTGGTTTTGTGTGTATGTGTGTGTCTTTTAGTGGATTACCCAAGTACTTGACTCCCGGTGAATGACAAAAGAGGAAAAAACAGCTAGAGTCTTTGTCTCTAATGCAGGGCCATGTTCCAAGGGGAAAGGGTATGAAGTAGGAGCTGGAATCCTTGGGTTCTGGGCCCAGTGCTGTCGGGGATGAGCTGTGTGATTTTGTTAACCTCTCTGAACATCACTTTTCTCATCTGTAAAATGGGATGGTACTAATGCATAGTCTGGGAAGCTCATAGTATTACTGTGAAGACCAAGCAAGATGTTATACAATAGCAATGTTTTGCTGTACAGCACTAGCTAAACATGATGTATGGTTTTGGTCTTCCAAAAGTTTCTTTAAAAATTCAGATGTAATGGTTCCCAGCAGCCCCGTCAGTCGTGGTGATTTATTCGTTTTTGCTGCTGTGTAGGTCCCATCAGCTGGAGGCTGTGTGAGACTGAGCCCAGTCCCAAGTATGCCATCTTTAAGGCCACCCTCCCTCTCTCTCTAATCCATTTAGTTTGGGAATCATTTTGGCGATCACAGTATTACAATGGGTCACAGCTTAAGTGAAGCAGCATTACTTTCTTTTTTCCAGACCTTAGAAATAAATTAAAATAGGAAATGTCTCGTAACACACTCGTTATTAATGAAAATGCAGATAGTACCAGCTTATATAAGTTATACGAAGAGTTTTTTGTTTTTTTTTTTTTGTGCGGTACGCGGGCCTCTCACTGCTGTGGCCTCTCCTGTTGCGGAGCACAGGCTCCGGACGCGCAGGCTCAGCGGCCATGGCTCACGGGCCCAGCCGCTCCGCAGCATGTGGGATCTTCCTGGACCGGGGCACGAACCCGTGTCCCCTGCATCGGCAGGCGGACTCTCAACCATTGCGCCACCAGGGAAGCCCATACGAGGAGTTCTAATCTAATTTTTGGAACGGAAGCAGTGATGATAGGAATAAAGAATTTCCTTTGTGTCAGTGGGATTGAGTGTTTGGTGCCTCATCTTATAGACAAAACAAACCTTGAAACAGGTTTTTGACTTGTTGCAGTTTGTGCGTGCGTGCGTGTGATTTCTCAGTTTACGTAGAGCATATCGCTCTCCCCTTTTTCTGTATGTTAGGGCGCGTTTATGTAAAGCCTTCATCAATTCAGAGTTGCTTGGTGGTTCACCTGGAATAGCAGTGAAGCACTTGAGTTCAGTAACGCAAGCCTTCCCTTCCTAGTGCGCTAGTGCCCGGGTAGAAGCCCAGGCTGATCTCAGCCTCTAGAGTTCTGGTTGAAAAGCTTTGGGCTTCAGCCACCAGGAGCTTTATACTAGCTTTTAAGAAAAGAAGAGTTACTCCAAAGTTCTATGTACATATTATTGACATCGAAGTTGCCCCCCTTTTACAGGAGACTCTAGATTGTTCCTTCCTTAGTTGCTACTTACCAGCATTTACAGCAACTTCAGAGATTACAAAGACTGCCGAAAAGTGGGCGACTGCAGCAGAATCTGGCCTGCTGCCGTTAACAGCGTTAAAGTACTCATATTGTCCACGAGATGAGTTGATAAATAATGTAGCGTTTGTAAAACATTTTCCCAAAAATCTTTTTTTCAACTTATTAAAAGTTAACATGGGGGGAAAAAATTGACGCAGGAAGCTGAGAAAGTCACCAGTGGCCCACAGCGTATTTTGGCATCACGTTACGTACGGAACCTCCCCATTCCTCTGACGTTCTTTGCGGACCTCTCTCTATGAAAGATTCAAGCCCGCAGAGGCGAGCGCGTGCCAGAGCTAACTGTGTACTGGCGGGGTTGTGATGTGTGTACTAGGTGAGGCTGGTCCCTGCTCCCACAGAACAAGCTGTGTGGAGTTAAGGTAATGCGGTTTCGCCAGCCCTAGGGCACTCCACGTTGTTAATAAGTGAAAATATTCTCAAGACAGAAAAATACATTTTATTTTGTGTCCTCTTTTATGTGCTTAAGTGGAACTACCATCTTCTTCAAGACGTAAAGACTCTTCCCAAAGCAGTTTGAAAAATGGGATGGTTGAGGTTCTCGTGTATTATCATGAAGTAAGTTTCACAGAGGTTGTATTTTACGTGCAGAATCGTAACCTATGTGCAGAATAAATCTCGTGTCTCTGGTCTGGTCATCTCTGTTGAAACAGGAACATCAGTGGGGACAGTTAACTTAACATCCTACTTTTAAAGCTTTGCCCCAGGAGTGAAGAGTCCACAGCCCCCTTGGTAGAGGGTTTCTTGTTTTAGTATCTCTTTTCCTTAGGAAGTTCATCATTACTGCTCTCCAGATTCTCCTTGTCTTTTCAGAGCCCCTTGCTCGACGCCCTAGGTAGAAGGATGACTTTGGGTTGCATTTTCCCCACACTTTTTCAACTGCTTCACGATAACGCTTCTCATTCTTCTCTGAGAAAATTAATCCAGACTCCCTCCACCTTTCTTTACAATTCACAGGACTCATAGCACTTTGACTAGTTTTGGTGATTTTTCTCAGGGTACCCTGCATCTTCTCCTTGGAAGAAAAAAATGAATCAACAGATATTAAGTGCTGCTGGTGTGTGTGGCACTTACCTGGGCATTGTGGGAGAAGAAAAACACACACAAGGGCTCCCTGACCTCAGGTGGCTCCTGGGAGAGGGGTACGGTGTTGAGAATCAGGACACCCCACTGCTCACCTGGACTGGCCGCTCACAGGCCAGGAGACCCTGGATGAGTCACTTACCCTGGTGGGCCTCATCAGTCAAGCAAAGGGGACAAGCAGAGTTTTGAGTTCAGCTCTGAACACAAGGCTCAGAGGCTAATGGGGGAGGTGGCATTAACTCAAAGAATAGTAGAGCATTAAGAGGTGAGCTACTGAGTATCTACAGGAAGAGTCCAGGAAAAGGGGAGATGAATTTGGGAATGAGGCTTCTCCTTGAATTTGGACCAGCAGCCTCTGGCCCAAATCACTGGACCTCCACCCCAGGTCCATTCAGGGGGCAGGGCTGCAGTTGTCCCACAGGCAGCAGTAATGAGCCTCAGGCAACAGCAGGAGCTGCCGTGACCCGAGGTGCCCTGGCCCCGAGGCTATGTACCCTGAATAATACAAAGTTCTCTCTCCCTCCCTCTGCCCTCTGCCCTCTGCCCCTTCCTGCCCCGGTCTGTAAGTCTCCAGCAAGGCTCGCCTCCACTAACTGCTTACTTCCATCTCGAGGCTTTGTGACAGCATCCAGTCTGCAGTCACTTCCCTTGGAATTTTGGGAATCCATTGCCTTGCAGTATTCTCTGGGTCCTTCCTTCTCCATGGTTATTTCGTGTGATCACCAGGGAAGTCTTAGAAGTTTCCTCTTTCTGGAGCTACAGGGTTCCTTAAGGCTCCTTCTTTCCTTGTGTCCACACACACACAGGATAAAACCTGAGTGTACTTGAGACCCAGGTGTGTTACCTGCTTGTGAGGAGGGGCCACAAGGAGCCTCTTTGGTCAGTCTGTCTTCAGATGGAGTCCTGGATATGTCTATTCTTCAGATACCTTGTCACCTCTGGGAGTAGGTTTCTAGCCTTTAGTCTGTTGCTGGAAACGTCCTCCTTTTTAATATCTCAGCTCTGTGAACATGCATTCCTACCCTACCAACTCAATATAGCTAATTTAAAGCAAAGTCTTTGAAACAACTACTTAAAATACTTCTTTCTTCTTTAACTGCCGTAAATGTCTTGGAATAGCGAGTGTTCATACTTACTTCATCTTTGCATTACACAGGGATTCCAGTTGGTCAGGTACCATCTCAGTAAGTGGCGGTGACTAAGGGAACCCTTTAGGGACAGACTTCCCTGCCCACTCCACTCCACACGAGACAGACACTCATTCTTGTTAGCGGCAACTCTGCAGTGCTCTCGGGACTCGGGTCTACTCATTCATGAAATGAGGTGCTCGGGTTGCAGGGTCCCCAGATCCCTTGTGCTCTGGGTCTCTGTGCAGTGGGCATAGGCCCTTCCCGTGTGTGTACCGTGTAGACTTCTAGGAGTCAGCTTCAAGAGCGAGGAATGCTCCCTTAAGGGGTGCTCAATCCACAGCTGTGCTTTTAATTCAGGTCTTTGTAGGTCTTCCCACTTTATGAGTTTACTGCATTCATCTCAGACACTGTAAAAAGTTGCAGATTTTTCCTTTCTTCGTGAGCAATGCAGTTTTAAAAAAAAAACTTTCTTAAAAGCCAGCAGTAAAAACTACAATCAGTCCCAATAATGATGATGAGTATAGCTTTTACCAGGCACCAAATACTGCTCAAAGCCTGCTTGATGTGTATGAACTCATTTAACCCTCACAGCGATCAGATTCTGTGCTTAGGGGCGGAGGAGACTGCAGACCAAGCCCCTGCCTTCATGTAATTTGTGTCCCAGTGTGGGGGGAGGGAGAAACAGCAAAACACAGAAGTGGAATATACATACATTAGGGGAAAATACATTAGGGGAAAATATGGAGAAAAATAAAGTAGGGAAAAGAGCTAGACAGTGCTGGGAGGGGTTTGCAGTTTTAAATAGTCCGGGAAGGCCTCCTGAGAAGGTGACATGAGAAAGATGTGAGGGAGGGAACCAGGGAGATAAGGGGGAGCCTGGGGGGAGGAGGGATCCACCTGGAGGCCAGCGACGAGAGCCCAGGGCTCCGTGGTTCCTAGTCCCACCCACACCGGCTATACCCAAATCCAGAAAGCTAGAGTGATCAAGTCCCCCTCCACCACCCTGCGCCCCCCCGGCCTTGTTCTAGGAGGAAGGGCAGGTATGGTTGATTCTCACTATTGTAGTGGGTCTATAAAGCTCTGTAAAGGCACTGCCAACACTGAATTAGCAAACGCTGAAATACAGTGTTCCTCGGGAAGGTGCAGAGTTAGGTTCCTGCGAGCCTCTGGTCACATTTTTGTCAACCTGTCAATACATAACCTTATTTTATGTGTGTTTCTGTTGAAATACACCTGATTTAATATATATTGTTGATTGACTAGCCTTGAGCCCACGGTCAGCAGCACTGACTCACGCCTGAATGAAGCTCATCGAACACATGGATTTTCTCCAGAAAGCACGTCACAGCCTTCTCCCGCCAGAACACTAGACAGCACTTGAGTGCTACACTTGGAGGCCGTTTTAAACAGCGAAATCGCCAAGAAAAAGCACACACACATATGCAAAAAGGTGCTAAATAGACCAGGGAAAGGGCACTCGTTTGCAGTATGAGGGCTGAAACAAGAAGACTTGTTCAGCCTCAGCTGGGAACACGCACATCATGCAACCCAGATTTTTTGCCAGTCTTTGCATTTCCATGAGTGACCACAAACGTGCCACAAATATTGATGTGGAGGTTGCAGATAAATTTCGGAGAGTAGGTGAATGTGCAAATACAGAATCCACAAATAATGAGGATCAACTGTATTTGCGGTTGAGCTATTTAGAGGAAGGATTTATTCAAGACCCACGTGGCATCATTCTTAGTGGGGTCGTCTATTGGGCGCATTTTAGAAGAGGATCAAATTAGCTCTGAATCGCCTCAGAAGCAGCCGCGTTTGGCTAAGTGTTATTAAGAATGGTACTCTTTTATTTGAGTTTTGCATTTTTCCGTGTTGCGAGTAGACTTGTTACTAGCTGAGATTGGATCTGTAACCTCTCAGTCTCCCCAGTGTCCCGGCCCTGACTATGCCCAGGTCTCCAGGTCTCCAGCCCCCAACGCAGAGGGTACAGTCTGTCTCCTGACCTCAGGCTCTCTCTGCTCCTTCCTTTGGATCAGCATCCCCTCTAGAGCTCACATGGCCATCTTGCTTGCCCCAGTGAGATAAAATGGCCAACTTTATGTGCAGAACTTGAGTATTCATTATGGTTTTACTCAGTGCTTTCTCTGCAAATAACATTTCTCAACAGAAATAATATAAATCTGTAGTGTAAATCAGCCATGTGGACCACACAACTTGCCCCTCAATCTTTTCCAAGACCCCTGTACGGGAAAACTAAAATACCACTCACACTTCCAGGGCGGAACAGTGGTCTCCCAGGAGTGAAGATGCCTGCTGCTTCTCTGCAGGAACAGAAGCGGCTCCAGCCAGCCTCGCTGCTGGGCCTGGATGGGCATGGGCTCTTGCTAAAACTGTGAGAGAGTGGGCCGTGAGCTGATGTTTCCTGCCACAGACTCAGCTTTTGTTGGCATTCAGGTGTCTCCAGCTGAAGAATTTCCCTTTTGTGTAACACGTTCGCTGTCCCACCAGGAGAAGTTTCTGTGGTTACTGTCAGATTCTGATTCTCAGCAATGCTGCGTGGTGACTCAGTTCTCCCAGGCCATGGGCTGCAGCGGGTCAGGCTGCCCGGGAGGGGCTGTGATTGGGCGTTTGGCCGGTGGGATTTGATAGGTGCCTTAGTTGGACATGTCAGGCATCGGGTTTAAGAAGTGCCCCTCCTGCCCCTACCCTCCCTCCCTTCATAAGAGAGCCACCATTTCCTATCATGTAAGAAATCATCTTCTGTGGAAGCTTTTGAATTTTTGAACAGTTGAACAAAGTATTGAGTTCTGCACTTGTCCGTGTTGCTTGGATGAATGTAGGAATGGTCCACATTGTACTCCCCAGAGGCTTGGCAGGCTTGCTCCATGTCCAGAGGGACCCATCTGATGAGCCGGTCCTTATAGCATCTCAGTGGTCTTCAGCTCAGAGTCAGGGTTGGGACGGAGGGGCAGCATGACAGTGAGGTGTCTAGATCCCACTGGCACTTAAAGGGGACATTAGCACAAAGCACTGCCAGGGGACTCAACTCCAGGACAGGACTCTTGGTCCAGCCAGGTGCCCAGAGTGTGGATCAGGAACCAACTGGAAGTCCAGAGAGAAGGGCTGCAAACACAGCAAGGGCTCAGGTTGTCCCTCAGTGCTTGTGTCCCAGGACCCTTAAATGTGGGCTCCTGTCTGCAGGGCTGTGTCAAGGCCCCACCAGCTAGTGAAGATGGGGCTCCTGAGAAGCCGATATGGCTGGATTGGGCCCCAGGCAGGGATTAGCCTCCAGAAGGACTGGCCCTCCGGTTTCACAGTGGAGGCACTTGGAGGCACGTGATACCTGACTCTAGCTCGCATTACTGGCTACATGGATATTTTTATATGACTTTTATATCACTAGGCATACCCTAGATCAGATTTGTTGATCATTTAGAGCTAATCATAATAATAGCTTACACACTGAACACTTACCATGTACCATTCTAAGCACATTAGATGCACCATACTATTTATTTCTCACAATGTTCCTTAGGACATAAGTACTATCATTGTCTCCATCTTACAGATTAGAAAGCTGCATCACTCAGGAATTACGTGGGCGTCTGGGATTCAAACCTGGGTGCTCTGGCTTCATAATCCAGGCTGTATGCATTTGCTATGGTAAAAGTGGCTATGCCAGGCTCTCTACCAGTGCTTGGTACACCCCCTTGAGTTCTCACCAGCGTCTGTGGCATTATCCCTCCAAGGATGCAGAAACTTAGGTCAATTAACTAGCCAAGGGCCCAGCCAGGTTGAGGACTCCCAGTCAGATCCGGTCCACTCTTGCCACCGTACCTCGGTCTGCCTCCAGCTCAAGAGTCTTCATTTGACAAATATCTTTTTAAATTAATTGTTTTATTTATTTATTTATTTTTGGCTGCATTGGGTCTTTGTTGCTGCACGCGGGCTTTCTCTAGTTGCGGCGAGCTGGAGCTACTCTTCGTTCAGGTGCGCGGGCTTCTCATTGCGGTGGCTTCTCTTGTTGCATAGCACGGGCTCTAGGCGCGTGGGCTTCAGTAGTTGTGGCTCACAGGCTCTAGAGCGCAGGTTCAGTAGTTGTGGCTCACGGGCTTAGTTGCTCCGTGACACGTGGCATCTTCCCAGACCAAGGCTCGAACCCGTGTCCCCTGC
This sequence comes from Lipotes vexillifer, assembly GCF_000442215.2. Lineage (NCBI taxonomy): Eukaryota > Metazoa > Chordata > Mammalia > Artiodactyla > Lipotidae > Lipotes > Lipotes vexillifer. Next base: position 656,346 of record NW_006779909.1, on the reverse strand, counting down.
ATTGGCAGGCAGATTCTTAACCACTGCGCCACCAGGGAAGTCCGACAAATATTTATTGAGCATGTAGCGTGTGCCAGACCCTCTTTTGGGTGGCAGGCATTCAGAGGTCCACAGAACAGGCCTGTTCTCAAGGAGCCTCCTTTGGATTGAGTACTCCTGTTTATAAAACAGCTAATGTAGAGCAAAGAATGGTGAGAGCAAGACAAGGCCTTGGATCAAGCCGGTCCACAGCTGAGTCACTTTGCTGAACTTCACTGAGCTGGTTTCCTCTTCTGTAAAATCAAGACAGTAATCCACCTTGAGTACTAAACCTCAGATCAAATTCCAGCTGCTGCTTATTTATTGTGTGACCTTGGGCAGTTCAGCTCAGCTCTCCAGACTCAGTTTCTCACATGTATAATAAGGAGCTCCTGCTTTGTAGGGTTGTGAGAAAATGTTGTGCTACGTGCTGTAAGGCATGAAGCGTTGAGAAAGTGATCTATAAATGTCAGTGCCACCTTGCTTTCCCCTCCAAGTCCAAACTCTTAATTTTGTGTACAAAATACTCAGCACAGAGTAAGCACTGGCTAAGTGGCACGGCTAGAAAGACGATGACAATTGTACGTGAAGATGTTGGATGCGATATATCTGCAGGTTTATGTTTAAATATGCACAAAGGGGGCTTCCCTGGTGGCGCAGTGGTTGAGAATCTGCCTGCTAATGCAGGGGACACGGGTTCGAGCCCTGGTCTGGGAGGATCCCACATGCCGCGGAGCAACTAGTCCCGTGAGCCACAACTACTGAGCCTGCGCCTCTGGAGCCTGTGCTCTGCAACAAGAGAGGTCGCGATAGTGAGAGGCCCGCGCACCGCAATGAAGAGTGGCCCCCACTTGCCACAACTAGAGAAAGCCCTAGCACAGAAACGAAGACCCAGCACAGCCAAAATAAATTTAAAAATAATTTAAATAAATAAATAAATAAATAAATAAATAAATAAATATGCACATAGGTCTTATTTGTTCTGTGACATTATGGAAATACCAGGCTAAGTCTCTTGGTTGAACCCACCTCCACTCAACTTTTCCATTGATAAAAATAGGCCTCATAATGCCGGCCTGGTTCCTGGGCAGGAAATGACTAATACAATCAACTGTTTATGTATTAAATCACAACCCGGAGGCCTGTGTCTTGCACTAGCGATGAATCTCCGAGCATCCTGGCCATTAAGACTTGGAAGCAGGCTCCCTCTGCTTGCCTCTCAGCTCATCAGCCTGAGGCGGGCTGGTGGTTAAAACTGGAGTGGATTTCCCTCCAGAGGATGAATCCTCTTGTTGGCCAGCCTGAGCATCCAGTCAGACTTACATTTCCCTCTGTAAATTAATAAATTGACATTCTGGTGTTTGTTTTTAAATGTATATAAATTCCTCATAATGTGGTGACAGTTCACCCTGCTCGGTAACAGATTAGCGACCGTCACTCTGGACGTTGCCACGAGACGCTGGCCTTTCTTTAATTGAAGAAAGGCTTTCATGGGAGAGAAAGAGCAGGACCTTGGGTGAGGCGCCCCAGAGGCCTCAGCGCTGCACTGGTTGCCCCTTAGCCCCTCCCACAGGTTGTCCCAGAGTCTAACCACCCTAGGCCTTCGCAGAACACAGTGTGAGCAGCTGTGCCATGGCCTAGAGGGATGAGAGCATAGGCATCAGGCAATTGATTACATTTGATTTCCTTTGCCCCCATGGAGACGCCTTACCTCCAGGGCTCCGTTACCAGGAGTAAGGGGTTGGGAGGGAGAAGGGTGATGGTGCCCCCAGGTGGACAGTGTGCACAAGAGCGCCCAGACCACCACTTCCGGGCTACTTAGTGCCTTGTGGTAGGGGCTCTCTTAGACCTCTGAGAAGTCTCCGGGCCAGCCTGGAGCAATAAAACTAGACCTGGGAGGGGTACGAGGGGCGAAGTACTCATTCCCTGCTCACGGGGGCATTTCCTTCTCCTCAGCCTCTTCCCGCCCTTGAATTCTCCGGGGCCTCTTTTTTTTTTTTTTTTTTTTTTTTTTTT
>NW_006779909.1:627234-654298 GCF_000442215.2 Lipotes vexillifer | reverse complement strand
TCACTGCTGTGGCCTCTCCCGTTGCGGAGCACAGGCTCCGGACGCGCAGGCTCAGCGGCCATGGCTCACGGGCCCAGCCGCTCTGCGGCACGTGGGATCTTCCCAGACCGGGGCACGAACCCGTGTCCCCTGCATCGGCAGGCAGACTCTTAACTACTGCGCCGCCAGGGAAGCCCCTCTCCAGGGCCTCTTTAGAGTGGGACCAGGACTCCTGGCCTCTGTTCTCAGCCTGGTCTAGCTGTTGAGAACTTAAGATTCTGGGGGAGGGCATGTGCACATGTGCACGGTGTGTCAGGTTGAGGGAGGGGTTATAGGTCCTCTCTGAGGTCCCTGGGTGTAGAGTGAGGTATGCCTGCCCCCCACCCTCCCTTTACGAAAACCAGCTGTGTTACGGCTGCTAGGAGGCAGCATGGCGTGTTGACAGGGATTTGTCAGTACGTGAACTTGTGTTTGAATGCCAGCTCCACCATATGCTAGCTGGTTACCTTAGGTTTGTATACACCACTGTATTAATCTACTCGGGCTCCCATAACAAAATACCACACAGGTTGGGTGGCTTACAGCAACAGAAATTGATTTCCTCACAGTTCGGGAGGCTAGAAGTCCAACATCAAGGTGCTGGCAGGTTTGGTTTCTCCCAAAGCCTCTCTCCTTGGCTTGCAGACGGTCACCTTCTCACTGTGTCCTCATGCAGTCTTTACTCTGTGTGCTCACATTCCCGGCGTCTCTTCTTTTTATGAGGACACTAGTCCTACTGGATTAAGCCCATTTTATGACCTCATTTAATCTTAATTACCTTTTTAAAGGCCCTGTGTCCACATATAGCCACATTGGGGGTTAGAGCTTCAATATATGAATTCTGAGAGGACACAATTCAGTCCATAACAACCACTCTGTGCCTCAGTTTCCTCATCTGTAAAATAGGAATAGTAATAACATCTATCTCATATGTTGCCATGAGTTGATTAAATATGTAAAAGAAAGTGGCATACACACACACACACACACACACACACACACACACACATGTATCTGCCCATTGTTCCTGACCCAGAGCTCCTAAATCCTTTGGAATTTCCTGGATGATAGCAGTGTGTTTTGTTCTAATGAGGTGACTCTAGGTAGGCTCCTGGATCGGGGCTGGTCACCAGAAAGACCAAGCCATGATTAGAAGCTTGAAATTTTCAGTCCTACCCCCATTCTCCAGAGAGGGGATGGAAATGGAGTTAATGATCGATCATACCTTCATCATGTGAAGCCTCTATGAAGACCCCCTAAAGTACAGGCCTCAGAGAGCTTCTGAGTTGAACACGTGAAGGTGCTGGGAGAGTGGCATGATTGGAGAAAGCCTGGAGGCTGCACGCCCTTCTCACACACCTTGTCCTCTTCCATCTGGATGTTCCTGAGTTATACCCTTTTATAATAAACTGGTGGGCTAGTAAGTAAACTTCCCCTGAGTTCTGTGAGCCACTCCAGCAAATTAATCAAACCCGAGGAGGGGGTCATGGGAGCCTCCAATTTGTAGCCGATTGGCTGGTCAGAAGCACAGGTGACAACCTGGACTTGCAGTTGGTGTCTGAGGGGGTGTGTGGGGCAAGCAGCCTTGTGGGTCTGAGCCCTTAACCTATGGGATCTGACTCTCTATCCAGGTAGATGGTGTCAGGATTGAGTTAAATTGTAGCACACCCAGCTGGTGTTGCAGAGACTTGCTTGGAGTGGGGAAAACCCCCCTCACATTTGGTGACTAGAAAGGTCAGAAGTGAAGCGTTCTGGGTGAGTAGTAAAGGAGAAGTGGATTTTTCCCACTCGTTGTGTAATGTGTGCACAGACACCCGTAATAAATGCTGCATGTGACACTGTTGCCCGCCACCTCTTTCTCGCCCACTTCAACCCCCTCCTCACCACCACATTCACAAGTGTTAGCATCAAGTGTGACGACCACAGTGCCGCAAAGTCAGATTTTCCAAAATGTTTTATGAAGCCTTAAACTTGCCAGGGTTCCTTTAGGAGTCAGTTTCGTCTTCTCAAAAATGGGTAGAATCTCATTCACTTCATTGTGAGAATTAAACTAAATTGAATTAGGTAATCAATAAAGAGCCTCTATCATAGGAACACAATAAATGCAAATTCCCTCCCTCCTCCTTCTCATTCTGAAATCCCCTCACCTAAGCATTACTGAGAATTTTTTTTTAACATCTTTATTGGAATATAATTGCTTTACAATGGTGTGTTAGTTTCTGCTGTATAACAAAGTGAATCAGCCATATGTATACATATATCCCCATATCTCCTCCCTCTTGCGTCTCCCCCTCTCCCACCCTCCCTATCCCGCCCCTCTAGGTGGTCACAAAGCACCGAGCTGATCTCCCTGTGCTCTGTGGCTGCTTCCCACTAGCTGTCTATTTTACATTTGGTAGTGTATATATGTCCATGCCACTCTCTCACTTCATCCCAGCTTACCCTTCCCCCTCCCCGCCCTGTCCTCAAGTCCGTTCTCTACGTCTGCGTCTTTATTCCTGTCCTGCCCCTAAGTTCATGAGAACCTTTTTTTTTTTTTAGATTCCATATATATGTGTTAGCCTATGGTATTTGTTTTTCTCCTTCCGACTGACTTCACTTTGTATGACAGACTCCAGGTCCATCCACCTCACAGCAAATAACTCAGTTTTGTTTCTCTTTATGCCCGAGTAATATTCCATTGTATAAATGTGCCACATCTTCTTTATCCATTCATCTGTCGATGGACACTTAGGTTGTTTCCGTGTCCTGGCTATTGTAAATAGTGCTGCAGTGAGAATATTGTGTTTAGGACAATAATAAACACTTAGAAATATGCTTAAGGCATATGGATATCATGATTTCACTGCTGTGCAAAAATGCATGTCTTATGTCTTAAATTAAAAGCAAGACCTGTTGGTGTCATGATTTCAGTGCTGCTCAAACGTGTGTTTTAAGTTAAAAGTCAAAACCCAGTGCACTGGCACCGTCCCACTCCCCAGCGTGAATCCCACCCCCCGCAACCTGAGGGGAGAGGAGGAACCCAGGCTACAGCTCTGCCCAGTTGGACTAGCTCATCCACCAAAGAGACCGTGCAGTGAGGAGGCGTGAGGAAGCAGAGACACCCCAGAGACTGTTCAATATTTAAAGTCATGCAGAATCAGATCTCGGTCCTCCCAGTGTGACTGCCCTTGTGCATGCCCTTCAGCACATCAGTGGTTCAAACCTCGTTTCCGGTAAATCTCAGAATGATTGCTTTTCTTGATGTGGTAGAGTGGCGAGTCAGCAAGCGTTTTTATAAAGCAGAAGGAGCAGTTGCGGAATAGTCATCGCAGGCAGGAGCTGACTTGGGGAATGGCACAGAGAGGGAGAAATCAAGGCACAGGGCTTTGAAAGAATCCTTACGTTTTCATTTAAGGATTTAAAGTCACCGAAGCCTTAAATCTCAGAAACCTGCATGGCTCCACGTTGTGCATGAGAGATGACTACGGGCACTGCTTCTAAACTGTGGTGCATCTTCCCCTTCTTCCATTAGATGATTTAGCTTTGAGTCCCTGTCATTGCACATGCTCTGAGCATTTCCTGAATATAGGGAATCTGGTTGGTATTCCTGCCCTCTGACCTTGTAGGTTTCCAGAGTGTTTACTAGGAACAGAGCCTGTTATTTACTAGAGACAGTGGTGACCCCCTCTGGGAACCCCCCTCTGTGAACTGACCACCAGGAACCAGGGGAGCAGGCAGGCAGGGAGGCGGGCATTGTAGACGATATTTCAATTATGGATCAGTCCTTAGTGCCTGGCACGCTGTAAGTGCCACATGCGTGGTAGTTATTATGATGGCTGTCCTCTTTGTAGCTGAAGCTGTCAGCATAGGATGTCAGCATAGGATGTATCTTTCCAGTAGGGTGATCTTATTCTGAAAAATAGGAAAGAGGGAGAGTTAAGTAAATGGCACTTGCGGGCCCAGTGCCCCAAAGGGCCAGGTGTCTTGTTTTCTGCCCGAATGCTCACCGTGTTGCAGACAGCCTGGGGAGAAACAGAAGGAACAGCTGAAGTGCTCATTGGGGTCAGTGTAGAAATGCTCTCTGGGTCTTCCCTGGCCGCCGAGGTCATTGCCGTGCTGAATAATTAATCAGGCTGATTCTTTGCTTCAGCCAGATGGAGAACTGGGTCATGCTCCACTCCAGAGTCCCCAGGCACCTCTCTGGCCGAGCCCATTGAGATGCTGGATTTAGAAAGCATTTCTGTGTTTCAAAGAAAAGCAGTAGCAGATGAAGCCTACTTTTATTTCAAACTGTGTCCATAATGACAATGATCTACATTCCTATGTATCATGACCACAAACTCTGATTTGCTAAAGACCTCCCCATTACGGAAGCCATGTCCAGGGAAGATATTTTGAACCTCGAAAAGCCTATGCATTTTTAGAACAGACTCTAAAAGTCATTTGAGGTCACAGCCCTTTGTTTACTGGCTGCCTTATTTCTTGGCAAATCTGGATGGTCGGGCTTCCCTGGTGGCGCAGTGGTTGGGAGTCCGCCTGCCGATGCAGGGGACGCGGGTTCATGCCCCGGTCCGGGAGGATCCCACGTGCCGCGGAGCGGCTGGGCCCGTGAGCCATGGCCGCTGAGCCCGCGCGTCCGGAGCCTGTGCTCCGCAGCGGGAGAGGCCACGGCAGCGAGAGGCCCCCGGACCGCCAAAAAAAAAAAAAAAAAAGTCTCCCCCCTCCATGAGCAGCCAATGCACACGTGGGCCTCTGCATCCCCTTATTTCTCATTGCCTGTCGTGGATTCCCGCTCTGTGTCTACCCTGCGTCACACTCATTTCTCTAGGTCTCCAGGAACTGATAGGCACTCAGTAAACGTTTGTTGACTTGAAGGCACAGTTGTTATTGTGCTGCAGGGTAATTAGGCTTAAATGGTAAGCAGTTCCTATAAGTGAGTGTTCATTAGGATTACATTTGTAGTGCTAGACCAAATTGTAGCTTTTCTCTTAAATTTTCTTAGTTTTTTCATACCTGCAGTTTAGTGTCGCTGTCAATTCTGGTATCGTTTACTTTTTCGTCATCATCCCTCCGCAGTTACGTAGAGCACCGACCATGTTCTGGGCTTCAAATGCGCTATTTCACAGACTGCGCTCGTTTGAGCAGTATCTTCTTTGGTGCCGTGCACGGAGGCTGGCTCGCCTGGGAGAAGGCAAGGTTTGTGTCCGACTGTCGCTCCAGTAGCTCCAGTTCCCTCATCTCTCCCCTCCTCCGTCCCCTGCCCCACCTCGTGGTCCAGGAACGAGGTCCCCAGTTTTGTGCCAGCAGGCTCTCATCTTGCTTGACCTCGTCGAAGCTCGGACAAGGAGAATTGGAAGGCCTGTGGGAGAACACAGGCGGCCATGAGAGGGTCTCCTGCAGCCAGAGAGAGGAGAGGGAACATTTGCTGAGGGCCTGCAGTGCCCCAGCCCTGACCTTCCTCGTTTGCTTTTTGGCCCTCCCAGAAGTGCTCTGAGCTTACGGTTGTTGTCATTTTGCAACTGAGTAAACTTAGGTTCGTGGAGGCTGAGCTCCCACTGATGGGGATGTGGACCCGGGACTGTCTGGCCCTGGAAACCAAGGCTTGGCACTGAGTTCTACCCCTCGACACATGTCTTAGGAAGAGGTTCTCCCCAGGCATCAGTCTCTATTAATAGAGGACTCAAAGAAACAGAAGTTGAAACAGGATGTGGGTTTCCAACCAGGATATGATAGTTGGTTCCAGTGCGGGGGAGAGAAAACCGGTGGGAGAGAAGGAAGCCCCAAGCCAAGAGCTGGGTCCCTCCCAGTTCAGCCATGCCCGTGGTTCCCTAAATGCTCGTAATAACTAACAGCAGCAACAGGCACAGCGGCAAACCCTGCCCTGTTCATCCTCACAGCATAGGTAGGCTGTTGTGAGACAGGGATTTTTAGTATCCACCTTTTACAGACGAAGAAACTGAGGCACAGAGAGGTTAACTAACTTGCCAGATTCGCCCTTCAGGACCAGTCGTAGGAACAGCATGACTTTGAGTAAGGAAGGGGCCGTCTGTGGACGGCAGTGGTTCTCAAAGTGTGGTCCTCAGACCTGCAACTTCACTGTCACCTGGGAGGCTGTTAGAAATACAGGTTTAGGGACCGCTGAATCAGAAACGATGGGGATGGTGTCCAGTTTTCTGTGTTTTAACAAAGCCCTCTGGGTGTTTTAGCTTTGGCTGAGATCTGTTAAACTAGAGAAATCTTTAAAATCCACACATAGAGAAAAAGTTAAAATTTATCAATAGCATAATAAATGTTTGTTGAGTTCTTATTACATGCCAGGCACTATGCTAAATATTTTACCTGCATTATCTCACTTAGTCCAACAACAATACTATAAAGTATAGGTACTATTATTATTCCCATTTTACAGATGAAAAAACGAAGCCTTAGAGACCTAAGTGACTTCCCCAAAGTCACCAGCTGGTAGGTAGCAAAGTCATGACTTGAATCTAGATCCATCTGATGACACAGTCCAGACCCTGAACCATCCGTTACTCATTTTTGCCCTTTTGGTAAAGAGCTATTGAAGAATGAGCATTAATATAAGTACAAATGTTGATACTTTTTGCAAATTTGACAAAAGTGGGATAGGGAGGGTGGGAGGGAGATGCAAGAGGGAGGAGATATGGGGATATATGTGTACATATAGCTGATTCATTTTGTTATACAGCAGAAACTAACACAACATTGTAAAGCAATTATACTCCAATAAAGATGTTAAAAAAATAAATAAAATGACCAACAGGTAACTTAAAAAGAAAAAGGTATTTGAAAAGTCAGATTGATTAAACATTTGATTACATATTTTGATTGAATATTTTGAGCTCCTCTTCTCTGAAATGAGTGTTTATTCACAGAGCTGATTCTAATCCCCGAGTTGAAGGAAAAGTGGTGTTGGTTATAAACCTTCCTAGCCACACGAGGGCAGCACCAGATAGCGCAGGTTGCTCTTTGCCGCTTGGTTCTTTGAGAGGAAACGGAGCTCGCTGCTTAGTGGAGTTTCCCCTCCATAAACCCGTTTCCCCTTCCTTTGTCCGTAGGGACCAGTGGTGAAGCTTCTCAGATCAGATACTAAATTACATACGGAAAATTAATCATATTGTGAGGGCTCTTGTTTTTTGAAATCCATGTATTCTTGGACTCAAGGACAAAAAAGCAGCCAGTATTCTTTTTTTTTCACATTCTATTTTTTATTTTTAAATTTTTTTAAACATCTTTATTGCAGTATAATTGCTTTACAATGGTGTGTTAGTTTCTGCTGTATAACAAAATGAATCAGCTATATGTACACATATATCCCCATATCCCCTCCCTCTAGCGTCTCCCTCCCACCCTCCCTATCCCACCCCTCTAGATGGTCACAAAGCACCGAGCTGATCTACCTGTGCTATGCGGCTGCCTCCCACTAGCTATCTGTTTTACACTTGGTAGTGTATATAAGTCCATGCCACTCTCTCACTTCGTCCCAGCTTACCCTTCCCCCTCCCTGTGTCCTCAAGTCCTTTCTCTACGTCTGCGTCTTTATTCCTGTCCTGCCCCTAGGTTCTTCATAACCATTTACAGGGGGTCACAAAGCACCGAGCTGATCTCCCTGTGCTATGCGGCTGCTTCCCACTAGCTATCTATTTTACGTTTTGTAGTGTATATATGTACATGCCACTCTCTCGCTTTGTCTCACTTTGTCCCCCACCCCATATCCTCAACTCCATTCTCTACTAGGTCTGTGTTTTTATTCTGGTCTTACCCTTAGGTTCTTCATGACATTTTTTTTTCCCTTAGATTTCATATATATGTGTTAGCATACGGAATTTGTCTTTCTCTTTCTGACTTACTTCACTCTGTATGACAGACTCTAGGTCCATCCACCTCATTACAAATAACTCAATTTCGTTTCTTTTTATGCAGCCAGTATTCTTTTTCACCTTCCTTATTGTTAATAAATTCTTTGAGTCTTCACAGGCTGTAGGACTCTCGAGTAGGCTATTAGAGAAAGTGGGGAAATGTGCTCCTGGCTTCTAGTTTTAGGGCATAGGACCATCCCACAGTAATGCTGGTGTATTAGGGTTCACCCCCACCAGGATCACCAGGATGCTGTACTGACAGCAGCTGCTGTTGATCTTGAACCCCATTTCCACCTGGGCATATCTCAGTATCCCATCCAAGCCTTGGTTTCTATGCCAGAGGCTGAATTCACTGGAATTTTTTTTTTGAATTTTATTTATTTATTTTTATAGAGCAGGTTCTTATTAGTTATCCATTTTGTACACATCAGTGTATACATGTCAATCCCAATCTCCCAATTCATCATACACACACACACACACACACACACACACACACACACACACACACACACACACCGCTTTCCCCATGGGTGTCCATACGTTTGTTCTCTACATCTGTGTCTCAGTTTCTGTCCTGCAGACCAGTTCATCTGTACCATTTTTCTAGGTTCCACATATATGTGTTAATATACGATATTTGTTTTTCTCTTTCTGACTTACTTCACTCTGTATGACAGTCTCTGGATCCATCCACGTCTCTACAAATGACCCAATTTCGTTCCTTTTTATGGCTGAGTAATATTCTGTTGTATATATGTACCACATCTTCTTTATCCATTCGTCTGTTGATGGGCATTTAGGTTGCTTCCATGACCTGGCTATTGTAAATAGTGCTGCAGTGAACATTGGTGTGCATGTGTCTTTTTGAATTATGTTTTTCTCTGGGTATACGCCCAGTAGTGGGATTGCTGGGTCATATGATAATTCTATTTTTAGTTTTTTAAGTAACCTCCATACTGTTTTCCATAGTGGCTGTATCAATTTACATTCCCTCCAACAGTGCAAGAGGGTTCCCTTTTCTCCACACCCTCTCCAGCATTTGTTGTTTGTAGATTTTCTGATGATGCCCATTCTAACTGGTGTGAGGTGATACCTCATTGTAGTTTTGATTTGCATTTCTCTAATAATTAGTGATGTTGAGCAGCTTTTCATTGCTTCTCGGCCATCTGTATGTCTTCTTTGGAGAAATGTCTATTTAGGTCTTCTGCCCATTTTTTGATTGGGTTGTTTTTGTGATATTGAGCTGCTTGAGCTGTTTATATATTTTGGAGATTAATCCTTTGTCTGTTGATTCATTTGCAAATTTTTTCTCCCATTCTGAGGGTTGTCTTTTCTTCTTGTTTGCAGTTTCCTTTGCTTTGCAGAAGTTTTTAAGTTTCTTTAGGTCCCATTTGTTTTTGTTTTTATTTCCATTACTCTAGGAGGTGGATCAAAAAAGATCTTGCTGTGATTTATGTCAAAGAGTGTTCTGTCTATGTTTTCCTCTAAGAGTTTTATAGTGTCCAGTGTGACATTTAGGTCTCTAATCCATTTTGAGTTTATTTTTGTGTATGGTGTTAGGGAGTGTTCTAATTTCATTCTTTTACATGTAGCTGTCCAGTTTTCCCAGCACCACTTATTGAAGAGACTGTCTTTTCTCCATTGTATATCTTTGCCTCCTTTGTCATAGATTAGTTGACCATAAGTGCATGGGTTTATCTCTGACGCTTTCTGTCCTGTTCCATTGATCTATGTTTCTGTTTTTGTGCCAGTACCATATTGTCTTGATTACTGTAGCTTTGTAGTATAGTCTGAAGTCAGGGAGTCTGATTCCTCCAGCTCCGTTTTTTTCCCTCAAGACTGCTTTGGCTATTTGGGGTCTTTTGTGTCTGCATACAAATTTTAAGATTTTTTGTTCTCGTTCTGTAAAAAATGCCACTGGTAATTGAGGGATTGCATTGAATCTGTAGATTGCTTTGGGTAGTATAGTCATTTTCACAATATTGATTCTTGCAATCTAAGAACATGATGTATCTCTCCATCAGTTTGTATCATCTTTAATTTCTTTCATCAGTATCTTACAGTTTTTCTGCATACAGGTCTTTTACCTCCTTATGTAGGTTTAGTCCTAGGTATTTTATTCTTTTTGTTGCAATGGTAAATGGGAGTGTTTCCTTAATTTCTCTTTCAGATTTTTCGTCATTAGTGTATAGGAACGCAAGAGACTTCTGTGCATTAATTTTGTATCCTGCAACTTTACCAGATTCGTCACCGGAATTTTGGCTAGAGTAATTATAATAATTTATTATACAAATTAGGACACTTTTAAGAGTAAAAGGAGCTGCCCTTAATAATTTTTCCAGAACAACAAAGATAAATCAGAACCATCCTGAGGATAATTGGAGCATAGGGTCGCGCTGATTTCAAATCTCCTTTCATTTTCCCCCTTTGATGACTCCTTTTAAGATGTATGGGACACTATATTCATTTGCTCTTTCACTCAGCAATGCTCATGGAGTGTTTTCTATGTGCTAGGTTTTCTGCCTGTATTATGTTGTTTTCTCCTTGTAAGAACCCTCTGAGTTAACTATCATTATTATTCCCATTTTTGCAAATAAGAAAAAAATTGGAACTCTGTAAGTTATACGGCCAAGATCACAGTACCTGTAAGTCAGAGCTAAGATTATAATTTAGGCTGTCCCTGCTCTTGGGCCAGGTACACTCAAACTGAATTGACATCACTGACTGTGTTCTTGTGCCTCTTTTGTGGACCCAGCCCCGTCGGATACTGTCCCTCCAGCAAGCTCTCAGGCATATGGCAGAGTGGTTAAGAGTGAGGGCACAGAAGTTGCACTGCCTAACTTGCATCCTAGGTCCACCGCTTATCAGCCTTGTGCTTCACTCACTTTCCTTTCTATAAAATGGGTACAGTAACTTAGTATTGACCTCACAGCGTTGAGGAGAGGATTAAATGAATAAATACCTATGAGGTGACTTCTAGAACTCACCTAACGATGGTGGCTAGTTGCCAGTGGAGCCCACCATTTTATTAGAGGGTTGGAACTTTCAGTTCCATGCCCACCTCCAGGGAAGGGAGAGGGCCTGGAGGTTGAGTTCAGCCACCAGTGGCCAGTGACTTAATCAGTCGCACGTATATAACGAAGCCTCCACAAAACCCAGAGGGCAGGGTTCAGAGAGTTTCCAGGCCAGCGAACACGTGGATCCTGGGGAGAGTGGCACCCGCGGAGGGCATGGGAGCTCCGGGCCCTCTCCCCATACCTTGCCCTGTGCATCTCTTCCCTCTGGCTATTTATTCCTGAGTTATGTCCTTTTATAATAAACTAGTGATCTGGTATACAAAATGTTTCTCTGAGTTCTGTGAGCCACTCTAGCAAATTAATTGAACTCAAGAAGGGGGTCATCCGAACCTCGATCTATAGCTGGTCGGCCGGAAGTACAGGCGACACCCTGGACTTGGGATTGGCATCTGAAGTTGGCGGAGGCAGGAGGTGGGGCGGGCAGTTGTTGGGGGGACAGTCTTGTAGAACTGAGCCCTTAACCTGCAGGATCTGACGCTCTATCCAGGTGGATGGTGTCAGAATTGAGTTGAATTCTCGGACACCCTACTGGTGCTTTGGTAAAGGTGGAAAAGCTGCGTTTTTCCATTACAAGGTGGTACATAACAAGATGAAAATGACGGGGGAGGGCTGGGTTGTGGCATTGTGAGCCCGGTGAAGTTCTGGGTAAGGGGCTGCCCTTGCACCTGTGGCATCCTCTTCCCCTTGGGCAGTTTCTCTCCGACAGAAATGCATGAACACGTGAAATGTGAGGACATCTGCCAGAACCTTTCCCCAGGACACGGGGTCCTGAGTAGCTTTCGCAGTTGTTGTAGGGATGACCTTCTCTTTTTGGTGTATTTGTAAAAGGCATCGTGTGCACCGTCAGTGAGCAGGAAACGTTCCACTCCGGGCGGTGACGCAGGTACCTCGGTCCTTCCCTTTAGGACGTGAGGATCCACCTTCTGTTAGCGTAACTGGGTTGTCTTTGGTCTTTTCGTGTTTTGTTTTCCCCTGAGAAAGTGTGATTAGCAATTCAGGAAGGAGGCACCAAGTCTGGGTGTGGGGTCTGAAACAGAGAAGGTTGAACTAGAATGAATGTGGTCGCTTTGGGGCAGTTGGCTGCATTTCTTCATTGTATTATGAAGTTCACTTTGGGGAACTTCAGAAGACACTCTTTGAGAAACAGTCTGTTGGCTCCACAGAAGTGTGGCACCTTATCTGCCCTCCTGTCCTTAAAAGGTGATCTCTTCAGTTGATGTGCAGCTCAGGAGGAGACCCGGGTCACAGGTCGCGGTGAGAAACCGCAGTTCCAGCCACCTGGTAAACCTGCTGATGAACAGCTAGGCAGATGCTCTAGCCAGATCACCCTCGTATGTCCCAGGAACTTCTTTCTTTATAAATTTTTGGATTTTTTGCTTGTTACAATATGGATAAGATACTTTCTATATTTCTTAAAATTGAACACCTGAACTTTTAAAAGACAAGGAGTGTGATCTCAAATATCTCTAAATGATAAAAGAATAAATGGAATTTGTGCTCTAAGGTATCTCACAAGTCCGTCCATTCTGCAGGCTTTCAGGATTTGGTGCTAGTAACAAATGCTGAGACCTATTATCCTGAAAGCACATTTTCCCTCCTCTTTTTTTTTCATTTCTGGTTATTAGAGAATACATTTTGCCTCATTGTTATTAGAAACAAGTGACAAACATGTAGCTAATTCTTTCTCCCAGGTGCTTAACAAGTAACAAATTTCACAGGGGTTACATTTCTTACTATTAAAAAAAAAAAAACCTGCCTATACTAGATAAAGGTGCTTAGAAATGTTTATACCCATTAGCCTGTAATTCTACTTCTAGTAATCTGTTCTAAGAAAAAAACCTGAACACACTCACACACAAGCACACACACACATGCACACACAGAAAGCTAGGCAAGAAGATAGTTATTACTACATTTTTTTAAATTAAATTTATTTATTTATTTATGGCTGCATTGGGTCTTCGTTGCTGTACGCGGGCTTCCTCTAGTTGCGGAGAGCGGGGGCTCCTCTTCGTTGTGGTGCACGGGCTTCTCATTGCGGTGGCTTCTCTTGTTGCGGAGCACGGGCTCTAGGCGCCTGGGCTTCAGTAGTTGTGGCACACAGGCTTAGTTACTCCACAGCATGTGGGATCTTCCCAGACCAGGGCTCGAACCCCTGTCCCCTGCATTGGCAGGTGGATCCTTAACCACTGCGCAACCAGGGAAGTCCTACTACATTTTTTTAATAGCAAAAAATAGCCACAATTTAATTTTCCAACAATCTAGGATTCGTTGCTAAATTAGATGATTGAACATTTTGTAGTAATTAAAGACGCATTGAGTACACCTTGTAAGGGTTTTAAGGTACGTTGACCTGTGGCCAGTGAGTAATCTCCTGTTCTCTGACTTTCCTCCTAGTGTTTTGCTGTGCGCTCTCTGGGGTGGGTGGAAATGGCAGAGGAGGACCTCGCCCCTGGCAAGAGTAGTGTTGCCGTCAACAACTGCATCAGGCAGCTTTCTTACTGCAAAAATGACATCCGTGATACAGTCGGCATTTGGGGAGAGGTAAGTAACAGGTGAAAATAATTAATGGCAGACTTGCTTGCATTCCACTGCTCCTCACGAAACCCCAGAGCTCTGAGAGCCAAGAGATTTGGTACTGAGGGCTGATGAAGGTATTTATCGGGGTCACTTTCCCGTGAAGGCAGCTGGTGTAGACATGATGCACCTGTGATTTACCTATTAGCCCTGCCAGAGCCCGTTGAGGACTGGGGCCCTGGGAGAGGGCATTTCTCAGTGTCTAAATGACAGGATCTGCTTTGGTATCCTGAGTCCCCAAGGATCCATGGATGGACTTAAGGGCCCAGAAACCCCCTAACCTCCATGCATAGTTGGATGTGCCAGTCTACAAGAGCAGTTTTCTGGGAAGAAGACCCATGCCTCTCTCAGAGTACATTCTCAAAGGGGAACGTGACCCCCACGTATACACCCCAAAATGTTGTTGCCCTTTCTCTAAAAGTTGACGCATCATCCTTTTATAATACAGTCTTCTTTATTTGTGATCTGAAAATCCACCTCGTACATGAATCTTGGAATTGATACCTGTGTATTCTTTCTTACTGTGAAGAACAAAGCAATTCCAACTTGAAATGTTAGTTGAGATCATTTCAGAAAGGAAAGTAATGAGTAAAAAAACCAAATTTGTATAAAAATCACATGAAATTGGAAAAGCCATATTCCTACTAAGCTCTGAGACCTGTACAACAAGCACATTGGGAGCATCACGAGATAGCAGTCCGCGTGAATCCACTCTACTTGATCAGTCCCCAGTTAAGAGCATTGGCAGCGAAAGTTTGCTTTTTGATTGGTCTGTTAGGACCCCCTGTCACCTTTTGTCCTAGCAGCACTGTCATAGCAGGAGGTAGTTTCCCAAGGCTCCGCATGGTAGAGTCCATCTGCTTTAGAGTGGGGCTGAGCTGCATCCCAACCAGATTTTTAGATCCCAGGCATGGGGGGAGAGGAGGAAGAATTTTCTCCTGCCAAGAAAAGGACACTTTTTTGGTATTTGCCTCTATTATCCTTTCACTGCATTAGCTTTCCAATACCCAGGCCTATTTCTCCCACCAAATTATCCATCTGTCTTCTCTCTCCTTCATTCAAAATGCTGTTCTACCAAAGGCATAGATCTCATCTAGGATTTAGAAGGACGGCTGGCGTAATCTATACTGCTGTTTGAGAGACTAATGAATACCACCAGGTATTTAGAAGAGCTAAGTAAGATTCTAAAGGAGTCTCCAATTGGCACAACTCCAGCAGGAAAGAAAGCTTTGGATGGGCCAGCAATGCCTGAAAATCTGCTATGCCTTCCCACCCAGTTAGCCCCCGCTAGGCCATTCCTATTTTTCTCAGTTCTTTCCTCTTCTTCTGAAACGATAAATTCTTCAGGCAGTGTTTCTAGTTCATAGTATATAAAGTACAGCTCAGTGTTTAGGGTTATGAGCTGTGACTTTTTGCCATGCCTCAGCACGCACAGCACAACTCCTTAAAGGTTTGTTGAACAGCTGACTGAAAATAAAGTCATGACTTTCAGATGAGTGTCCCATCTTTAGATGACACCTGCATAAGCATTGGTCGTTTGGGTTACAAAAACCAATTAGCAAGACTTTATAGTGGTCAACCAGGAGTTGCTGAGTGTTCATGAGAAAAGGGAAAGGGCACATATGGGAAGACACGAGTGTGCCTAATGAACTCAACAGAAGCCGCGATGCATTTTCATTCAGGGATAGTGCACACTCAGCCAACCATTCTCACTTCAGATGACCAGCTGGCAGCTGTCACCGGTTCTGTCCAGTAATACAATGACTGTCGACAGAGGTCATTGACGAAGATGGCCTGTGTTGCCTTTGTGTGGACCAGTTGTGGTTTCTAAGCTGAATCAATCCAAAAGAAATGCACCACCCAGCTCAGTGCAGGTTAGGGGGATGATTTCAGCTCATCCTGGATCTCATCTGTAGACGCTTGGCTTAGACATTGACTAGCAGAGGCACTGAAACACCCATGTCTGCCACTTCGGCAGCAGAGCTTGTGTTTCCTCTGAGAACCTTTGATGGGGACCTAAAATATCGTTCTCAAAAACCAGACCAAGGAGCATCTGTCCTGCTTTGGATTTGAAGATCTGCCAGGAAGCCTCACTCTGCTGCCTTGCTAGACCGCCCTAGCGTCCACGCCACAGCATCTGGGCTGACCGTGACCTTCGGTGGACAGTTTAATAATTTCTTAAAATTATGCCTGAGGATTTTCAAGGGGAGTGAAGTTGGATGGCCTAATAGCATTCCTACCCTCAAAGAGCCAATATGTGGGGAGACAGGAGACCAAAACCCGAAAACGAGTGATGCAAGAAACCTCAGCCTCCCCCGTGTTGGTATCACAAGAGCACATGCGCAGCTCAAGGCCTCGCGGCTTCTGTGTTAGGCCGTGAGCAGGTTACTTAAATTAACCTATAAGCCTCGGTTTTCCCATCCACTAATCACAGATAATAAAACCAAGCTCTGAGGCAGGTTAGAGCACTCATGAGTCAAGGAACCTGAAGCCTGTCGCATAACATCTGAGATGTGATAAAGTCACTTCAGCATTAGCTATTGTAGCACCGAGAAGTGTCACAAAGCTGTGCCTGCTGTTTACCAGCCAGATCACACAGATAAGAAGTGGTGTAAAAGTTGAGAAGAGACAGACCTGTTGTGGACCTGGGAAGGGCGTCAAGGAGATGCCTGGTAGGGTCTGGCCAGAGGGGAGGGAATGGGGACAGAGGGGTTGTGAGAGCATGACAGACTTGGAGTCAGTAAGAGGCCAGATTCTCCAGGGATCCTGCCATTAGCCTTTTCTCTTAGAGTAAAGATTCAAAGTGTAAATAATTAAAGATAAGAGCCAGCTAGAAAGCAGGCCAGGGACACATTTCAGAGGATTTGGAGAAGGAGAGAGAAATTGGGCATGTGAGGGGAAGGTGAAAGATTTATGAATCTTTTAATCAGGAGGGGATGTTTCTCCCTTAGGAGAACAAATTACAAGGGTGAATTTTTGATCGTTGAACCGACACCCCCAGGTAGCCACAGACATCCCGAGGACGTGTGGTTTCGTGAGGAAGGTAACCTGTCTTCTCGTTGACTCCCAGGGGAAGGACATGTACCTGGTCCTGGAGAACGACACGCTGAGCCTGGTGGACCCCATGGACCACAGCGCGCTCCACACGCAGCCCATCGCCAGCATCCGCGTGTGGGGCGTGGGCCGCGACAACGGCCGGTGAGTGCCCCGGGCAAGCGCTGTCCTTTGTCACCTCACCCGGTGCCCCAGTTTTAGCTTAACCCTGAAGCGGGGCCTCACTGTTACTGCATGTTGCTGAATGTGAAACTTGACAGTAGACTCTCTATAGATATGTAAAAACTTAAAGCACATCTCTATCCCTGCCTCATCAACCCTCCGAGCCCCTTCCTTTCCTGGTTTCTGTACCTCAAACCTTTTGTCAACTCTGGATCCTGCCTCTGATTCCATGTATTTCTCCCCCAACCCCCCGCTCATCCTCATTCATCTAAGTTCCCTCCTCATCCAGGCTTTCTGAACTCCCACCTTTTTTTTTTTTTTTTTTGTCTTCTCTGCAGTCTGTTTTAAAGTTGAGTCTCAGCTATTTCAGATGCAATTGGTATTTTCTTTGTAGAGGGCTTGTTGGAAGGGAGAGGTTGTACAGCCTTTAATCACATGCTTTATTATTTTTTTTAAGTTTGTTTTTTTTTATTTTATTTTTTATATTTTTTATTTATTTTGTTTTATTTATTTTTTAAGTTTGTTTTATTTTGTTTGTTTTATTTATTTAAGTTTATTTTATTTTTGATTTAAAATGTGTTAATTTCTGCTGTACAGCAAAATTCACACTGTACAGTATAACTACAGGGATTCAGTTATGCATAGATATACATATTCTTTTCCATTATGGTTTATCAGAGGATACTGAATATAGTTCCCTGTGTTATACAGTAGGACCTTGTTGTTTATCCACATCGCAAGCTTTAGATCATTAACTCATGCTGATAAGGAACTTCTGGGGTTTGAAGATGGCTGAACTCTTTTAACGTTTGAAATGTCTGGTCATACCAAAGTTCCACTCGATGTGTATTTTTCTGAAATTCTACTGAATATTTGTCATTGCCAGCAAGTACTTCTTAATAGATGTGTTGTGAATTTTTTGCTCTCCAGTGACTGGAAACAAGGAAGTTCTGATTTTCAAGTACATATTCTAACTAATAAAGTGACAGTAATCACAGGCATCATACTTTGATACTTTATTAAGTAATTGGGCTACAGGAAATGCATCTAACTCTTGAATTAAATTAATCTTTGTCAACTCTCGAGGTATACCCGAGGATCTGCTAGCATTTAGGGACAAGCTATAGGATGATTATTTATTGCTCTGTTGAAAAGGGGCAAGAGCATTGCAGAAGCTGCTGAAAATCCCAGACGACAGAGAGACTGCTCCCTTGGGGTGGCTCCATTCCTGGGCATCCTGGCTTATTGGGTCATGGGATCCCCTAGGTGGCTCTGCCTTGGCTTCGCCATCCTTTGTCTCCCAAAGATGGGCAGTAGTGGATTTGATAGTTTTTTGATTCAGTTCCAAGTCCTAAGCCTGAAAGGAAAGTGGTTAAGCATTCATCAAAGAGCAAGCATTTTTGCTGGAATCACAGGTGAGAAATGCTCTGCAAAAGAGAGAGCTGCAATGTCCTCTGACAGCTGATTGGATAAACCTTTGTGGGAGCACAGCTGTGTCTTTGAGCTTTTGTAACAGTGATGTATGGTGACAGCTGGACCAGGTGCTTTGGGGGGAAATGAGTGGATAGATTATGCATCCACACCTGTCATTCAGTTGCTTAGCAGAGCTGAAGCACTGGAGTTGATGCATTGGCGTGAACTGATTAATTTTACAGAGGAAAATACCTGAGGATGTTCGTGCATCATTAAAAACATTTAGCCTTGATGGAAGAGTGTAAGATACTTAATCCTTCCCTACTTCCTGTCCTCCAAGTTTGTTTTCAAGACAGGAGCCAAGGTGAAGATCATGATATACGTCCACAACTGGATGGGGTTGTGTTTTTTTAAGGTTAGCTTGTGAGTGGATTTCATAGATGAGGTTTTCAGTTCACCCCAACTCTTTAAAGTAAGGCCAAATGCTGTTTGTTCAGGGAGAAAATATGATTTAAATTCCATTTGACGGCTTCCCTGGTGGCGCAATGGTTGAGAGTCCGCCTGCCGATGCAGGGGACACAGGTTCGTGCCCCGGTCCGGGAAGATCCCACATGCCATGGAGCGGCTGGGCCCGTGAGCCATGGCCTCTGAGCCTGCGTGTCCGGAGCCTGTGCTCCGCAACGGGAGAGGCCACAACAGTGAGAGGCCCGTGTACCGCTAAAAAAAATTTAAAAATTCCAGTTGAGAAAATTATTCAAGCCCTGAGCTTAGTTTTCACTCATCTGTGAAAAGAGGGTGATAATAAGGACGACAAAGCACGTGTATGTATGTGCCTCTGTGTGTATAGTAATTGGCCCACTGATGGGGGATGTGGAAAATGCTTAATGAATGTTAGCTCTTGATTCGTTAAAGCAACATCCACTAGCAGAGACAGCTAATTACATGGCTCCCTTTCAAAGACAGGGAGGATGAGGGAGGGGTCAGACCTCTGGGAGGTTTCGAGGACAGTTTATCATTGATAACAGAGGGCGAGAGGCTATTTCAGACACTGAGTTCAGTTGTCCTACAAAGCAGGAAGAGCCACTCGCCTTGCCACCCAGTGATATCAGTGTAAATCAGGTTACCTTGCCTTGATTATGTTTTTGAAATGTGGGCTGAGTTACTCATTTTTTTTTGTTTTTTTGGGGGTTTTTTTTTGCGGTACGGGCCTCTCACTGTTGTGGCCTCTCCCATTGCGGAGCACAGGCTCCGGACGCGCGGGCTCAGCGGCCATGGCTCACGGGCCCAGCCGCTCTGCGGCATGTGGGATCTTCCCGGACCGGGGCACAAACCTGTGTCCCCTGCATCGGCAGGCAGACTCTCGACCACTGCGTCACCATGGAAGCCCACTCATGCTTTTTAAACCATTTCTTATTCTTACTCAATGTTAGCAGATAAGTGTAATTTAGAAATACACTGAGGGTTCTGCATCAGCTGTCAGGACCTCAGAAAGCTCATGTAGTGGTTGGGGGCCCTTGAGCTAGATTGCTTTTAGAAACAGTAAATTAAAAAGTATGTTTGTCAGGGAAAGGTTGTATTTCTCCCACTGGACCCCTGAGTTTTCATTCTCTAAAAGAAGGCCTTTGTATTCCTGCTTTTTTTTTTTTAATACTTTCTTTTGCTCTTGATTCCTTTTTTTTTTCTTACAGCAATTTACAAGAGCAAATTCAATTTGTAATGCCGCAAAGGAAAGGAGTTTACACTTTGCATGAATAAAGCATAAAAGTGTTTCATTTTGCTTGAGAAAATGAGTCCATTTCACATTCTCTTTTGTAACCTCCCTTGCCGAGAAAATGGAACCTCTTAGGGAATTTCTTGATGTGGTTAAAATGAATATGAAAAGTATGTATACCAGAGGCTTGAAGGGCACAGTCTGTCTTGAAATTCAGAGTGCTTCATTGAGCCATGTAATTTCAGGATTTATAAAGTTGTTTTGGGCTTAGCATTTTCTTAAGGCTTTCAAGTGGATTTGATTTGCTCTGAAGAAATTCCTTATGGAGTAAGTTTACTTTGGGTGAGGAGATGATCCAGCTGTGACACACCCCACCGATCCCCCAGGTTGATTTGGAGAAGCCTCTTATTATGAATGGCTGAGAAGTCACCATCGCATCAGACGGTGGTTCTCTGTGGGGTGCTGGTGGTTGCAGGACTGGGCTGAAGTTTTTGTCTTGTTCTTGAGAGTCACGCCTGCCTTTATTATGGCATTTCTTGGAGCCCATGTGCATTACTGCCAGGCAAAG
The DNA here is from genome assembly GCF_000442215.2 of Lipotes vexillifer. Taxonomy (NCBI): domain Eukaryota; kingdom Metazoa; phylum Chordata; class Mammalia; order Artiodactyla; family Lipotidae; genus Lipotes; species Lipotes vexillifer. The sequence continues at coordinate 633,853 of NW_006779909.1, read as the reverse complement.
GGAGGGCTCCCTCCTCCTACTTGGGTTCCTTTTGATCACAGTGAGATAAATGTCAAGGCTCCCAGAGATGGAACTGGTGAAAGGGGTTTCATGAGCCTTGTATTTCCAATCAGAGGCAGCACCAGGGAGCACCCAGATTGACCTGCTCTGCTTCCACCCCTGTGGGAAGGAGGCCCTGCCTGGGTTTTCCTGCCAGTGACTAGGGCAGGTGACCACAGTGCCATCTCTCATCTTGTCTCTACGGACCTGCAGGCTGCCCTTCCAAGGATGGGGTGGGAGGGATTTCACAACAATTTCAGGGGCTGTGCTAATCCGGCCACAGCTCTCCTATTTATTCGTTCGGCCCTGGAAAGCAGCACTCTCCTTATTCTTTTTAAAAGAGATATCAATAGCAAGCAGACATAACTTCTGAACATAGGAGACTTTAAACTGGGACTTTCCTTGCCTCTTGTGACAGGTAAGGGAAGGGGCACACAGATCCTTCTGTACGTTGCCAATAGGCAATAGAATCTGCTAATCCTGTCTGTTTCCCATGAGAAAGGAAAGTGGGTGGATGGTATAGTCCAGGGTTTCAGACCCCATAAGTGGGATTTCCCAGGTCGGTGTACCATGGAGCACTAATCAGGTCAAATGTTCATAGACTTTCCTTGAAAGGAAAAAGAAAAAGGATCTAGGGTCAGTTGGGAAAGTGGGTTAAACCAAGTGCATCAGGCCCCTCTGCTCTGGACCCTCTAGGAGGTTCTCCTGTCCTGATGTGGACTGGAACCCTTTTCTTCATGGAAATGCAGTCTCATGGAACACACTTTGGGAAACAATGCTCTGGTCAATAAACTCATTAAATTAGTGGCAACACTAGATTGCTGTTTTTGTCTTTAGGAAAAATTGGAATTCCTTGTAATAAATAACCATTATAAGTGGAGACCCCACTGGGCCTGCTCTAATGAAGGTAAAATTCCTTTATAATTAAAAGCAGCCATCACAGCCATTGTGCACAAGCGCTTTTTAAAAAGCACTTTCTTATGCAGGTTAAATGTTGACCCTGTGATACTGTTTGTGCTTATAGTTTGTGTAGCAGAACTTCTCTTCTGAGAAGGTGTTTTATGTGTCTCTTCTGCTTTTGATGAACAATTATTAATAAAATCTTACTGTGTGATAGATTATTCATAAATTTCCAATTGTTTATCTTTGACTTAACTGTTTTATCTGGTTAAGATCTCAGGAACTTTTATCTAAATAACATAGTAAGTCTCAAGTGCACTGAATATTTTTTCGTTTTCTCTTCTCTTGGGATATTCCCAACTGGTTTTATCCACCAAGCCCCTGGGTTTTTTGGGGTTTTTTTTTTGTTTGTTTGTTTTTTGCGATACGCTGGCCTCTCACTGTTGTGGCCTCTCCCATTGCGGAGCACAGGCTCCGGACGCGCAGGCTCAGTGGCCATGGCTCACGGGCCTAGCCGCTCCGCGGCATGTAGGATCTTCCTGGACTGGGGCGCGAACTCGTGTCCCCTGCATTGGCAGGCGGACTCTCAACCACTGCGCCACCAGGGAAGCCCAAGCCCCTGGTTTTAAGCTGCTTTAGAAATCTACTGCCACACATAGTTCATGCTTTTGTTTTCCTGCCAGTGTTGTTCTGTGTTGATTCTTTTGAAAAAAATGCTTAATTTTGGGATGGGGTTGGGGGGTGCATGGGCATCCTGGCTGTAATACTGAGGTTAGTCAGAATATGCAAAACTGTAATTTGTAGGCTTTCAAATGTAAAAGGTGGTTTCTTAACCACTGTCTTTCAACCTCTTTATTTTAGAGATTAACTGAGGACAGAAGGGGATGATTTGCCTTAGGTGACCCATCTAGTTGTGACTGGGCAAAGACAGACTCCTGGAATTGTCCTCTGTCCAAATAGGAGCTCCTCTGTTAATCTGACAAGAGATAATGGATGGTCTCAAATGACCTGGGGTCAGCAGGGAGACGGAGAACTCTGCACTTGAGGCCTGGTCTCTTTCCTTGGGGAGATGAAACCACAGGTGTGAATTAAAAGCAGAGGTTGACAAAATAAGGCCCCAAGCTGAAAATGGTTTTTCCATCTTCAATGGGTTGTTTTAAAAAGGAAAAAATGGGCTTCCCTAGTGGCACAGTGGTTAAAAATCTGCCTGCCAATGCAGGCGACACAGGTTCGAGCCCTGATCTGAGAAGATCCCACATGCCGTGGAGCAACGAAGCCCATGAGCCACAGCTACTGAAGCCCGCGTGCCTAGAGCTCGTGATCCGCAACAAGAGAAGCCACCGCAATGAGAAGCACGCACACCACAACGAAGAGTAGCCCCTGCTCGCCCCAACTAGAGAAAGCCCGTGTGCAGCAACGAAGACCCAACACAGCCAAAAATAAATAAAAATAAAATAAATGTATTAAAAAAAATTTTTTAAAGAAAGGAAAAAAAGAATAGGGGACCCAAATGTGGAGGACCCAATATGGCCTGGTTCTTTCCAGAAAGAGCATTTACAGTAACATGCATTCAGAATAGAATGAGGCAGTCATTGTGGCTTCTGTAGAAAGTCTGTGGAAAAGGCAAGTACTGTTCTGCCATCCTTCCAGTGTCTTCCTATTCTGACCAGCCAGGGGACTTGTCTGTAAGTTGAAGGGGACCTGGAACTTGCACACATAACATTATGCCCACATTCTGTTCATATCCCTTTGGCCGTATGCAGCTGCAAGGGATTCTGGGAAATGGAGTCTCTAGCTGGGCCAACAATTGCCAAGTTAATACCGCTATTAAAAAAGAGGAGGTGAAACAACTAGCCTCTGACACAGTCTGAAAAGGAATCACCTCAGTGTTCCCAGCCTGTGACCTATTGTTTCCTGTGCCAGTTATTAAGCTGCTGTCCCTCAGCTCCAAACCCACCCTTCTCTGCTCGCTTTGTGAGACTGGAGCTGGGACTCTGCAAAAGCGTTTCTGCTTCTCTAGTTTGCTGCTCGTTAGACTCTGACTAGAGGGGGCTGCAAGGCTGCAGGAAGAAGGAGGAACTTGCTTCCTGTGTCTGTGAGCGTCATCCTAGAACAATTTCTTCATCCCGTTGTGTCAGTTCTCACGCAGTTTTCCCAGCACTCACAGAAATGCAGAACCGTTCATCTTTCCCCTTCTTCAGAGCCACCAGTGCCACTGGCTGGGGTGCCCTCTTTAAAGGTCTGAGTCCCGACCCTGCTTCAAGTCTAGAGACACCAGCCCAGCAGCACCACCTCCTCAGTGTCAGAGGTTTTGCACCATGAGGCTTCTCCAAGCTTCTAGGTTTTGATAATTCCAACCTCTGCCCTTTGTTCTCTCCACCCTCCAGGTCACAGCCCCCTCTTACAATTGCTGCCTCCATGATGACTTCTTCCTATTCCCTGTTTAGTTTTGTAGTTACAGGTCTTTAAATGATCTTTCTGTCCCAGTAACTGGTGTGGTTCCTGTCTCCTGCCTGCACGCTCCCGAGTTGACCCTTAAACGGAATTAGCACTGACTAAAGGAGGCAGCATGAGGGCGTGCCTGCCCTGAGGAGGGCATTCAGGAGAGCAAGTGAGTGGAGCTGTTCTTTATGTTCAGCTTTGCACACTGTGGTGACACAACAGCATGTGTGCCAAGGAGACGTCCTTTCTAAATTGGTAGAAGTTGCCAGTGATAAAGGGCAGTTCTATTTTAGGTGACAGGGTTTTAGAAATAGTGGGCCGCTTGGTTTGTTCTTTTTTTTAATGTTTCAATATCCACATTTTTTAAAATAAATTTATTTATTTATTTTTGGCTGCGTTGGGTCTTCGTTGCTGTGCACGGGCTTTCTCTAGTTGCAGTGAGCGGGGCTACTCTTCGTTGCGGTGCACGGGCTTCTCATTGCGGTGGCTTCTCTTGTTGTGGAGCACGGGCTCTAGGTATGTGGGCTTCAGTAGTTGTGGCTCGCGGGCTCAGTAGTTGTGGCTCACGGGCTCTAGAGCGCAGGCTCAGTAGTTGTGACGCACGGGCTTAGTTGCTCCGCGGCATGTGGGATCTTCCCGGACCAGGCCTCGAACCCGTGTCCCCTGCATTGGCAGGCAGATTCTTAACCACTGTACCACCAGGGAAGTCCCGGGCCTCTTGGTTTTTGATCTAATTGAAAGTTATCTCTATTTTCCCTTTGCCACTGTTTCTTTTCCTAGGAGTGATGGAGGGAGGCGGGTCTTCACAGGGAGGATGGAGAGCTTCCTAATGACATGTAGTCAGAGGGTTCTCTGAGCCAGCCAGTAATGAAAGATTGATGGAATCCCAAGATCTGCTAAAATTTTAATCTAAGGTATATGCTGCCTTGCCTCAGGGAGAAAAGTCTTCAGGGAGAGAGCAGTAATTCTCTCCCTATGTTCCAGTATTATCTTGACCTCTAGAGCTAATTTCTTTTTAATATAGACACATGATAAGCAGAGGCATCAGGATTTACTTGACCATTCTGCTGACTTACACCGTAGTTATATTTTATCTCTATAGAAGTGGCCTTCTTGCCTTCTATTAATCATGCTGGGATGCTTGCTAATACTTTCAATCTAGAATAACCTGTAAGGAAAGACATTGTAAGTGATTGTCTAAGAAAAGTTTCTGTCAGCGGAATGCCTTGAGAGTGTCTTCAAGCCGGTCCTTCCTTAGTGGATATATGAAGACAACAGTTTCTTCTGAAGAACGCATCCTGTGTTTTGATAGCTGGTTCAGTGCATAATCCATTGTTTCTCATAAGCATGTTTCAGCACCAGGCGGTGTAGCCTGGGAGCTTGAGATTGTCTGTCAACAGCAAAAAATTCTGATGATGATCCCTGAGCAAATTCCATCTCACGCTTCCCCTGAGTCCCAAGCCAGGTGAGGGATGGCCCATTCTGGATGTAGCATGAGGGTGATCCATCATACTAGGCTCCAGTGATTCTCTGTGGGTCTTGAAAGTACTGCGGTCTTCTTGGAACACTTAGAGCCTTCCGAAACCAGAAGTACGAGTAGTGTCAGCGGAGAAGAAACCTAATGACCCACGCAGACATGGATTCGTGTCTTAGAGAGCAGAAGAAGTTGTAACTGTTGTACCCCAAAGCATCATTTGGTCGCTTGGCCTGTCGTATATACTCAACAAATGATTAAGTGTTTGATAAATTGCTAAAAGCCTTACGTTATCGCAGATGAATGGATAGTCACTGTTTTTCTTACACATATTATCACCTTGAACTCTTTTACTTAAATGCAATCATCTGAGATTTTGGGCTTCCTGGTGAATCCAGTGATTGAGAGCATAATGCAGCTCCGATTCGTTTCACTCACAGAACACTTCTGACACCAAATGTCGGTTTTCCACACCAAGCAACTCTCCAGGTCTCTGCCGACAGCAACTGGGTGTCCCACAATTTAATTCCATTCTGACACAGGAGTTAGCCCAGACCCCTCCCCCCGCCCAGGTTAAGGGCTCAGTCCCTACAAGACTGCCCCCATTTCAGATGCCAGTCACAAGTCCAGGCCACCCCTACATCTGCCCGAGAGCAGCTATAAATCAGAGGTTCCCATGGAGGTTTCTCCTTAGGTTCAATGATTTGCTATAATGGTTCACAGAACTCAGGAAAACACTTTACTTACTGTTACCAGTTTCTTATAAAGGATACAAATGAACAGCCAGATGAGGAAGCACAAAGGGTGAGGTCCAGAAGGGTTATCAGCTTCTGTCCCCGGAGTTTGGGTATGTCACCCTCCTGGCACCTGGATGTGTTCACCGACCCCCGACCCCCAAAGCTCTCTTGACCCCATTGTTTAGGGTTTTTACGGAGGTTGCATTGCATAGGCCGACTGATTAAATCATTGGCTGTTGGTGACTAGCTCGATCTCCAGCCCTTCTCCCTTCCCTGGAGGTTAGGGTAAGACTGTAAGTTGCAAACCTTTAATCACAACCTGGGTCTTTCTGGGAGCAGCCCTCACACTGAAGCTATGTAAGGGCCCCCAGACATCTCATTAATGTGCAAAAAGGTACTCTTGTCATTCTGGAGGGTCCAAGGGTTTTAAAAACTCTTGTGTCAGGAGCCAGGGTCTAAGACCAAATATTATAACAGAAGATGCTCCTACCACTCAGGAAATTACAAGGGTCTTGGAAGCTTTGTGTCAGGAATCATGGATGAAAACCAAATATATATTTCTTATTGTATTACAATATCATGGTGCACAGTTGGTTACTGGAGAAGATGAATTTGAGAACATCGGGTGGTACACAGGGAGTCTCACCACATATAATTATGTCAAGGTTTTGAGAGCCAGGTTGGTCAAGGGAAGGAATACTGGTATAGGAATCCCACCATGTGCAGTTTAATCATGGTTCTTCCCTGGCACTGGTGTTGGGGACTTAGTGTCCCAGCGTCTCCATCTGCAGTGGGGATTTTTGCTGGGATGGCAGAGATGTGAAGGTGCTTTCATAGAACTGTCAGGCCTTGTCCCCAGGGGCAATACTTTTATTAAGAATTAATATTTCCTTGAAATATTACCCTGGGTCAACTGTAACAGATTATAAAAATCAGGAGAGGGCTTCCCTGGTGGCGCAGTGGTTGAGAGTCTGCCTGCCGATGCAGGGGACACGGGTTCGTGCCCCGGTCCGGGAAGATCCCACAT